>NW_022196905.1:238661711-238680477 GCF_008632895.1 Mastomys coucha
GGATGGATAGATAGATAGATAGATAGATAGATAGATAGATAGATAGATAGATAGATAGATAGATAGAGTGTGGCTATTTAATTTACATTGGTGTTACCTTGAACCCAAATCAGTAGTATATAAATAGATGATAATGAGTACTGGATAAAGCACCATTATGTGTGAAACAGAAAGCAAGTGCTGTCCATTTAGAGTTAACTCCATGTAAATTAAAAGTAATTCATCCAACCCATTAAAACTTACAAAGGAGGTATTTTTTGTTATTGTTCTTTTGTAATGGAGAAAAATAAGAAACCATTGAAGAAGTCATTTATTCAACTATGCCCTGTAGCTGTACAAGTATTCCTACTAACTCCTCTAGAATTATATAAAATGTTGTGGAAACAGTAGGAATGTAAAAGCTCACTTCTTTATTTAATGCCCTTTGATTAATTCTACACAGCAAAATTTCCCTGTGAAATACAAAATGCACTTTCTTCAAATGGTTTAATCTGTTTATTCATCACTTAAAGGTACATTAGAGAGCCTGGGAACCTGATCTTTATTTTCTTACTAACAGATGTTGATACTAAGAAACATGTAATTGAGCACTTCGGGGCAATTATTTTAAAATATAATGCTCACCTTTCCAATAACTTTCTATGTGTTTTCTCCAAATTAAGACACATTTCATGTTGACTCATCAAATGGCCCCATGCCTCCCCCTTTGAGACAGTCCTACCTCAAATATGCTGCTTAAAATTGCCAAGCCAGTACAAAAGAAGAAAGTCAGGTCTCTTGCATATTCAGAGCCGGCTGTCACTAGGTCTGGAGCGGCTTACTGAGGCATTTTAAACCTCTCTCAGTGTTTCTTTCCCTCACACCCAGGTGATTATTGCATTCAGAACGCATTTTTCTCCCTTTCAATGATTCCAGAATCTTAAAATGCACCTGTATTGGTAGAGATTTTAAAAAATAATTTAAGTGGGCCAATTACGTGGTTTTCCCCACAGTGTTGTGCTCCAGTTAACTCATCTTTTGCATTTGTATCTGGAGGTTATACCTTGCCTTTTACTGTTTAACTAGGACACCCCATCATCTCTTTCCTCCAAGCCAATACCATTTTATGGTTGAAACATATCTTAACTCCATCTCATCCATTACACAGAATAATAGATCTAGCCACGGTGGCTACAATGAATGATTCTTTGGAGAATCATTTTTTTTTCTAACCCATCTCTCTTCATACTAATTCTCTTCAAAACTTCTAACACAAACTCTTATAAGGCACAAGATATGCAAGTATGTATCAATATACATAGCACACATCTTTTCTATGATTGTGTAACAATTTCAGTAAATTAATAAAATACATTTGTATTGGAACAGAAACAGGCTATTATGCAACTGCCATGCAGACAACTGCTCTAGGTGTATTATGAACTCCAGATAAAATCTATGTACACTATGGTTGAAGAATGGGAACAAGAGCTGGGTGTGCGGCACCTTTAATTACTTCAGAAGCTAAAACCAGAAAAAGGGAGCACAAATACAACCTTGTCAAGACCTGTCCCAGAAGTAAAACCAAAATATCAGTTAAAGGAAAGTTTTTATTTCAAAAATAAATTTAAACCAGGCAGTGGGGGTGCACGCCTTTAATCTCAGCACTTGGGAGGCAGAGGCAGAGGAATTTCTAAATTCAAGGTCAGCCTGGTCTACAGAGTGAGTTCCAGGACATCTACTTTCATCTATACAGAGAAACCCTGTCTCAGAAAACCAACCAACCAAATAAATAAATAAATAAATAAATAAATAAATAAATAAATAAATAAATTTTAAAAATTAGAGCAATGGTTATGGAGTCTTGCTCCCATGCCTGAGTTTAATAAATCTGACAAACTGATTAACTCAATGTTACATCATGTCTTCGTGAGCTAAGCAAGGATAATAATATTCTAATTCCAGAGAGTTGTCCTGTCTATTTTATGGGTTTGATAACTGAATATTTTGTCACTTGCTAATGGGCCTCAATAAGCACTGAGTATTTTACCATCATTTTTACACCTCACTCACATTGTAAAATTAATTACCAAAAAATGAGTGGTGATACTATTGACTAAATACACTCTCACATGCGGAATAATCCGAATACACAGGCAGTGCACAGTGAGCTAGCTGATCAGTTCATAGCTTTGAAGTTACTTCTTTTGCACCATATTTCACAAGCTAATATCTGGAGAGATGTCTATGCTTTTCAGAGCCAAGGATGCTGGCTTTCATTTCTTATCAACTCTTCCTCATTTTGGTTCCCTAGATAATATGTTATATTATGCTTCAAGTGCTTGGAGACAAAGTGAGCTAATACTCATTTCATTGTAGTAGTTAATCCTCTAAACTATATATACCATTTCACCAATTAAGCTTAGGTCATCACATTAAGTGGCTAGGACTTGGCCTGCATCAATACATTTTGGTTCATATGGTGATATGTTTCAAATACTTAGAGATACCAGTACTTTTATAGGCCAGCTAAAGCCTGCTAGAAACTTTTGGTTGTTTTTTTATTTCATTTTAGGATAAATTTTATTAAAACCCATTAATTATTAAATTAATGCTAAAACCCATTAAATGTAGAATATTATGCAAAATAGTGGTATCACTGTGAATAGAACAAATAAAATGAGTTATAAAAATAGATGGTACGGCCTCAACACTACACAGAGAACTACAGGTAATGAAGGAATGCTGAGAGCTGGAGAACTAGTCTTCCCCAAGGAAGAACATACCAACTGATTATCTAATACCAAATGGCCAGTCATTTGCGTCCATGAATTTAAAAGAGAGCAAGGTGACACATATGGGAGGGTTTGAAGGGAGAAAAAGTAAGAAAGAAATTATATAGTTATACTGCAATCTCAATATTTTTTAAAAAAAAAAGTTAATTTAAAAAGACAACAAAAGGGACATGGTAAAGAACAGAGCCAGTGTGATGAAGCCATTAGGGCTCACTGCTTTTCTACAGGACGCAGATTGGTTGCCACCATTTATATCAGGAAACTCATTATTGGCTGTAATTCTAGCATGAGGTTATCTAAGCCCCTTTCTGGCTTCTGCAGCATCTGTACACATGTGTCATGCATGTACACAAACACAAATAAGTATAAAAATCAAATTTAAAAAGAATACATTCAGAAAGAATATATAAAAATTTTGCTTAGATTATTTTATCTATCTTCTCCTATATTTGTCATATGGCTTCCAAGCAAATGTATTTTTTTATGTGTCAATTTTCTCTACATGAAACATTCTTTCTTAACAGATAATTTGTAATATGATACAAATTTCTCAAGGCAATTAATTGGCAAGTGGAATATTTATTTAAAACAAAAATCTGGAGTTCCCATTAAAGGAGCTAGAGAAAGGACCCAAGTAGCTGAGGGGTTTGCAGCCCCTTAGAACCAACAACAATATGAACTAAGTAGTACCCTCAGAGCTCCCAGGGACGCAACCACCAACCAAAGAGTACACATGGTGGGGCTCATGGCTCTAGCTGCCTATGTAGCAGAGGATGGCCTAGTCAGTCATCAATGGGAGGAGAGGCCCTTGGGCCTGTGAAGGTTCTATGCCCCAGTGTAGGGGAATGCCAGGGCCAGGAATTGGGCGAGGGTGGGTTGGTGAGCAGGGGTAGGGGGAAGGGAACATTTTTTCCGGAGGGGAAACTAGCAAAGGAAATATCATTTGAAATGTAAATAAAGAATATATCTAATAAAAAAAACAAAGAAAAATCTGTTATTTTAAGATATATATATATATATATATATATATATATATATACACATCAGAAAAACAATCGTGTGCGGTTCTATTTCTATATTTGATATATTGCTATTGTGTATCATACATAATGCAGAAAACAAATATATCATTGTTCTGAGTCTTCAAAATACAATGCTTACTTTGAATAATAATTTTCGAGGTTTCAATAGTTGTAAATTTTAATTTTTATACCTTTGTGTCTTGTGCTTCTTCTAACAACTTGGCAAAAATCATGGGCTTACCAAATCTCACAAAATAACATTTTCACAATTTTATTTTCTATGACATAAACCTCATTAAAGAGATGCAGAAAAGGAATTAAATATAATCTCTTTTTGCAATAGTTTTAGTTCAATGAGTTCTTATTACATTTATTTTCAAATTGTGTTTGGAGAGATACAGTTTTCTGTTAAACATGACTGTATTGAAATTGTTAATTATTTTCTGGGCAACTACCTTATTTTCTATGGAGTTTGAAAATTGGATTGATACTTGATTTTTATCTCTACTATACAAGCACTGTAGAGATTAATATTGTCTCTTGCTTTGAAGTAAAACATTATCATATTTCACTGTTGATTTATTTCATTCCTCCTTTCACCGACAGATGCCTTGATAGTAAAATATCAACATTATTCAGATATTCTGTGCAGATAAGGTAATTCTGAATATAAATGCTATGTAAAAGGTTGATAATGTTCTTACAGGCTTACAATGTATGTAATAATATATTATTAGACAATAATTTATAAAAAGATAAATGTAACACCAGAGTGGGGGAAAACATTGTATTGGACAAGATAGGAAACTATATAGTGATTAGACAAATGTTGTGTGCTAGACTTTACTTAGTTCTATCTGTCTTCTAGGGATTTATATATATAAACTTTGGTCTAAAGCAAGGATAATGACACCACTGCACTTATCAGAATCTCCCAAAGACAAAGCACATGGATCAATCTTGCCCTGTATTCTAGAGTACATATCTTAAAGATAGTTAAATGGAAAGTAACCAATTTAGTAAATTTCTCTAGACTATTTTTAACTGTATTTCTTTATTTGTTAATTTACTTTCTATAATATAAAAGTTCAGAATCAATATTCCTATGTATTTACAAATGTGAGAGACATTTTTATTGTACTTGCATTAAATTTGAACAAATTATTCATTAAATAACCTTGCACTATACTAATTATCCCCAAACATGGGATAGCTCACCAACACTTAAGAAACTTTTTACCATTCATTCATTGATTTTTCATATTATTTATATAGAAATGCATCTAGTCATTATAATTCTGATGATATCACCTGTTTTCATTTTATGTACATCTATACTTGCTCCATATAGTTCCTTGGGTTAATATATATATATATATATATATATATATATATATATATATATATATATATATATGCATGCCTTCTCTACTGAGTTTCATAAGAAACATCAGCTCAAAATGTTCAATCAGTCATCAATCAGTTCTTTGTTCTTACCAAGAATTTCTTCTACCTTTAATTTTTTTCTAGTTTTATTATGATCCTAAAATCAGTTTTCTAAATTCACTTTTATCTACTTTTTAAAGCATGGAGGTCAATAGATGAAATGCAAAGTGTTGGCTCTTACAGGTACTTCCCAGCTTTCTTTCCCATCTGCAGTTTGATGTGAATTTTTAATACTTTAATGTACTATTTAGAGCCACAGTTTCCTTTCTCAGATATACTGAACAGATTTTGCCCTCTTTTCTTCAAAGAGACTTCCCATTAGATATATGCACATACATACACACGTACCGATTTGAAATACTGTCTAGATTTTGAATTTATTATATTTTGTATTAAGTTTGAAGTCACTGAGAGAGAGAGAGAGAGTATTTATGAAGATTCAGTAAAGTTGCATGTGACAGAGGAAAGGAGGCAGCATTCCAAAATAGTTTATCATCTAGCCAGGTGAATATTCATGGATATTCATGTATTTTCAGTATTCAAGAGTGTTGTGAAAGCACTGACTTTGCACACTACCGATGCTATCAAATATTGATGTAGATTCAGTTCGCTGTAATGATCAGCTGGAAACATGCACACACAGGATCATACGGAAAAAAAGGTTGTTAGTGTGTCCCAGAAACAGTGCTTTCGGTAATATGAGGCTAATTATGCACCAACACCTCCACATTTCCCCCAGGAACCCCACAAGCAAACATATGCATATACCAAAGTACTAATGAGACAGTGAGCTCACTTCTCAGGAGAGCACTTCACGTTTAACCCACTTGACACGGTAATGGGATTGGGCTTACTTTCTTAACTGGATACACTTTCACTTTGCACTAATTAGCCCTTCACATTTTCTAGTAAATGTTCGAGCTTCTGTAATGATGTCTCAAAAAGTCATATACATAGAGTGTTTTAATTTGATTTCATTGGGATTCTGGTGTTTATGGACTCCTTTGGCAAGGCATAGGATTTTTTTCATGGCTTGGCTTTTTGGCTATCTTCTAAAGCATGGTTTGACCTTGGGTATGGCATTATTTGTCTATTGTAAAGTGCCACTGATTTTCTCTATAATGAGATTGTGTGTATAAGACACATCAGCATAGCCATGTCATTCAACACGTTGCAACATTTGTGTTTAACATTCTAAACCAATTTTACTTCTACTATAAAATACCTGTCTAAAACACACACACATTACTAATTCAATACTATGCCCAAGTTTATGTGTTTAATCAATGCATATGCATATGCATATAGGTATACATGTTTTCCACATGTACTAGAAGGGAAAAAATCTTGTTCAGGCCTTTGCAAACCATACAAGGTAGAATGTTCATTAGTAAGCCGCTCATTGGTTAGAATATTTTTTCTGGTATGCCTCACTGTGATGGACATAACCCACCCAGATAATCTTCTTGACTGCTGTTTTTCTGGAGTCAACCAAATCTTCAGTATTTTCACTAATACTGAATAATCTAAATTCATGAATATTCCGTTTCTTCTATTGGTGTTTTACAGTCACAATCTTGCATGTACTCCATAAAGCTTTGCAAAAGAAAACTTGGAATATTTCAATATGTTTGCCTCTTAAACCTTTTAGTGACATTTACTCTTATAATTCATAATAAATCATGTAGTCTCATGTTGTTTATTATATGTCAAATACTAAAAAAATTCTTAAATGTCTGACGTGAAGAAAGTGATTGAAAAGGTTTATAACCACAAACTGCTATGACAGACAGAAGAAATAAATTGTTATTTAATGTTCTTGAAAGTAAGTTTTCAAACTCAAAGTTTCAGATAGTTTGGCCATTGACATTGAAGTCAGGCACACAAGAAATCCAGTCTGTTGAGAAAACAAAAAATCGGTGGAATAAATAATCTCTAATATAAGTGGGTCTGGATGCACTCTATACTTTTAGCCTTGTTTTTCAAAATAACTACATTTATATGAAATTAAAACAAAAGAAAGCAGACAATACCTCCTTCTGTGAGATATTATTATGCAGATCACATTTCTGATTTTTGTCAAAGATCACAGAAAGTATGGTATGTAATTTTTACATTGTAAAGTATACTTGAAAAAGGTATTTAACTTGAAACTCATAGTATAATTGAAATTATTTTAGATTATATTGAAGATGATATATTTTATAAAATTTAAGATAGAAAGATATACTATAAAATTACTTTTTTGCTGAGGATCAATCCATTTCACTTCCTCTGAGTCTTTATATTACCTTCATTCAGTTCTACTCTTAATATTTTATAAAAGTATTTTGAAAAATATTTCTTTTTATTCTGAAGCAGCTCATGCATTAACATACAATATGAGAGTTGATGATTTATATACTAAGACATTTTTTAAATTGAAGCAAAAATCTCAAAACATAGATTACATAATATACATATATACAAATATGCTGATCCATACAGATACACAGTTACTTATAATATAGTCCAGTATTTTTCAACTTATATTTTGCTAGCTCAATACTTTCTTGCAGGCTTAGATCGATTAAGATTATTCCTCCTTGTTCCACTAGGAACTAGGTTAAAGCTCACCTCATTTGTTTCTGAGATCTAGTTCCATGAGGTTTCCTACACTAGCCTTGAAGTTGCTCTGCAGCTCATTGAAGCCTTGGAATACTCTCAGCCATTGAAGTCGCTGGATTACCAGCATGTAACAGCAGGTTCCAACAAGTTTGTTAAGGAGTGATATTAGATTTTGCTATACTCCATATTTTTATTGGCTACAAAAGCATCTATTTTTCCCTCAAATAATACATCTATCAATTATTTGGAAATTTCATACGTTGTCCTCTAATCCCACTTGCTTTCAATTACTCCCAGGTTTACCTTCTCACCATTGAGTCATCCTTCCAAAAAGGAAACACACACACACACACACACACACACATACACATATTCATATATCAAGTGAAATTGTGTTGTTCATATTCTCATTGGACATAGGCAACGTTCCAGTGGTCAGTCCCTCAAGTATAACTGAGTCCTTACTTATTTCCCCCTTCCCAGAAGCCATCAACTACAAAGAGACACCCTTTAGTGCCTTTATCATATCTTCTAAGGGCTCTCCTCAATAACTTCCTGTCTTCACTGTTTTGCTGTTTTGTTTTTGTTTTGTTCACTGACGTGGGTCAAGATGGGGCAGGCTAGATGCTGTCATAAAGCCTACAATGTCTCTCATTCCGAATTATGAGTATACAGTAATTGATACCGCTGCAAAAGAAGCTTTCTTGTTCAGAACAGCTGGAACAAACATGGATCATGGACTTACACAAGGCCTGCAGTAAGAGCATGGAATAAAGACTTTGTGGTCTCAGGAAGTGATGCAGCTCATGGGCATCGACATGATCACCTTCAGCAGCCCTGATCATGAACATCAACATGAACTCAGGTGGCAGAATAGACTAAGGACATAAACATGGCCTCCGGTGGCAGAACAGATCACAGACATCCACATGGCTCCTTGAGAAAGCATCTTTAAGCTGAAATATTTATTGCTTTTTGTATTGTGTTTGCGATGATAACAATTATTTTATTGCTCTGTAATGATTACAATTAATTTTTACTAGTATCTTATTATGCTGATTATCAAGTTGCATCCTGTATTTAATTTTAACACTAATATATGATAGTAATTATTATCTATTTGCTTTTATTTGAGGACAAACATAAAATGTAGAAAGGTTTTATAAGTGATCCAAAGATTCAGTGTTCCAATATTGAAAAATGGTCATGGGAGAAACCAAAGTATTCTATGACAAAACCAAAATTACACAATATATTTCCATAAATCCAGCCCTTCAAAGGGTAATAAATGGAAAACTTCAACACAAGGAGGGAAACTACATCCTAGAAAAGGCAAAAAAGTAATTTTCCAACAAAATTAAAAGAAGATAGCCACATGAACAGAATTCCAACTCTAACAACAAAAATAACAGGAAGCAACAATTACCTTTCCTTAATATCTATTAATACCAATGGTCTCAATTCCCCAATACAAAGACATAGACTATCAGATTGGGTACATAAACAGGACCCAACATTTTGTTGCATACAAGAAACCCACCTCAGTGACAAATACAAACACTTCCTCAGAATAAAAGGATGGAGAACAATTTTCCAAGCCAATGGTCCCCCCCAAAATAAGCTGGAGTAGCCATTCTAACATCAAATAAAATCAACTTTCACCCTAAAGTGATCAAAAAAGATAAGGAAAAATGTGTCATGAAATTTAGGTCCACAATTCTAAAGTATACTTTATTAACAGTTAAATTATATTTTGCTAATGTGATTTTTAAAAATTTTTGAGACAATATCTTGTGAGCATTATTTGATATAGCATTTTCTCATGTTTCCTATTATCAAGTCATAGTTGGCTTTGTAGTCATCAGCCTTGTAAGCCTTTCTCCCTTCAAGAACATTATAAATATAAAAACAAATTTTTAGCACTCTTTAATTTTGCATATATATATATGTATGTATGTATGTATATAGTCTGCGCCTTCCTTCCATGATTTGTTGATCTTAAGATATTAGGATATTAGATACAGAATGTAAGAGAAGATTTTTCAGCAATACTTACATTCTGAATTGGAGGAAAAACTCTAATTATAATTAAGGTTTCACAATACCTACACTTATGAATATAAGTGTATATTTTGTATATTATGTGTATAATATACAAAACTGTAAAAACTGTGGTTCATATTGGTATGTTCAACAATATTCTAGATGTGTGGTTTTGTAGAGGTAAGGATGGTCAACTGTGCTCATTGCTGGAGAAGGGTGAATTAGAAAATGACAAACCACAAGCTCCTGGTTATTAATATATAAAACAATGTCAGAAAAGTTTTAGGATATATTCCAGTTTAGTGAATGACTGACACTGAGAAGGTGGTGATAAAATTCATACAGATCATGAGGAAAACTCAAAAGAAGCAGGGAGACTGTAGAAGCAATGGCCATAGGCTTATTTCACTACTATGAACAAGTTTGAATATACATTTAAATAAAGGTAGTACTTTCTGCATGCGCCAGAGCTCTAGTTTGAGGAGGGATAAAAAGGGGAGCAACATAAGGAAGGAAATCCCAAGCAGGGAAATGTAAGTACAGAAATGTAAAAAGGATGTCTCTAACGCCTGCATAGAGACCCGCAGAAAGTGAAATGAGAGCATTGATTGGATAAACATCAACAGAACAAAATATAAAGGAAGCTCCCACACACAGACACTCAGACCAGCTTGGTATGCAATTAGCAGCAATCCTACTTTATATATGGATACTGCTTCATGTGCTTCATTGAATTTCCGTAGCACCACTTTCAGTCAGACAAGGCAGAAAGAATGAGGAATGCAGCCACAGGCATGTTAAGGAGTCTTTCTATGGAACACAGAGGAAGACATAGAATAAAATCTATAGTCCATGGAATTAGCTGGTCAGGTGCCTAGTTCATTCCAATACACCCCCCATGTTGCATGCTCCATTAGCAACACAGTGACATTAGAGAAAGCCACAGTCAGGCTATGTCTTGCTTAGCCAAAGAAGTTAATGTTCTTCTCACAGCGTGCAAAAATCACTTCCATAATAAATGGTATTTTAGTTTTCTCTCTGACCACATAAATGAGTGAGGGGTGATAATGACATTCTCATTATTTTAGGAACATATTTGCATTTGTAACGATACTGCTCCTACCAGGCACCAGAGCCGTAGAGACAACTGTCTGAATTAATTATATTTGTTTGGCTGATTAGATAAAAAATGCAAACATAAACTGCACATCAAACTGCTTTAAGATTATTTAATCCTTCTCTTGAAAGGGAAATGGGCCTCTGAAGTTGTTCTTCTTTCAAGCTCAAATAAAGTAGTTCATTAAATCAAGCAACTGAAACGGGTCTTTAAAAATTACCCCTCCAAATTTCTGCATTTTTCTCAAGAGTCTTAAATAAGCACATCAATCTACATAACGTCACCATTGATTGATTAATGTGTATTCATCTCTTAGATTGGACTGCTCAGTTTTCATTAGCCTTTCCCCATGCTTCTATTGGAAGCAAAAGCTTTAAGAGTGTCCATTTAGCAGATAGCAACTTTGAAGTGGGAATAAGTACAGCTAGCCCCGCCCTGAATTTCTCACACTGTGCAATTAGCTTTGCAGAGGCCCCTGACCACGCCTCTGTTTCCTAATCACTAAGTCCTTGTTAAATGAAACAGGAATGTTGTTCCCTCCCTGTTCACATCCTCTCCCAGCCCATCTCTGCACTTGTGAGTTCAGTAGCTCAATCCAAATGCAGCTGAAACCGTTACAAAGCTTTGGACATTTTCATAAGTCACACTCCACTTAACGTGAAGAATTATTTCTAAAGTGAAAGGAGTGGTTCAAGGCCTTATTATCTTTTCTTTGTTCCTTGTTCCACCCCCCTGAGTCCAGAAGTCTCAATGCAATAATGCTATAAACAATCTCCCAATTTCATGTCCTATTTACATGCTGTTACTTAGCATTATAAATCTATACCTATATTTGCATAGGTGATAACTATTGACCTAGATATCATCTGCTTATATATTCATCGTCTAGCCTGGAGTTCTGTGTAATTTCTAATTTCTAAAATGGGGATATTGTCTTATCATAGAGATGTATTTAAATGTTATTTCTTGGCATTCATAGTAGTTTCTTTTGTGTAGTTTAAAATAAGTGCACTGAATCTGTTGAGAGAAGAGTGGTCAAAGGGGGTGGGCAAAGTTTGTCCATTTGTGTGAATGCATGTTTGCATGTATTTTGGATATTCTGAACAATGATAGCAAGAAGGAAATTTTGAGTAAACAATGGTAGTAAAAGTTTGAATACTATATTAATTACTAAAGTCAAAGATTCAAAAAGGGACTGAGTGAGGACGGTGATTATTCAGGGCTAAAGAACACTTAATACTCTTTCAGTAGATCCAGGTTTAGTTTCTTGCATGTGCATAGCAGCTTACAACTATCTGTCGCTCTAGGTTCAGAGGACTGGTACCCTTTGATGGACTAGGAGACACCAGGCAAAACACACCTACACTTAAAAAAATCTGTTGCAAAACACACACACACACACACACACACACACAACTACATATTGCTTCGATTCAGTCCACAGCACAGTAAATGATTTCATTTCACAAATAGATTTAGTGATAGCATGAGACCTCACAGAATAGGATCCCAAGTTTGTATAGTTCACATACAATGATTATGAATAATACTTTGAATATACACTACTGTTATTTAAATATATATTTAAATAGTATATAACACTTTATAATATGAAGCATCTACACTGATTCACAGAGTATAGACATTTTTACAAGAACACTGTGCAGGAACAAGATATCACATCTATGTTCCTATGTTACCTCTGTATGCAAAGAAAACATTCAATTTCTAAGATTCCTCACATATGCAAGTTATGAAGGATGGAGATACAAAAAAAATAGGACAGGTGAAATAATAATAATAACAGTAATAAAAATAATAATAATATTTCTTTTTTAAATGTCTGTAGCTTAGCCTATGTACATTTACAGAACCTATTAAAACTCTGACCACTAGTATAAGAGGAAGTTATATACAGTGAGGAAGTATGGTAATAATTTCATCATCAAGTCTGCAAAGGCACTGGATATGCTCCTATTTCCTTCTGCATTCAAGGAGTAGAGACAGGAGAAACTTAGCACATTTTCAAGATGCAGGAATTGGCATTGTGTCTGCTGGACATTTAGAACAGTTTGATGCTTGTCTTAGTCAGGGTTTCTATTCCCGCACAAAATATCATGACTAAGAAGCAAGTTGAGGAGGAAAGGGTTTATTCAGCTGACACTTTCCACATTGCTGTTCATCACCAAAGGAAGACAGGACAGGAACTCAGGCAGATCAAGAAACAGTAAGTAGCTGATGCAGAGGCCATGGCGGTATGTTACTTACTGGCTTGTTTCTCCTAGCTTGCTCAGTTTGCTTTCTTAATAGTACCCAAGATTACCAGCCCAGGGATGGCACCACCCACAATGGGGCTCTACCCCCTTGATCACTAACTGAGAAAATGCCTTAGAGCTGGATCTCATTGAGGCATTTTTTTCAACTGAAGTTCCATTCTCTATGATAACTCCAGCTTGTGTCAAGTTGACACAAAATCAGCCAGTACAATGCCAAATTACAAAGCAAATGCAGTAATGAACTAATCTTTTTGAGAAATATAATGTTAAAAACAAGATTGCATAGCTTCAATGGTTAATTTTATAGGTCAGTTTGAATGTTCCTGACTTGGAAGCTAAAATAAAACACCACCTCTCCACATGTCTGTTGTTTTTTAGAAGACACGAGCATTAACCCCATCTGTATGTGAGAATCTTGCAAGGCCTTGGGATCAGAATAGTACCAAGGAAAATGCACCAGCAATGTATTACTAAAGCCATTCTTGGTTTTCCTGCTTTGGATGTTGCTGTTCCTATGTCTGTACCCTTCTGACTTTGACAGTGATTTTTCTCTACCAGCCTGCCTCTTCTATAGCTTGTAGGTGCCTGGGAGCTGCAGACAGCCACTGCTATTGAGCAGGTTGAAGGAGACTGGTTTGTACATCACTAGCCCAGAAAACAAAAATCAAAATTTAAAACCTTTAGTGCAGCTTCTATCAATTTAGAATCACGTTTGCCCTGTTGTGAAGCTAAAAGAAATACAATCATAAGTTGTAACATTTTGCAAAACAGGTTTAAAAGGGTCTAACCCAGTCATATGACCAAGTAAATAGATAAATGCTACAAAGAAAAGAAATACAGGCAGATAGATACCAGACTAGTGCTTCTGTGACTGACTATTGTGCCCCTTCAGCACCTTGTTCGTCCAAAAATCTAAGAAAGTCCCAGATGCCAGGAAAGGAAGAGGTTCCCAGGACCCAGTAGGGATGATGTTAGCTGAAATATCCAACAAAGGGAAGAGAGACCACTTAGAGATCATATACAGAAGCTAGGCATGGCCCTGGTTGAGGGATGCAATCACCCACCCATCTCAAAACTTTTAACCCAGAATTGCTCCTGTCTAAAAGAAATACAGAAACAAAGATTGGAGCAGAGGCTGAAGGAAAGGCCATCCAGAGGCTGCTCCACCTGGGGATCCATCCCATCTGCAGACACCAAAACCAGACATTATTACTTGCTATAGAAGTACTGGCTGACAGGAGCCTGGTACAGCTATCTCTGAGAGGCTCTGCCAGAGTCTGACAAATACAGAGGTAGATGCTTTCAGTCAACCATCAGACTAAGCACAGGGGAAGAAATGGAGGAGTTAGGGGAAGAATTGAAAGAGCTGAAGGAGTTTGGTACCCCACAGGAAAAACCATAGCAACTAACCAGATACCCAAGAGCTCCCAAAGACTAAACCAACAACCAAAGAATATCCATGGATCCAGCTGCATATGTAGCAGAGGATGGCCTTATCTGGCATCAGTGGGAGGGGAGGACCTTGGTTCTGTGAAGGCTTGATGCCCTAGTGTAGGGGAATGCTGAGGCACTGAGGCAGGAGTGGGTGGGTAGGTGGATGGGGGAGCGCCCTCATAGAATCAGGGTTGAGAGGGAATGGGATACAGGGTTTGCAAAGGGGAAAGTGGAAGGGTGATATCATTCGAAAAGTAAATAAATAAAAGAAAAAAGAAAAAAAATGTCCTTAAGCTTTAGGGGAAAAAAAGACTTATCTCCGTAACAGATGCCATATTTCTAGGTCAAAGAGTAATAGGATGTGTCTCTGTATATATGAACATGCTTGTTTGTGTGTGAGTATGCATGTGTGTGTGTGTGCATGTGCATATTTGATTATTTAAGTCAATATTACAGACTGCTCCAGTATTCTGTGTGACACAGAATCAGAACAAGAATGAGAAAAGAACTCAATACTTACAATGAATAGAACGATTAAGCTATGTTATTACAGCAAGTGTTCCTTCTGAGAAAGATATAATAGAAGGATCAGAAAAAAATGTAATAAGATAATGTGTGTAGATAGAGCACAGAGGAGGTTTCTGGAATTAAGAATGAAAAACATAAAATTTCCCATAGGACAGAAACTTTCTTGAGGAACACAGGACATACTATTGCACAATCGTTTTAACTTCAATAGGTAACACAAGAAACATATGTCAGACATAAAAATGAGTGATGATAAATAGTTTAAAAAATGGGCTGAAGGAACATGGTTTCCAGAGGAGGGCCTGAAATGAAGAAACTTGTACCACAGGGAGGTACGGGAGTGGGTCCTGTTCTTATAGTACCTGAAAAGAATTGGGCATATGGCTTTGAACAGCTTACTTTACAATGCTTTCTTCCTTTATAAGATACTTGGCCTTTTGTGAGTGGAGCTACAGCTGTCTCTGAAAATGGCAACATCTGATCCTGAGGTCTGGAGTATAAAGCACTTGAAAATGTCACTCATTTAAGGTTACCCTCTGGTGCTAAGAGCTTAAAAAATGTTTAATAGTCAGACATAGTAAAGTAATAAGAATAGCTAAGCTACTCTATTTATGAATGCAAAAGAAAAGGAGTGCATGCTGCAGCCCAGGGTGTTTTTACTTGGAAAAGTTCACATAGGTCTATCAATCTGCAAATTTTGGACCAGGAACAATAGAGTGATAAAACTGTTCATTTCTTTTAAAAGAGATGTGCAACTGAGTATTGGATGATAACTAATTGCTACATGTCTGTAAAAAATGGTAGAGCCGGGGTGACTGGCATTACAGGAGATTTCATTAATGGAAAGGATAAATATGGTAATGTCAATCAAAGTTCAAGTCTCCCATCCCTTCTTTGTTAGTCATAGGATCTCATCCATAAAATGCAGACACAATAGAGTCTACACTGTAGAGTCATTTGGAGAGCTGTTAATGGATGCAAGACTTTGCCTAGAGAAAAATCTGACTGTACTCAAGCTTAGTATCACTTATTGGAATACTTCCTTCCATCCTCAGGGTAGACAACTTAGTATTGGAGTTGTTTGACAGGAGAGAAGTGGGACTGGAGGGGTGTGAATTAGCATAGCTGTCTCTACCTTGGTTAGAGCTTTTGATTTTATGGTCAAGTTTTATTGCAAAAATTTTTACCAGAGATATTTATCCAGAGCTAAATGGATGAAAGGACATAATAGAAATACTCCAACAGCAAATGCATTACTCTGCCTATAGTGTTCAGGCAAGGAATGTTGTCTCTGGCCTGAGATGCAGGAGTTTGCTATGTTATGCTAATGGTTCAGAGACTGTGTCCTCAAGATAACATAGCATCAGAGACATGTGCCATATTCTAATGAATGTAAATAGGTGGCCACAGGTGTACAGGAGCATAGGGCACTTTGAGAGAGTGTCTAGGAAGCATTGTGCATTGAATATTCTATATGAGGATAACTCTGCATTATCGGAACATTTTAAAAAGCCATTGCCGTGTTTTGTTTGTCTTTGGAGATTGTAAGTAGTTGTTTTTTTAACTTCTCACATTGAAATGATCTTAGATGTAGAAAGATTTTACAGAAACATTGCAAAGATTTTCTAAATACCATGCATCCACTTGCTCAAATGTTAACATTTGCTGCAGCGATAGCCAAAATACCACAAAAAGGAAATTGAATATTTTTGAGTGTCTAGGCTTTAATACACTGTAGCTGTGCAATTCAACTGACATATACGACTATCAGTTTCTCTTTTTCATTTGTTAATAATGACTCCTATAGGTACTTATCATGGGACCTAGAGTAAGAAATCTTGATATTTCTTGGAATCTAAAAATCTTCCAAAGAAATGAGGAATGAGTGAAATGAGTTGAAAAAAATTGCTGTTTCTATAATACACTCAGTGATGACTCTTTAATGACACAAAAGAAAGGGGTAGACACACCTTTGAGATAGACAGGAAGGCAAGATAGCATTCACTTATGGGTGTGTTTAAGCAACCAAGGCTTTTTGACAGACAGCTAGGCCTCAGACTAGCTGATAGAGACAATTAGGGCAAGACTTTTACACATAGTACTCCCTTTCTAAGGTTTTGTTTGCCATTTATTTTTTAAAATATTCCATATCAATTTAGATTCAGGCTTTTCCCTCCCTTCATAGACACATGTCAGAGTGTCATGTGGTTGTCTTCTAACACAGCTTCTCACAAAGCCTACCTCCTAAAATTTATATTTTTTATAATTGCTTCTTCCTTTCCCAACAAGGATTACTGGACCTACCTGATGACTTCATTGTACAATATGAAAAACTTAGTGAACTCTTATTTCTTTTTCAAGGATGGCATTAAAGCATTGATTCCTGACTTGTTAGAACTCTTACACTTGTATTTCCTTGTATGCTTGCTCAAAGATATCAGGCTCCCAGATCAGTGGGTGCTCTATAGGATGATCTACAAACTGAGGAAGGAAAGGAGGCCTCTCACCAGCTGCTTGTGAGCAATTACAGTCTTTGGCATGTGAGTCATGAAAAAAAAATGAACCAAGCCAACAGCCATGTGAATAAACTTGGTAGACTCGCCTAGTATTGAGCTTTCAAGTGGAAAATAGTCATCATGAACTCCCTTGAAGCTTAGAATTCAGACACACTGTTCTATTTCTGAACTACAGAATCTCAAAGATGATAAATGCTTGTTTAGGTTACTGATTCTGTCACACAGTATTGGATCAATAACTTAAGTTTTTAATGATCCATATTTATCATCTTTTACTACAGAGGTATTCTGGTCATGAAGACATGGAAGTGACCAAATCAAGAGGCTTCACATAATAATAAATACAATGAAAAAAACAGAGGGGAAGAGTTACTTTTATTTGATTAGGTAGAAAGAAAAAAAAAACTCATGTGAGGCACAGATTCTTGGAAGAAAATAGCAAAATTGTTTACAATAGCTTTCCAAGCAATAACACCAGGACAGAAATTACTGTGTACATCTGAGGAGGCTGAGTCTCAGGGAAAATAAAAACAATCAAACAAACAAAACTAAGAGAGAAGTAAGAGACACTCCTGGGAAAAACTGGTATTTAGTCAGATTCACAGCCTTAGTAGTCACTCATTTTTCCTTATAATTTCACACATGGAGTAAATTAATAACAATAATCTTGAGTGTATACTGTTAAGGCTTATGAAGTATTTATTAAATCATGTTCAAAGAGACACACCTGAAATGAATAAACAAATGAAAATATAACATAAGAAATAAGTGGAAAAGAGATCAAGAAGGGAAGAAGACTGAGCCTGGAGAGATGGCTCAGCAGTTAAAAGCACTGACTGCTCTTCCAAAGATCCCAAGTTCAAATCCCAGCAAACAAATGGTGGCTCACAACCATTTGTAATGAGATCTGATGCCCTTTTCTGGTGCATCTGAAGACAACTACAATGTATTTACATATAATAATAAAGTTTAAAAAAAAAAGTAAAGAAGAGATCAGATATAA
>NW_022196905.1:238680753-238760988 GCF_008632895.1 Mastomys coucha
AGAAAAAAAGAAAAAGAAAATAAATTAAAAAAACAAAAACTAAAACAATCCCCTGTTCCCTCCCGGCTCCCCCTGCTCACCATCCCACCCCCTCCTGCTTACTGGCCCTGGCATTCCCCTACACTCCAGCATAGAACCTTCACAGGGTCAAGTCCTCTCCTCCCATTAATGACCAGCTTGGCCATCCTCTGCTATACGCATTCTGCTAGACCCATGAGTTCCCCCATGTGTACTCTTTGGTTGGAGTTTTAGTCCCTGGGAGCTCTGAGGGTACTAGTTAATTGATATTGTTCCTCCTAAGGGGCTACAAACCCTTCAGCTCCTTGTGTCTTTTCTCTAGTTCCTTCATTGGGGATCTTATACTCAGTGCAATGGATGGCTGTGAGCCTCTACTTCTGTATTAGTTGGGTACTATCAGGCCTCTCAGGAGACGGCTATCTCAGGCTCCTGTAATCCAGCACTTGTTGGCATCCAATAAGAGTGTCTAGATTTGATGATTGAATATGGGAAGGATTCCCAGGTTGAGAAGTCTCTGAATTGTTCTTCCTTTAGTCTCTGCTCCATAGTTAGCCTCTACAACTCCTTCCATGGGTATTTTGTTCCCCCTTTTAAGAAGGAACTAAGTATCCTCACTTTGGTCTTCCTTCTTAAGTTTCTTATGGTTTGTGGAATTATACTTCGTGTATTCTGATCTTCTGGGCTAATATCCACTTATCAGAGAGTGCATACCAAGTGTGTACTATTGTAATTGGGTTACTTCACTCAGGATGATATTCTCCAGATCCATCTATTTCCCCAAGAATTTCATAATTTCATTGTTTTTAATAGTTGAATAGTACTCCATTGTGTAGATGTATCACATTTTCTGAATCCATTCCTCTGTTGAGGGACATCTGGATTGTTTCCAGTTTCTGGGTATTATAAATAAGGCTGCTATGAACATAGTGGAGCATGTGTCTTTATTACATGCTGGTGCATCTTCTGGGTATATGCCCAGGAGTGGGCTCAACTGGCGGTTAGCATGTAGAAGAAGGCTAATTGATCCATTCCTATCTCCTTGTACAAAGTTCAAGTCCAAGTGGATCAAGGACCTCCACATCAAACCAGATACACTCAAACTAATAAAAAACTAAGTGGGGAAGAGCCTCGAGCAAATAGGCACAGGGGAAAATTTCATGAAGAGGACACCAATAACTTCTGCTCTACGATCAAGAATTGACAAATGGGACCTCATAAAATTGCAAAGCTTCTATAAGGCAAAAGACACTGTCAATAGGACAAAATGGCAACCAACAAATTGGGAAAAGATCTTTACCAATCCTATATCTGATAGAAGGCTAATATCCAATATATACAAAGAACTCAAGAAGTTAGACTCCAGACAAATAATCCTATTAAAAAATGGGGTACAGTGCTAAACAAAGAATTCTCAACGGATGAATACCGAATGGCTGAGAAGCACCTAAAGAAATGTTCAACATCCTTAGTCATTAGGGAAATGCAAATCAAAACAACCCTGAGATTCTACCTCACACCAGTCAGAATGGCTAGGATAAAAACGGCTAGGTGACAGCAAATGATGGTGAGGTTGTGGAGAAAGAGGAACACTCTTTCAATGCTGGTGGAATTGCAAGCTGGTACAACCACTTTGGAAATCAGTTTGGCGGTTCCTTTTTTTTTTTTTTTTTTTTTAACAGAATAAGCCAGTTTACTTTTACCGAGGAGTTTATTAAGTTTCACATTTCTGAAAAAAGAAAGATGTACATTGTGTGTGGGGAGAGGGAGGGAGGTTCTTTTAAGTTCTTTCTCCTCCTCTTATTCCTCATTTTATCCTTTCTTTTTCTTCTCTTCTTGAGAATTTATTATTGTTCATATGAATTCATGAACAATAGACTCCATGACATGAGTTGACATTCATTAATTTATTCAATTTTGCTTCTAGCTCCCAAACTGTAATGAAATTATATAGTTAAGGTAAGATAAAAAAAAAAAAACAGTGGTTGAAGCTGCAATACATCAAACTATGGAAGTACAGAGGAATAGGGGGCAGTTTTCTTAGTCCTCAAATATATCCCATACAAATGTGTGGAGAGACTCATATATGTCAATGTCAAAGTTGGTTGTACTCTCAAAACCAAAAGGATATTTAAACTTATGTTTCTCCAGTGAAACGCTCTCTAGGATGCCATGACCTCTTTGAAAAAAATGCAGATATTCTGACATTTTTAAAGTTTAGCTTTATTTTCCACTAGGCACAATACAATTTAGGTGTGGTAATTTAGGGTTATCGAAGCTACAGAATATATTCAATTCCATGTAACACTACATGCTCCCTCCACAGCCTCCACTTGCTAACATAGACCCTTTTCTCTTCTTTCCCTGGAGCCCCTTCCACAAGAATAGTAAGAGCATGGCTACTCTGCCATATAAATCTGATGTCCTGGTTCCCTGGGTCAACTCCCTTTAAAATATGAAGTCTGTGCTTGAGTTCCATTCCTGTTCAACCTATTTTTAAGAAATGGATTATTTGTATATTTGGATAAAAAGATTTCCCCATTTTAATGAATGTTTGCAATGTTTGCCTGTCCTGCTTGTAAAGCAGTAACTTTCTTCTCACATTCACTCTATCAGCTGTGGAGTAACCACATATGGAACAAAAGTCATTACTTACTTCATGATTAACTCTGAAATTATCTTTCTTTTCTTTCTTTCCTTTCTTTTCTTTCTTTTTTTCTAGAGAGGGTTTCTCTGTATAGCCCTGGCTGTCCTGGAACTCACTCTGCAGACCAGGCTGGCCTCGAACTGAGAAATCCACCTGCCTCTGCCTCCCAAGTGATGGGATTAAAGGTGTGTACCACCACTGCGCAGCTGAGATTTTCATTTGCTAAAAGGAACATCCACATGGGAACCTTAATCTCTTCTTTTAAGGCAGTTTGTTGTTCAAATCTGAGGTTTCTAGTATGATGTGAGTGAGTGAACGAAAAGTGGAATGGTTACTACAATGCTGCAAATGGGCATCTTATGTGTAAAAAGATAGCTAAAATCTTAATAAATATTGCCTACACAAAGATTTCCTGACTACAGTTTTGAGGTCACAAGTTATATTTCTAGACCTTTTTCTTACACATTTGATACTTATGCCCTCTGACCAATTTCTCTGTATTTCCTTTCTGCAAATCCTATCCTGGGCAAACATGCTTCTGTTCTCCATTTTGTTTGTTATATACAAACTTACTGAACTTTTTGAATGTAACTCATACATAACAGTTTTCATAATTTTTTCATAATAGTTTCTACAGTATGTTCTTTATTGTTATAAAAAAAGAGCCTATTTACATAGACAAGAAAGGGGAATTGTTGAGGTTTGCTCTTCTACTATGCAGTGTAATGCTAAGCACTGGCCACCAAGGCCTGGTTTCCCCAAGAGATGAAAAATTCTGCATGTAGACCCAAATGATGCTACTTAACTTTGCCCCCTTCCCAAGTTATCTCTGATTGCATAAAGATGGCTACAGTCTATAGCTGTGCTGAAGAGAGATAGGTGGGGCATTAGGTTCTCCTGATCAGAGTCAGAGGCAGGAGAGCATGAGGATGGACAGAGAGAAGATGGAGAGAGAACAAGATGATATTGGGTAGGAATCATGAAAACATGCAATGAGGGTTGGCCAACTGGAGTTAAGAGCTGCCCAGATGGAACATGGCAAATTATAACTTGGGATTATTGTTGGGGAAGTAGATTATATTAGTTTATAAGAGAGATATCTGTTATAAAGACCCTTTTCTCTTCTGTCCCTGGAGCCCCTTCCACAAGAATAGTAGGAGCATGGCTACTCTGCCATATGAATCTGATGTCTATATAAAGGCTTATTATAAATGCAAAGGTTGTGTGCATTTGGGGGGAACTGAATGATCTAAGGCAGGGTAGAAAACATGATTTGAGATTAAATATCCATTAAAACACCCCTCGATTCTTTTCTTTTACATTTCCTTGCATTTTCATTCTTTCCCTCTCCTTTGCCTTTCTTTCTTTCTTTCTTTCTTTCTTCCTTTCTTTCTTTCCTCTTGTCTATCTTTTTCTCTATCTCTTTCATTAATTATTTGTAAAAATAGTTTTCCTTGTTCATTATGGCAAAACTATTGTTATATTTGTGTGTCCTATAATATCTTATTTGATTCAAGTGTATAATATTTTTCAAGTATGTATATATATACATATATATATATACACACACACACATATATATATACATATATATATATATATATATATATATATATACATACTAAAATAAGCTTCTATATAGGTTTGCCTCTATAGAATTTAAGATTTGAAAAAGCATGTTACCTGTATATACCTCTCCAGATCTCCAGCAGTCACTGAAGCTGGACTGTTTATTTAAAGTCACTTTCTTTCTTTCATCCCTTCTCTTGTGTCTGACAATGACTTTGAAGCCAAATCAGAAGAGTCAAACTCAAAGTAGATAATTTTGCTATTTTCTAACAATCCTAAGTTTTCAGATTGTTTTTCATTCCACCCCAAGGTAAATTGCATCTTCAGGGCTATGACATTAGAACACATTTCTCTTGAAAATGCAGTGTGGTCTTCTAGCTTTGGAATCCTCTCATGAGCTTCTGAGAGCTCAGAAACTACCTATATTTCCAGTCTCCCAAGTCTGCACTATGTTAGGAGTTCTGCACTTCAAAAACCACAAAAAATTACCAGTGGATCTGAAGTATTGATTATTTTCAGTTACATCCAGTTTGGTGATTATCTATTTAAAAACACTTTTAGAACACCTAAAATGGCACCTTAGCTGAGCTGACTTTTCCAGCAACTTTGAGTAATAATAAGATGGCTCTCACTATAATAGGGTCTCCAGCTATAAATGGTTCTTTCTTTTCTTCTTTCTTCAGGCTCCTTTGCATTTATGAATATTCTAGAAGAAACAGGGCAAAAGTTGAACTTTTAAAAAGTTGATCTGTATTTACATTTGATTTGAATAAGCCCCTATTTAAATAGAAAAATAGGTTTCCTATTTTAAAACACTAATGAATAAGAAAAATGAATATAATGCTATGCTTATTCTACTTGGTGCTAATATAGGAGGGTTTTTTTTTTTTTGTCAATTTAATCCCATAGTGTTTTTTTTTTAAGTTTTATTTTTTGAGCAATATTTGCCACCTGCATTCTGTCTGAGATGTAATCATTCAATGTCTACAAGCAACTGATAACATTATTGTGCAATTTTGTCTCATTTCATTCTTTACATGAGTGATAAATATCCCTTTTCTTAGAACCAATAGCTCAGGCTTGGCCCCAGAGGAATCATTACCATCCCATTAATAAGCATAGGCCTCTTGAGAGTCCAGCTTTTCAAGCTCTGTCTTTTATATCTCTCATTGGAATCTTTCAACAAAAGCCTGGCTTGTTGGTATATCTTTCATTTCCCCATGCCTTTTCTTTCTTTCTTTTTTTTTTTTTTTTTATAAAGAAACAATGGAAACAAAGTCTTGAGATTAGATTGGTGATACCAAAATAATGCTGACAGCCTGTGACAATGCTGCCAACCTGAAATGAGATGCTTACATTATTTATGAACATTAAATGTCACCGATTTCCCCTTCATCAGATAATTTCAGGAGACAGAATCATTTCGGTGGCGTGAGAGGGAGGATTTGTACATGAGCAGTCCCCTCCTTTTCCCTCCCCATACCAGCCTTTCCGCATATCATATTGGCTCTGTGTCAAATTCTTCTCCCTGGGAGGAAAACAGGTGCACATGAGCATGTTTCAAGTTTAACTACAAGGCTCAGATCAGGTCGCTTGATAGGGATGTCAAGTGTGTTCCAAACCAAATGGGACCTTCTGCAATGTGAGATCATTAGGCAGTCAACTGATATTTTTAATTCTGTTTCCTATGCTCCCTTTAGAAGTCAATTATCACAGGGAAATTAACAGGAGTTGAAAGGAAAAGATAATATCCCTCTGGCTCCCTGATCTATTTATGACTTTGGTGGTGGGGAAGGAGAGGCTCAAATAATGAGGCAAATGAACATCATCTATGTCACTGGGAGTGCTAATGTGAGAAAGAGATTAGTACTAGCTTTCCAAGCATATTTAAATAACATCTACCAGGGAGTCTGAGTCCTTTTCAAGGTTCCAGTTGCCAGGTAGTGAGGCAAAAGTTCATTTTGTTTCAATCACTCTCTGTCTATGTAGAGCAGTAAGACATGTTTAAAAACTAAGCAACCTAAAAGGGGGATCTTTGGGCCACTTTTTTTTAAACCATGTTTGCAGCATGCTGTTGGTAGTACTTGAATGAGATACAAGGGTCTTTGAAGTTTCACTTCTCAGCCAGGCTTGAGAACAAAAAGGTTTCCTTGAGGATAATATACATACACTTTTGGAAGGCAGTAAATGTCTATAAACAAAACTGTCCTGTGCTTTTACAGTCTCTCAATTCAACCAGAACCATAGCAACAGTTACTTCTTTGTCCCTTGAGTAAGAAAGGAACCATATTTTTGGCATTCCTTAGAGCAGTGC
Organism: Mastomys coucha; assembly: GCF_008632895.1. Taxonomy (NCBI): domain Eukaryota; kingdom Metazoa; phylum Chordata; class Mammalia; order Rodentia; family Muridae; genus Mastomys; species Mastomys coucha. The sequence continues at coordinate 238,687,299 of NW_022196905.1, forward strand.
CCGGTTCGAAATGTGTCCATTACACAGCAGATGTCACAACATGAAGAATTTATAAATATATGCAGGTATTCTAAGAATGAGCCTCAGAGTGGATTCATTTTATTTGAAAATAATGCGAGTGGCAGAAAAACTAGATTCTATGTAGATAGCCCATATTTTCTATTACTTGTACGATATATATATATATATATATATATATATATAAATTTATATATGTGTGTGTGTTTGTGTATGTGTGTGCATGTATGTGTGCATGTGTGTGTGCACACATGTGTGAGTTTTGTTTGCTTTCTACCTTAGTCATAAGGATTGCTGGGTAACTTAGCCTCCATTCTAGATCCTTCAGTGTACAAGACGAATAAACCTTTTAAATCTTTTATATTCCATTAAGTGGGGAAGACCAGTCCATCAGTATTGACTCACTAATACTCAGTTACCAAAATAAGAGATTTTCCTGGGTGTTAGTTATGATAGCTAACTCACTCTCTCTTTCATTTTTGCTTTATTTTTATTTTAAAATGTATTTATTTATGTGTATGGGTGTTTTGTCTACATGTATGTCTATGTACCATGCACATGACTGATGCTGTACAGACAAGATAAAGGCATCAAATCCTCTGAAATTAGAGCTATAGACAGTTGTGAGCTTTCACATGGGTGCCGGGAATTGAACCTGAGTCCTCTGGAAGAGGAGCCAGTACTTGAAACTACTGAGGTGTATCAGGAGTCCTTGGCTTTATTTTTGTTTAAAGACTGTACCCCTTTGCCTATTTTACAATAATTTAGGAATAGGAAGAACGGAGTGAGAGCAGGAGAACAACACACTCTACTGAATGAGGTGATAGCTCAGCTGTACAAGAATGAGAACATGAATGTAGTCCTCAGAAGCCCAGATTAAAAACGCCAGGCATAGTGATGCAGCTGTGAAATTTCCAGACTGGGGAGATTGTCACAGATAGATCCCCAGAGCTAACTGGACAGTCATGCCAGCAGGATTCTAGAGAAATTAGAGACCCTGACTCAAACATATGACTGTCATCAGAGGTTTCCATCGGCACTAAACACACACTCACACACACACACACACAAACACAGCAGAGCAAAGCATATTAATCATCTTACAAATAGTTTCCTCTATTGTTCCTTTTTCCTGCTATCAATTAATTTTTTGTTTGCTATGCTGTCCCAGCTTTGCTAACATTCCTTTGTCCTGTCTTTATTACCCTTAAGCATGAATTATTCATGGACTCACAGACAGTAAATGGTTAACCTTTATCTAATACATGCTTTTTGTAGCCCTGATTTTCCAGGACATGATCATGGCAGAGCAGATACAGCTATAAATGAACCAAGACTAAAGCCCTGCCATTGTTGAATTTTCCTTCTAAAAGAAAACAAAATAAATGTATATGCTATTAATAGATATCATATCAAGTTATGACTCACTATTTGAAGAAAGCTAAATATTCACAATGGGTTTGCTATGTGTCAGAGATGAGAGTACATATGAGTTTTAGAGCTATGTGGAATATTTGGAATTATATTTGTACTGGCTGGTTTTGTGTATCAACTTGGCAAAAGCTGGAGTTATCACAGAGAAAGGAGCCTTCCTTGAGGAAATGCTTCCATGAGATCCAGCTGTAAGGCATTTTCTCAGTTTGTGATCAAGGGGAGGAAGGCCCAGCCTATTGTGGGTGGTGCCATCTCTGGGCTAGTAATCTAGAGTTCTATACAAAAGCAAGCTGAGCAAGCCTAGGGAAGCAAACCAGTAGGTAACATCCCTCCATGGTCTCTGCATCAGTTCCTGCTTTCTGACCTGCTTAAGTTCCAGTCCTGACTTCCTTTGGTGATGAACAGCAATGTGGAAGTGTAAGCTGAATAAACCCTTTTCTCCACAAGTTGCTTATTTGTTATGATGTTTTGTGCAGGAATGGAAACCCTGACTAAGACAATATTGTAATAATACACTATATTATTATAATAATGTATAGGTTATAATATATTAACTGCTTAGATATGCACTTAGTATAAAACTACATTTAAAGAGAGAAATATATCTGTCCTGATAAATTTATCTACTTGACTACAAATATTTAGGTTCTGTTTTCTGATGAACCCACACTAAGTTTTAAAAAAAGGAAAACAAAACAATACAACACCATTGAAATTACTTTATGTGAATTGTATCTTGGGTATTTCAAGCTTTTAGGCTAATATCCACTTATCAATGAGTGCATACCATGTGTGGTCTTTTGTGACTGGTTACCTCACTCAGAATGATATGTTCTAACTCTGTCCATTTGCCTAAGAATTTCATGAAGTCACTGTTTTGTTGTTGTTGTTGTTTGTTTTGTTTTTTGTTTTTTGTTTTTTTGTTTTTTTCAAGAGAGGGTTTCTGGCTGTCCTGGAACTCACTTTGTAGACCAGGCTGGCCTCAAACTCAGAAATCTGCCTGCCTCTGCCTTCCAAGTGCTGGGATTAAAGGTGTATGCCACCACCACCTGGCTGAAGTCACTGTTTTTATTAGCTGAATAGTACTCCATTGTATAAATGTACCACATTTTCTGTATGCATTCCTCTGTTGAAGGACATCTGGGTTCTTTCCAGCTTCTGGCTATTATGAATAAGACATGAATGAATATTGTAGAGCATCTGTCCTTGTTATATGTTAGGTATATTCCCAGGAGTGGTATAGCTGGGTCCTCGGGTAATACTATGGCCAGTTTTCTGAGTCACTTCCAGACTGACTTCCAGAGTGGTTGTACCAGCTTGCAATCCCAACAGCAATGGAGGAGTGTTCCTTTCTCCACATCCTCACCTGCATCTCTTGTCACCTGAATTTTTGATCCTAGCGTTTCTGACTGGTGTGCGGTGGTATCTCAGGGTTGTTTTGATTTGCATTTTCCTAAAAATGTTGAACATTTCTTTCGGTGCTTTTCAGCCATTTGGTATTCTTCAGCTGAGAATAGTTTGTTTAACCCTGTACTCCATTTTTAATAGGTTATTTGTTTCTCTAGAGTCTAATTTCTTGAGTTCTTTGTATATATTGGATATTAGCCCTCTATCAGATGTAGGATTGGTAAAGATCTTTTCCTGATCTGTTGGTTGCTTTTTTGTCCTATTGAGAGTGTCCTTTGACTTACAGAAACTTTGCAATTTTATGACGTTCCACTTGTCAATTCTTGATCTTAGGGTATAAGCTACTGACGTTCTGTTCAGGAAATTTTTCCCTGTGCCCATGTGTTTGAGGTTCTTCCCCACATTCTCCTCTATTAATTTCAGTGCATCTGGTTTTATGTGGTGGTCCTTGATCCACTTGGGCTTGTACTTTGTACAAAGAGATTAGAATGAATTGATTTGCATTCTTCTGCAGGCTGACCACCAGTTGAACTAGCACCATTTTTTGAAAATGCTATCTTTTTTTCAACTTGATGGTTTTAGTTCCTTTTTCAAAGATCAAGTGACCATAGTTGTATTGGTTCATTTCTGGGTCTTTCTTAAGATCAAGTGACCATAAGTGTATGGGTTCATTACTGGGTCTTCATTTCTTTTCCATTGATCTACCTGCCTGTCTCTGTACCAGTACCATGCAGTTTTTAATCACTATTTCTCTATAATACAGCTTGAGGTCAGAGATGGTGATTCCCCCAGAAGTGGAGCTCAAGATAAAGGAAGGTATGGATGTTTCAGTCCTTCTTAAAAGGGAGGAATTAAGGAGACAAAGTATGGAGAAGAGACTGAAGGAAAGACCATCCAGAGACTGCTCCACCTAGGAATCCATCCCATATTACAGACATCAAACCCAGACTCTATTTTAAATGCCAAGAAGTGCATGCTGACCGGAGCCTAATACAGCTGTCTCCTGAGAGGCTCTGTCAGAGCCTTACAAATACAAAAGCAGATGCTGGCAGCCAACCAGTGGACTGATCTCAACATCACCAGTGGAGGAGTTAGAGAAAGGACTGTAGGAGCTGAAGGGGTTTGCAACCCCATAGGAAGAACAACAATATGGACCAATCAGAAGGCGCCAGAGCTCCCAGGGCCTAAATAACCAACCAAGGACTATGCATGGAGGGATCCATGGCTCCAGCCACATATATAGGAGAGGATGGCCTTTTGGGCATCAATGGGAGAATAGGCCCTTCGTCCTGTGAAGACTAGATGCCTTAGTGTAGGGGAATGCCAAGGTGGAGAGGTGGGAGTTGGTGGTTTGGTGAGTATTCTCATAGAAGTAGGGGGAGGGAGGGTGTGAATGGAGGGGAAACTGTGAAAGGGGGTAACATTTGAAATGTAAATAAAGAAAATAGCCAATAAAATAAAATTTTAAAAAGAAAGTACTTTTGTATGCTCTCAATGGAAAGAGAACATCTAAAAAGGAATATTTCCTTCACATAGGACCCTAGACAATGTATTTCAGCATCTCTGGCAATGTCAATGAGACAAAGTATAGAAATTATTTCCAAACCCTTCTACTTTCTTAAATATTCAGCTAATTATGAGCATCTAATATCACTTCTAATGAGAAGGTAAAAATAAGTGGCAGAATGGGGTGAGTGGGCTAAGGTAAACAGGAGACCTAGCCCTGTGGCTATCCTTGCATTATATTTGAAGAATGGATAAGTTTACAGGCACGACATGTGAATACAGAAAGATTAATATCCCAATGTCCATTTGGTTTCCTATAAGGGTGTCACAGTTCTGAGACTATGAGAAGTATTGCTTCATTTCTAATCCAATAAACAACCATTGCTTCTAGGTCTTCTTCCGGTGCTAATCTATCAAGTCATCCAATATTATATTTTAGTGTATCTTTGTAGCTTAATGGTATTTTGTCAAATGTATGTGTACTAAAGTATCTCACAAAGGGTATCTCAGGGAAAAATACTATTATTTGTGATCACAAGATACAGTGGAAAAGTAAGGATTTCTAAGTGTGTGCTGAATTCTACACTGTTGAATCTAAACTGGGTAGGTACAGGAATGTTACTTTTCATTTCATTAGTCATCATCATTAGAAAGAATAACAATGGCTCCTACATCCACAGGATTTGCAAGAACAGTATTATCATTTTCATCTTCATCATTCTTATCACTGGCATTACAATCATCACATCATCTCCCACAAGCCAATGTGTTCCGAAGAGGAACAATGAAAAACTTTGAAAAACATGCCTTTTTTAAGGTAGATAATATTGATCTGCATACTTTAATACCTAATAAAAGAAAAATAGTTAACTGCAATATATCATCCATGCACTCATTGGTCAGATGGTAAAGCCAGAATTTGATCTCAGTCAAAATGCTAGCTGTTACAAATATAAGTTGGCTTCCTTCCAATTTAAATGATATTGAATTACAATGTATATTAATAGTCATTAAAAACTCAATAATGATCAGTTGCTATGTCCGATATTTCCCACGCCATTTTCCATAAAGTTTGCTTTGGGAGATCATATTTTCTCTGAAAAGTCTGCAATATACCCATACGTAGAAAAACAGATGAATAAACACAACAATGTATATACTTTAAACTATTATCCTCACAAATAAATATACCTTAAGTCTACACCTCTGATCTTGTCAATTCTCATAAACTAAACACAGTAAGGGCAGGTCGGTGTCAGGATTCAGTTCTGCGATGAAGGAGGTGCAGTCCTGCCACTCATCTGCTATTTTAACAGGTGTAGTTCTCCTGTGTACATTAGTTGTGAGTACCAGATGATCAACAATATGTCCTGCCGTATCAAAACTCTCAACAGTACAACTCTGCTTTCTTTACCTCTCAATACTACCAGCCTTTCTTGGGCTTTTTAGCAGTAGAAACTCACAAGTGCCTAATTGTGTTCCACTTCTACTGATTCTACTCACTGTAGAATCACTTTAGCCAACCTCATGATGTGAGTACAAAAAGATAACGTGATCACAAACAGGCATCACAGGTAACATAGCATAAGCCTCAAAATCAGAGAGTGAAAGTAGTGCTTCATCGTAGACCCTGTGCTGCGGAGGTTTCTTTATGAGTTCAAAAACGCTGGGAGACAAATGCCCGATTCAGCTCTTTTCTGCTCATTAATCACGGAAGATGAATGGTGTCTGCTTGCTCAAATTTCACTTGCAGATGGAAATTAATTAGTCGATTATTCACTTAAAATATTATTAGAATATATTTCAATATCTCTACTATCACAGGAAGCAGTACAATCTGCTTTATTTTCTAATGACTCTCAGGTACAATTCTTAACATTAGATACTCTCGGATTAACTCTTTGTGCTCTACCCAACTCTTCCTTTACTTGTTTTATTCTGCCACACACAATTTTGTCTCCTTGTTCTCAAATCAGTATAAAATTTATTGCCTGTGCAATTAAAATTCAAGCTTAGCTAAATGTCCCCAGGTGTCTAATAAGTTAAATTTAGGGAGTGGGTTGAAACTGGGGATGAAGTACATTTCTTTTGAATTTGCCGTAAAACGTCCATAAAAAGCAAAACCATCAGCAAACATTTTGTCATTACCTTTAAGAGAATTTCCTCTTTTAATAGGGTAACTACAATGATTAAATGTATCCCCATAAAATGAGAGCATAAATAATTCTGTTTTCCCATTCTGTTTTATAATTAAATAGTTTGATATAGTTGGAAACCTTCTGAAATCATGAGTTTAAAAAAACTTTCTTCCCTTGAGTTGTATTCATAAGTAATTTTTTTCCAGTGTCAGAAACTAATATGCACAATATACAAGATGAACAATAGGTCAATGGTAGAATGATTAATAAGATCAAATCGTCAAAAGAAAAAAATTGACCAATTCTATACTCGGGTCCTATACCAAAATAATCATCATAATAGCTTTGGTAGGTAAGAACCAAATACTGTAAGAACATATTTTATCCTGGTCATTTAAAGAGGTTGATAGCTTCTCAATGCAGAGTCTTAAATTCTATCAGATTTATGAATATCCTAATATGCCAAATATTACAACATAGAATATTCTTAAAATATGATGCATTAATTTTATTTGTAGAATTGTTGCCTGATACACAAATAGGAAAGATAGAAAGGAAGACTCAAGACAATAGTACTAACACTTCATGATTAGGGATGACAGACAGCAAAGAATATAAGTGTTCGGCATATCGCAGAAAGGTTAACCATGCCACATATTTTTAATAGGTTTGAAACCACATCCTCTAATAAGCTAGATATTCTGTGCACTTGGCTTTCCTGACGTCTATAAAAACAGAGGCAAGGTCTATAGTATATAAATATTTGTTAAGAGCAGAAAGGAAAATGTCTCAGGGATAAGGTTCAAGCAGCACTGTCCGGTCTTTCATAGGACCAAGATTCATTAAGTTCCCAGAATCCACTTGGAGGCTCACAACTAACTCTAGTTCTATTTTTAGGACAGTGCCTTCTGTCCTCTGCTGGCACAAGCCATACACCTTGTGCACATACAAACAGGCAAGAGAAACACTCCTACATATAAAATAAATATACATGGAGGTTGAAAACTAAGTGATCAGCAAACTTATACACATAATCACCCTAAAAAAGGAAAAGAAACTATAACTAAACACTTCACAAAGGAATATTTCAAGACTTTTTAAACAATCAAAGTTTCTTTACTTTTCAAACTCTGATCCATTTAAAAAGTGTGTTCTAGTTTATATAATTTCCATTTGCTTTACATCAATATGCTAACTTTAAAATAAAAAAAAAAACTAATTTGGAGAAATACTTTCTTTAAGATGAGGATACCAAAGGCTAAAATTGGGACTCTTTTTGCTGAATATGAATAAACATAGATACAATAAAATAGGGCAAGAGAAAGAATTCTAACTTGTCCTAAATTCCTTCTCATACTGAAAATAGGACAATGAAACAAGAATTCTGACTTGTCCTAAATTTCATCTGGTTTTGCCAAGTCAGCATTAATGAGATAAGAGGTGGCATTTTTGACATATATTCCTGATTGGCATGCAGAAGATGGATACTATCCAACAATGGGCAATTGAATTTAGCTTCTAGAGGGTAAATGCTTTCTCTCCTAACATAAACACATGGAGCAATATCTTTGAGCATATCAGGGAGAAGCATGTGAAGAAAGGTGAATCACATAGCCATTCCAAAATGCCCACAGGAATTTGTGCCCCTGCTTTATTGTGGGTAACAGGACGAAACCAAGGAACAGCTCCCTGCCCTACTTTTCTTATGAAAGCTTTTGCTTCTCAACTTTTCAAACAAAATCAGCCTAAGTCTTCCATTTGGATTCGGATTAGCAGGTCTAATTGTAATTAAAACCAAAATACACATATGTGACACTTTTCAGCACAGTTTCTATGTCACATTCATTGATGAAAATAATTGATTGCAGGTAATATGAGGGTATACAATAGTGATAAATTAATTTTGAACATGAATACTATCTAATTCTATATACATTGAGGTGAATATCCATACACTGTCTTTTTAGCTTGATCAACTCTGACCTAGAAAATTTTGGAACATTAAACTAAGCTCATCTGAGTTGTTGATAAGCTGAAACTTAATCTTAAAAAAAGTGGTGAGACCATTTTAAAGTTATATATTAGTAATATTATGACCTGAGTTTTGTCCTCTGTCTATTATGGAAATAACAACCCAAAAGAATGGTATAGAGACAACATTAAACCTCTACACTCACACCAACATCCTATGAACAGGGGTGGCTTCATTCTGGAAAGCCATTGAGATTGATTTCATAATCAGCCTAATAAAAATATGTTAATGTACCTCACTGGAACTTACACACTTCTATCAGGGTTTGAAGCATCTATGTTTCTTTTATAAAACAACAGGCAAATAAGAAGTGTTGAGAGCAGGAGAACTTGTCTTTCTCAAGGAAGAGCACACCAAATGATGATTTTCAAATTCCAATGGTTAGCACTGAAAATCTTCATGCAACGAAATTTATACAGACTGATTAGGTTATATTTATTACTTTAAGAATATAGGAATATATGTCTTATGAATATATACACATATATATATATATATTTAGTAACAATTCATGTAAATAGAGGATGCATTTGAAAAAATGAAGGAGAGATAATATATAGGTTGTTTGAAGGAAAAAAGGGGGAAAAATTATGTAATTATATTCTCAATCAATAATGAAGTAATAAAATATCGGATGAAATCTCTTATTCATTCAATTGATTATTAGAGAAAATATCTAAGTTGACATAACTAGAAAAACAACTAAAATAACATAAAAATATATATCTGTGTATCTTATCATAAACAATACGAACACTTTGATTTGCAGACTTAGAGTTATAAATTTTTCTCAGTAATATTTACTTATTATAGTAAGGAAATAATTATAAAACCCTCTAATCAGTAGAAAAATGTATTGTCACGCCATCATTTTTGAATGAAATCGATTAACTGATGTATCTTGTTAGATTACGAAGTCTGAAATCAACATCGGAAAGATAATATACTGCATAACAACGTTCTGATCAATGAAGAACTATGCTCATAATGGTACCTTATCATATTATAGTGGAACTAAAAACATTTATCATCTACTGTACTAATCGTTATAGAGTAGTTAATTGTGTGTTTCTACTACAACTGGTATAAACAGACTTACCTAAATCACAACAAACAATATAAACTGAAAACGCATGCAATTTTATGCATTGAATAATATTTGTAATTATTTTATCAGTAGTTTAGAGGGTTTTTCTGCCTACTCAAAATCTACTGCAAGACAGACTACTTTGTATGCTAGCTTTGTACACATACAGTTTCATTAACTGCAAATTCTCCAAAGCTTCAGTATTGACTTATGTCATCTGGATATGTATGACTGTCATCTGCAGAGTTTTTCCTATAGCAAAGTCATCTGCTATCACCTAGTTAGAACATGTCCATGCAGCTAAGGGATTCCTGGCTCTATACATGCAATACAATGGCTGGACATTATTAAGTGATTCATAAATTTAATTGAGCTGATAACCTAGTGTCCACATTGAAGTTGCTCCTTGAAATTGGTAACATGGAGCTAAGGCCCAATATATTTCCTCTTACATAAAACTAATGCTGTCCTCTTGTACTTTCTAATCCTTATTGTATTTCTGAGCATAGATACATACCAGATTGTTTCATCCGGTCAGACAAGGAAAAAAGAAAACACCACAAGTTATTTTAGTTAACACGTTTAAAAAGTTACCCTAAAATATATTACAAAATAGTTGGAGATGTTACTAGGAAATAAGGGAGCAGAAAAGTTGGGTTTTGTTAGTTTTGTACTTTTTAAAATTTTATATATTTTATCATATGGTTCCCTTTTCACAACTCCTTCCATATTCTTTCATTTCCCTATCCCTACTTCCCTACTGATCCAACTTTGTGCTCTTTCTCTCTCTCTTTCTCTCTCTCACTCTCTCTCTCCCTTCTTCTTTCTCTCTCTCTCACTTTCTCTGTGCATGTGTATATGTGTGTGTGTGTGTGTGTGTCTGTGTGTATGTGTATTCTCTCTAAAATAGGGGAAAAAACTAATTCCTATCAAATTATCTAGACATATTTGTTGAAACAATAAGCAATATAGAGAATGGGTAGAGAAACATATGAAAGGGTTTAAAAGATGCATGGGAATTAGTGGCTAGAGAGATGGCTCAGTGGTTAAGATCAGTGCCTGTCTTCCAGAGGTCCTGAGTTCAAATCCCAGCAACCATATGGTGGCTCACAACCATCTGTAACGGAATTGAATGCTTTCTTCTGCTGTGTCTGAAGACAGCTACAATGTACATACATATGTATACATATGTATATATATGTATATATATATGTATATATATATACACATATACATAATACATATGCATGTATATATATGTATTAAATATATGTATTTATATAATATATAATATATATGCATATATATATTAAATATATCTTTACAAAAAAAGATGCAGAGAGAATACTTAGTGAATAGGGAGACTAGCACCGAGGTGACAGCATACATACATCGCTTGTGAGTCATTGAGAGCAGAGCTAAGAAAAATGTTTATTTTCTTATAAAATTATTCATTTTTCTGAACCATGTTTTAGTTTCATTCATAGATAATATGGGCATCGTTTAAAAAAATGATGGCCTTAACTCTATTACCTGTGAGATGTACAAACTTCGGTCTAAGACACTTAAGGTATTTGAAGGTAACCATACATAAATTTAATTGCTATTGCCTGCCCTCCTATGAGACATAACTCAGAGGTATTGGAATCATTGTCTAGTCTTAAAATAACTAATACAAATCAGAAGACTTAGCTCCTCAACTACTATGAAAAACCTATATCATGTTTGATTTTATTTGATTGGAAAGGCTCTTCTAAGGGTTTGGTCAGACTCATCCATCAGAGAGCTGTGGGGCTCTGCCCTGATCAGCATAGTTACTTGCCAATCTTCCCTTAATGGCTCTCATAAAAACCTCTGAATCAAAGCAAATGGGTCTACATTCCTCCCACTGCCCCAGTCCTTTCAGCCATTGTTAGGGGCTCATTGATTACTGTGGGAACATTTGATAAGGTCTGTGACTTGGGTTTGAGCAAAGCCTTCTCCAAGGAGTTTTATTTCTCTTTGTTTTCTCATTTTAAATGGGGTTGAAAACTGCTTCAGATGTGAGCTTCACTTTGAAATAGAATTTTCTCAGGTTGTGTTGGATATCTCCTGCTGTGGCATTCAAAAGCTTGCACATTCCTATCTTAAAAGGCCCATTGTTCAATTTTTGCAGTTATTGTCCTTGTGATATGGATAAAAAGGCAAGTCTGCTACTTTTGTAATGGAAATTATATTCAGACATACATTAAAAACAATAGATAAAGTACACATAGGCTGTAAATGCCACTTGCTGTTCTTGTTCAGATGTCAGCTATGATCTTGCTTCTTAGTTAACTTGTGATGCATTGGTCACAGGAGTCCAACACTTGCAGAGATCATACTCTATGAGACTAAGAAGCAAGGGCAGAGGGGTAGGGATCTGCTCATTACCAAATACATTTTTAATTTTTTTTATGCACTGACCTATTTTTCATTTGTTGAACCTCTACTCTGTTGGGTTCTGGATTTCTTACTTGCTAATTAAAGGATTCGATTTCCTTATGATGTTGAAAATTTATTCTTTGCATTGTTCACCTTAGGGGAAATAGTTAAACTTCTAGTTCCCTTCTCCTTTGTGGGGGTCATTCTGAAGATGTAATCTGAGTATAAAAAGGCTAGGAGAAAGAGCAGTTGGTATGGGAAACGGAAATTCACCTGGGATACAAGTATGTATCAGCCACTTCTTTGATAAAGCTGTTTCCCTCTTCCAGTTATTGGAGGTCATAGGAAAACTTGAAGAAGTCAGTTTCCATTCTCTTGTTCTACTGTGTGAGTTCTAGGAGTAGAAATCAGCTCCTTGGGTATAACTACAAGCACCCTTACCCACTAAGCCCTTTCCAAGGCTCTCAGTGTTCAGTTCTAATAGCAAACAACCTTGTATGTGAGAAGAAAGCAACATAACTTTTAACACACACACACACACACACACACACACACACACACACAAATCTTAGCTGAGCGGTCTCAGGAAGCCAGGAAGCATCCCTTGACGTTGAGTGGTGTGAAAGGTTGGCCAGGCATAGGTACACTTTCAGAACCAGGCATGCCCTGAATTAACATGATGCATCATAGGCAAGCATTGCCAAAAAGACCTCAAATTCCTTAAACAGTTGATTGTTGAATTACATTTCAGCAGTTGCAAATTAATAAAACTATTACGGGAGCCAAATTCTTCCTTATATAACTCTATTACTTAGCACCCCCCAACATGCTCTTAAACATCTGTAGGATAGTAAAGACCATGCCATCAAGTTCACCTAAACTGTCTGAAACAGAGAAAACCCATTACATTGTTATGTTTATTCAGTAATGCTGCTAATGCCTGAGTAGATTTTATGTGTCTGACACCTTTCTGATTCCTATTTCTTTTTAACTTTTGGTGCTGGGAATGGAAGCCATGGTGATAATTCACATGGAAGGCAAACACTTAAAACTACATTAAGTGACTTGCTTGGGGTTCTGGAAGAATTGACATTAATAAAATAAGTAAAGGCCAACTGTCACAGAGCTTTCATGTAACAATGATAGAATTATGGGCCATACTTTGAGAATCAAAAATAATTTATTGATTCATATTTATTGATTTGTTTATTGATTTATTTTTATTTAATTTTTCAGACAGGACCTTGCCTTGAAGCCTTGGCAAGCATCAACATCATGCATTAATTCTATAAATACTAGTAAGGATCTTCTACAAATTGTTCTAGAATAGTGTGATAAGATAGTAGTATGCCTATGGTCAGTTTCTCAGGGAATGGTAGGGGTCCTAAAACTATATTGTAGGGGTCAATATTGTCTACTCAATAGTTTTTAACTGGTTTTTGATGCAACATCATTGGATTATTTGTATCCCTAAGTTATCGAAAGCTGCTCTTCTCTTGCCTAAAATAGCTGTGGTAAGTAGTTGAGAGAGCTAACATATGGCAGCAAAACCTAAACTGTATGCCACATAGTCTATTGCACAGAGTGTGCCTAGACCTCTTTTCTAATACAGGCATCAGTCCAATTCTTAACCTCTCTGAAATTCAATTCCTTTATCCATGAAATAAAGATAATACTTAGCACACTGTTAATAGTGAGGACAGAATTAACTGGTGTATATAAAATGTAGGACCACTGTAAAGAAGAAGGTAGTTATAACATGTCTATGTGGATATATTTGTCTTTGAGATTTCTGGTTCTGTAAGGGATGACAGTACAGGATATGAAATTGTTTCTGTGGTTTTGGAGCCTGATCTTCCTGGGAAATTTTGTTGTATATTGGTTAGAATTTTTTTTTTTTTTTTTTTTTTAGTTTGGCTTGGTTTGGTTTACATTTGTTTGTTTGTTGTCTGGTTGGTTGGTTGGTTTTTTTCCATGAGGAGATATACTAGTCACACACAACATTCTGCTGGCAATAGCAATCAGATTGGTGTTAGATGTCTCCCTGCCTAGCAATATCAAATATCCATCATAACTTTATGGATCACTACTAAGAGATCTTCAAACTGTGAGAATGACTTGAGAAATGAACAAAAATTACAATTACATTTCTAAGAAGTGGACAGCAGTGTCCTTGGTAAGGTTGCTTCAGCCAGGACATTCTCTTTGGTGTAGCCTTAGAAATGCAATCCCTGCTGCATTTTAATAAGAACTTGTTTCTGCGTCCTCAAGTCACCTGTCTCTTACAATTATTCTATGATCTCAGGGAACAAAATTCCAATTTAGAGTGGAGCAAAACTGTGACAGAGACAGCAAAAGGTACCAACTGGGGGAGGTTGAAACCCAGCACCCAGGAAACATCAGCAGATTCTGGAAAGTCTTTGGAAATTCTGAGAGGAGCACTGTAGCCCTTTGTGATGTTGTTAAGTAGACCATGACATTGAGTCCCATATTTGGTACAATCCACTGTAATCATTAAGAACAAATTAGCTAATACTTGCCCAATATTTTGCAATGACTGAACTAAGGGCTTTGAAACGTTATTTTCATTAATATTCAGAGCAATATTAAAATGTAGCCATTATCTCCTCCTTAGTTTGTAGATCATTTTTTCTCAAACATTAACTATTTTTTGTTAGATTATTCAGGTACTCAACCATGGGGAAAAATTGAGACACACATCTGGTTGCCTGGATATGAAAACTATTCAATCAGTAATTATATCAGTCAGTAAGTGAGGCAAATGACCTCAAGTGCAAACTCCTATTCTAGTGTACCTTTAACTCTTTTCTTTCTCATCTAAAACTAGTAGGAAGATGATGAGAAAGTCCAGAGATATCACATCCACTATTTTAACTTTTGAACAAGTTTTTTGTCCTTGACCTAAGCATGGCCCCCAAAATTTCCCTCCTTGAACTATGTTGCTGAGCTTGCTCAAATATGCACTCCTCCCCTGATCATATTCAGGAATATATCTGCCAGTCTTGTGCTTGAACACTGTGAGTTAAGGGTAAATACACACAGAATTCTGGAGCAGGAATTCCATGTTATTTTTTTTTTCATGGAGACTTTCCTTTGGAAATAACTCGGTAATTAACCTTATTCCATTCATATTTCTGTCCTGTGCTCAATCTTGTCTTTATATACACAAAATAACAAAACCACTAGCTATGTCTGGTCACACTGGCATCTTCCTTTCCACATGTAAACTTATATACCTGTTTAGTGGTCCTCAAAAACATGTTCTATTCCTTTCTTTTGTTTTTCTTCATGGTTATAGGTGTAGGGTACCTCTCTGGAGTAGCCTCTTAACATTCTCTGTTAACCTTTTTCATCTCACTTCTGTGGCCATGTACATTTCACCCTGATAGTTAGCTGTCTTCTCTGCATAACTCTTTTTCCTCTCTCTGTACGTATCTTTATGTAGTTATGGTAGACTGGGTGAAAATTGTTCAATTTAAGTAATAATTTCCTCAGTGTGTCTACATTAAAATAGCTGCATTCATTAGACTTAATATTTCTTGTAAAACACTAAGTATTGTTCATTTTAGCTGCTGTTATTAGAGAATTTTTCATTTTAATTTTTCTGTGTTGAACGATTAGCTCAATATTTAAACAAGTTCTTGCCAAATACAGGAATATTAGTAGGCACTAAAACAGTTGTACATTCCTGGCTTTCCTCTCTTTTTTATTACTTTTACTTTTTTTACAGTCCAGTCATGGCCTCCCTGCCAGTCTGTTCCTCCCTCACAGTTCCTCATCCCATTTCCCCTTCCTCCTGTCTTCAAGAGAATGATCACACCCCCACACACCACACCAAGCCTCCCCACTCCCTGGGGGTCTCAAGTCTCTCCAGGGATAGGCACATCTTCTCACACTGAAACCAGACTAGACAGCCAGCTGCTATATGTGCCAGGGCCTCGGACCAGCTCCTTCATGCTGCCTTTATGGTGCCCTAGTGTCTGAGAGATCTTAGGGGTCCAGGTGAGTCGAGACAGATGCTCTTCCTATGGGGTTACCCTTCTCCTTAGCTTATTCTAGCCTTTCCCTAATTCAACCACAAAGGTACCCAACTTCTACTGGGTATAAGTATCAGCATCTGTCTCAGTCAGCTGCTTGTTGGGCCTCTCAGAGGTCAGCCATGCTAGGCTCCTGTGGAAGCACACCATAGCATCAGTAATAGTGTCAGATCTTGGAGCCTCCACTTGGGAGGCTCTCAAGTTGAGGCAGCCACTGGACCTACTTTCCCTTAGTCTTTTTTCCATTTTTTTGTCTTTCTACTGTAGGTGGACTCTTGGAGTTTCCTCTCCCTACTGTTGGGCAGCAGGAAATAGTAAAATTCAGGGCCCAAATCAACCATGTTGAAACAAAGTGAATGAAACAAATGATCAACAAAATCAAAAGCTGATTCTTTGAGAAAATCAACAAGATAGATAAACCCCTAGCCAATCTAACTAACAGATACCCTCATAGCACCCAAATTATCAAAATCAGAAATGAAAACAGAGACATAATAACAGAAACTGCCTTTCCTCTATGTGAAGAATAATGAGGAACAGAAGAAACATGGAAATGGATAGCTGCTGCGGTACCTTTCCTAAGGACACAGGAAACAGAATCGGTGGGTAAGGGGTAAGATGCAATCTTCTTAGTTATGAACCATATGTTTAGGAGAAATATTCCACATCATTAAATCCTATGTCTTTTAACTAAGACAAGACTATCTGTGTATTCTACTGCTTGTCCAGTCCGTACTTACCTGTCAAGATTCTTATGAAGACGGTTGGTAAAAGTCAAGGCATTTGATTGGGCATTGAATCATTTAAGATACTTATTGGCTTCATGCCAGCAGCCATTTTGCCAGGGATAGAAGATTCTCTTCAACTTCTTAGATCCAATGCTTTTAAAGGGATTTCTCGAAGTAAAAATGTTCACTAAGTCAGTCTGAGAAAAGTAGGTCTTTCTGAGCAAATATGGAGCGAGGAACTTACATATAACTGCACACAGTAGTGCTTGTCTGTAACTCTGGGGCTGCAAATGGGAGATGTAAGACAGAGACAGGAGAATCCTAAGAAGCAGATGTGTTTTCTAAAAACATGGCTCAGGAGTAACCAACAGACTCTACCTCAAATTATAAGGTAGGTGGGAACTGACATAGTACAATATCATTGATATTCATGCATCCTTTGAGGCACATGTGGGTGCTCATATTTTCATACACAAACACACACACATTGGATGTACACACATACATGTGCCTACAACCTACAATATGAAAACATGAAGCAATTAAAAAATAGAAAATAGTTAGTCACCAACTTTATAGGAAACAATAGCAAACAAACAAACAACAACAAACCAAGTTCACAGAATATAATTCCAATACCTGGCTTCCACTTTATGGTCTTTTCCTTTGATAAAACACTGACCAAATCAACTTTAGAGAGGCATGGGTATTATTTAGCTTACAGCTTGAAGTCTTTTTCTTGAGGAAACCCAAGACAGGAACTCAAGACCCGAACCTAGAGGCAGGAACTGGAAAAGAGGTGAGAGAGGAAAGCTATTTGGCTCCCAGATTTTAGGTTCACTTTCCTCTCCCAGCGACAGCACTGCCTACAGTGGACTGTGCCATCCACCATCCATTTGTAGTTAAAAAAAAAAGGACCCCAGTCATGCCTACAAGGCCATTCTGAATGAACAAATTCCTCAGTTGAGGTCCCCTCCTCCCAAGTGTGTCAAGTACATAAATAATATTAGGCACCACACCTGGCCTGACAGAACCTTCACTTGTGAATGGATGTGAAGGCTAAGTGCCACAATATATAATATATTCATCACAGTTAGTTAACCAGAAAACAAGTCACCTTAATTATGAATTAGAATGCAAATAATCAGAAACTGCTGGAAAATTGAAAGTATATGGTACCAAAATGAGGAGTCCAATCAACTGGGAGTGAGGGAAATGTTCCGTGAGAGGACAGGCTGCTAATAGAGATGTGGGAACTGTAGTTTAAACACTCATTGTGATTTTCATGAAAAATGATGCCAGGATTCTGACATTGCCTTAGGGAGAAGCGCTCTTGGCTCACACATCCCTCCTAAGGCGATCTTCAGGGAGGGAGGTTTTGGAACTTAATAATGGGCAACCCTGTTCAATTCTTTTTCATGCAAGGTATTTTTTCAAAAATCATGTGTTGTGAATGGTTTTAACTGCAAGTACTCCTTGGCTTTTAATTGCTCCATGCTTTTTACATGTCTTACAGAAAAGCCTCTGCATATGTTCTTGTTGAGCTGGGTGTGAGCTTTAATACATAATGCAGGGTCATCCTTGGCTTCATTTTGATTTTTACTCAACCCAATTTTATAATTCAGAAAAAGGGAAATGTCCTTTACCCTTAATTGACTGTTTATTGTTTCTTTCTTTTTTTTTTTTTTCACAAGAAGAAACAACTTGAGTATGTTATGGAAATGGAACCCTTCAGACACTGAATGATTAGTTCTGGAAATGCAATTTACTATATACCTTAGTGAATTACTGGAATTTTTAAGTAATTAAACAGGACACTAAGGGACAAAAAAGAAAAAAAAACGAGTTGTGCTGTTCCATATTTATTCAGCCATGATTAATCTAGTGTTGAATAATAATTTTTAATTTCCATTTCTTGAATATATTTATTAATTTACCTCCTGCCAATATAAGGCTCGGGTTGCCACTGTTTAGAATTTATTCCTGCTCTTCCTAACTAGCATTTGCATAATGGAATGACGAGGTCCATTCAGGAGCAGTTGGTTGTGGGGTGTTGGACAGAGTGACTGGGTTGTAATTAGTGGCATCTGGCCTCTGGCTTCATTAGCATGCAAATGGAACTACCAGAGGCCACAAAGCCTGGCAGATCCACAGCAGTGACTACAAAGCATATCTGCTTTGCTTAGCCTATCAGTGGGTTTGCTTTCTACAAAATAATAAAAATCTGTATGTTTGAATGAATTTGACAGCCAATCCTTACAGCCTGGAATCTTAGGAATTTACATGACTTTGGAGTGGTTGTAGTTGCTACTGGTGGTTAATTAAGAAGAAAAATGCACAAGTGCCATGTATTAGTCTTACCTTTTGCAATTTTTGGCTAGTCCAAATTTTGGCTATTGAAAAATGTAATCCAAGCTCTTTATGTCTTGTGCCTGCTTCTACTGTTCTCTCTGTCTCTGTCTCTCTGTCTCTGTCTCTCTATCTCTCTCTGTCTCTCTGTCTCTCTCTGTCTTTCTGTCTCTCTGTCTCTGTCTCTCTCTGTCTCTCTCTGTCTCTCTCTCTGTCTCTGTCCCTGTCTCTCTCTCTGTCTCTGTCCCTGTCTCTCTCTCTGTCTCTCTGTCTCTCTCTGTCTCTCTCTCTGTCTCTCTCTCCTGATTATCTGTAGTGATGAACCCTGATAGGACCTCAGTCCTCTGGACACTTGGATTCACAGGCATAGGCTTGAATCTTTCCTTGACCATTTCAGCAGTTTGGTAAGTTTCATCTACTAACAACATTGTTGCTGTTGTTTTATTAAAAATAAAGTTCAGAAAATACCTGCACCTCATCTGAAACCTCATAGTTAATGTTGCTGTTTGCCTTTGATCATACCCTACAGGATAAAAAAAACCAAACCAAACCAAACCAAACCAAACCAAACCAAACCAAACCAAACCATTGTTGCTGATGAAGGGACTATCCTGACAAAAAAAAAGTTTGTGGGTACAAATAAAGAGCTCTTACTTCAAAAGGAATGGGGAAATTTACTCTGAAATGAACCTATGTATCATGGCATGGGAACACAGACTTAGCTTATCCTAAATACTGTATTCTGACATGATAAGAGTTTCCTAAAGATTGGAGAATAACATCAGAAAGGCATAATTCAGGGCTATTCTGATGTGTTCATAGTTAGAAAAGCCAGGTAACCTGCAGACAGCTTAGAAAATTCTGCTGTGCTATAAGAGGACATTCTTATGCTTAAATTTGGTTGAAGCTAGTGGGTTTCATACCTCAAAATGATTTATTTAATCATCTAAAGATGGATGTTATTTAAAACATTGGTGTAGGCAATAAATCCATTAAGGGTCCACAAGGGAGCCAAAGATGGCTTTGTTCTGGACCTGGAGTTTCCAGCTCTGCACAGTCACAGAGGTTCTCAGCAGTTGATTATCCTTGTACAATCTCCATTTACTGAAAAGTTGAGTTCAACAAGTTCAAAGTTCACAATTTTTACAGTGTGTCACACTGTCATTTGGCTCTTCCTTCTCTTGATCTCTAGGTAGGTAATTGGTCTTTTATACCTAATATAATTTTTTCCTCCTTGTCATAGTGAATCAGGGAACCCTTTTTCAAAGGAGGCAGCGCAGGTTTTCAGTTTCTCAGCACGAGAACTGTATGGAGATCTCCTGGCAATGATGGGTTTTGGGCTACAAACATTTGGGAAATTTGAGTTGAACTACATTCCGATATTTTCTGTGTTGCTGAAATTTCTGTGAGCCTTTAAAAATGATAATAGGAACACATTATTCTAGAAAAGCTTTGAAAGTATTGCTTACATATTTGTTTTGTGGTCATGAAAGTCTTTTTTTTTTTAATCATTCTATTCACTTACATCTCAAATGATATCCAACTTCCCAGTTACCGCTCCACGAATCCCTCATCCCACATCTGCCCTCCGCCTCCCATTTGCCTGTTAGAGGCTGCTTCCACCCTCTCCCACACCATTACTCCAGCATCCCCTTATGCTGGGTTATCAAACCTCCCTGGGATCAAGGGCCTCCCTTCCCGTTGCTGTCAGGCAGGCCATCATCTGCTACATATGAATCTGAGGCCATGGATCCTAATCATCAAGGAATAGTGGGGTAGACTTGAGATGATGAATATTAGGAAAGGAACATTTTATTTCTTTCATAACCCTATGATTTTGTCAAGTTATAATTGAGCTGTTTATTTTCCAAGAGTCTCTGGATCTGAATTTCTTTTTTTTAATTTGTATGTATTATTTGCATTAGGAAGAATGAAACATACTTCAAATGTCACTGTAAAGATTAAAGAAGGAAATTAATTCAAAATATTGAATCTACTACCAATGAAGTATAGAGTAACATTGTATCAAAGGCTTGTTAAGTTTAAACATTAATTAATGTATAAAATTAATGTATTACATTTTTTCTTATTTAATATTACTGAGTATAAAATAAACCAAATTTAACCAGCAAGGAGAAAGGAATCTCACTATGTTCATGCTTGATAATTATTAAGGATAAGCAGTAAGTTAATAGCAATAGCCTTTCCCGTTGTTATTAATTATACACAGTGTTAATGGATTGACAAAAATCTGCTAAGGCATAGATTGTTAACAGGACTTGACACTTCAGTTATAGCTGGTGTCAGAAATTAATTTTACAGAGGACAACCATGCCACATTAAAATGCATGTTGCAATGGTTTACAATGAGGGTTAGATGACCCTTCTAGAATGTGGCTTGAAATAAAAGCTGATACAAATATAGAGGCATACGTGTTAGTACAGATATATAGAATTTATTGCAAAATAGTGATTGACACGTAACAACAATTACTTTGTAATGTAAGGACTCTGGTTCATACTTTGAACTTTAATAAAGTTGTTAGACAACACAATAAACAATCTGAGCATCCTAACAGACAGTTTACATTTAAATTGTCAAATTGCAACAAAAAAGCTGAAACATCTCTTTCTCTGAGAATAATTAGGGACAAATTGAAGATGACGATATTGAAATAAGGGTTTTAATTTATCTACACTAAATTCCACCTATTGGTTAAAGAGCATAGAGTACAACATACTCAGAATACAAGTGTTTCTCAGTCAATTATTTTATGTTGCTAGAATTCTCAAGGATTAGGAGGAGGTGACAGTGAGAAATGATAGAAGAGAGAGGAATAAATGGGTGGTCAGATGAAATTGCCAACGAGGTGGCATCAACTTCGTTCTGCTTTTCATAAAAGTAAGTAATACTATCTCAATTTCTCATTTGCCTGGTCTCCTTTGCCGATTGTGATATGTTTGCAACCAGCAAGGATGGTGATCACGCTTGTGTCTGTATTCTTACCCGCTATAGCTGGGTTCTTGCTTTATTCTCCCTTTCCAGTGTTGTCAGAGTGAATATTTCTGTATGTCGATCTTGTCCTGGGTCCCACCTAGGGATGTTCTATGTATATACATACATACATATCAAAGTGAGAGTGCACCTATAGAGCTTTGGGAACTCTTCAGATTATGAAAGCATGTCTCCTTAAAGAACCTAGTGGAAAAGATGCTTCCATTCCAACAAGTAATAAATGACATAAAAATGTACAGTTTAAGGAATGCTTATTATGTGCTGAAATGATGGGAATTCATTCCAAGTACCATTTCTCTTGACAGTGTACAAATCATGGTCTCTTTATTTTATTTATATGACCTAATACATTAGATATCCCAGTTTCTATGGCATCATGATTGATTCCATTCTTTCACCTATGTAAATTTTCTCCATGATTATCACTCTGAGACCTTTGCATGTCTTTGTCCATCTCTGTGTGGAACACTAGATTCTTAGCTTATTTAGTAAAATGCATACATATATATATATTTAACTTAATTAATTTATATTTAATTTAAATAAATATATTATAGATTATATTGTGTCAATGCCATTTATGCAACTTTCTTTAAGTCTCATACTTACATTTTTAACTATTATATTGTCAACAAAAGAAATGATTATATGCTAGGTAGGCAGTCTAAAAAACATAAAGCCACATTTCCATAGTTCTGGAAGCAGGAATCCCACTATAAAGATACTGGAAATTAGGTTTAGCCTGTGTCTTTTCCCTTTCACTTGCATCTAAAGCCACTATATCACTGTATTGTCACATTTTATTTATGTGTCTTTTATCTATGTGCCCCTCCCTCTTTTCATAATGACACTCATCATATTGACTTCAGGGACAAGTTCTATAACTATTAATTACTTCCTTAAAGGTGTGGGCATCAAACATAATATTACTCAGGGCTGTAAATACTGGTTCATGCCTATCTTCAAGGCTCATAAAAATCATTGTGGTAATTTGAATATGTATGCCCCCCCCCATCGACTCATGTGTTTGAATGCTTGGTCCACAGGGAATGGCAATATTAGGAAATGTGGCTTTGTTGTAGTAATTATGGGCTTTTTAAAGTATGCCACTGTGGGGGCAGCCTTTGAAATCTTCTGTGCTCAAGCTGTGCTCAGTATGGCACAGAGTCCCCTTCTGCTACCTGTGGATCAAGAAGTAAAACTCTTAGCTCCTTTTCTGGCATCATGTATGCCTGGGTGCTACCATGCTCCCTACCATAATTATAATGGATTAAACCTATGAAACTGTAGGCTAGAGCCAATTAAATATTTTCTTTTATAAGAATTACCTTGATCAAGTTATCTATTTACAGCAATAAAACCCTAAGGCAATCATCTTCATATTGTAACTACACACTAATAACTTATCTCTCTCTTGTACATGAATGAATTTTGTCTTGGACTGACTGTCTTGCCAAAATGGCACCTGTAACTCATTGACTCAGGTTGGCTGGTTGGCCAAGGAACTCCAAGAATTCTCGTATATCTAGAATAACTCCATCCCCACCCCTGCAATTACAGAAGCATGGTTCTATGCTCAGGTTTTTATATGGATCGTGGGAGTGAAAAGATGGGTCCTCATGTTTTTATAGCAAAGCTCCTAAAACATATTTATTCATTTCTAAAAATTAAGGTGTCTTTTTGCTTTTGTTTTTTTTTGTTGTTGTTGTTTTTGTTTTTTGGTTTTTTGGGTTTTTTGTTTGTTTGTTTGTTTGTTTGTTTTTTGAGACAGGTTTTCTCTGTATAGCCCTGGCTGTCCTAGAACTCACTCTATAGACCAGGCTGGCCTCTCTCTGTCTACCAAGTGCTGGGATTAAAGGCATGTGCCACCACTGCCCAACCAAGCTGTGTCTTTTTGCTTGACTATAATAATTTATTTTACACAAATACATGTTCACAAAATCAAATTTTATATCCCATGATCACATAGTATTATGACTAAACTTACTCTGCAAAATATGACATATATAATATGTTTACATATTACTTCTATGTATAAATATTGGCATGGAACAAAAGTATTTTTACATATTTTTCTAAAACCAGTACCTGTACACTGGTTCTCTAAATGTCTCTATTATTCTGAAATATTCAATATATATATATATATATTATATACTATATATATATATATATTCAAATATACAGGAAGAATTTCTATTTAGGTTTGTGTATTTGTAAATGTTTTCATACTAACTCAGTAGATTTTTACTAATTGTCCTAGAATGTCTATGCTACTAATTTCTTATAAATAGGATTTAAGTTTAAAAAAATTTTTAGTTCAGGGATTTATAAAAACCATGTGAAATATCAGACTGTATGACCTTTGTGTCCATGTAGTTATTCATGCTTTGCAAAAATTTTAAGCAGCAGGTTATTTTCTTTATCCCCTAACAGGTATGTGGACTCTTCTTTTCAATTTTTAATACTCCATAAATGGCTCATTTTCCTTGTCTCAGTGGAATATAGTTAGTATAGTTTTCTAGGAACCTATGTATCCTAAGCTGCATTTCTTTAGTTCTCTAAATAAAATTCTTGCACAGTTTCTGAATTTGAGTTGACCAACAAAATCACCTTTTCTTTTTTTCCTACAAATTGAAAGTGATCCTAGGGAACTTGTATTGAAATTCTATAATGAAAACTATGTTATTGACTTTATATTTCTTCTAATTATTGAGGATCATTCTTTACTCCAAGGGTATCAATTAATCATCTTGCACTTTGTAATTTGTAATTTTTTTTTATTGAGAAAATCAGTTATGATTTGAATCTTGGCTTTCTGTCTAAAGATTTAAAATTTCTTGTTATGGATAAAATTAAGTTGGATTCTATAAAAGATTATAAAGTTTTCATACAAACAATGAAACTAGAACTACAATATGATCCATTTATCATACTCATATACTTTTATGTGCCTGACTCAGTACACAAAATATATAATAGCATGGATATGTTTATTTAGGCATTATTTATAATAACTAAATTACTGACTCATCCTAGATACTAATAGTTATGAGGAAAAAAAGAAATATGCTATCAATGTGAAACAGGGTGATATTATTAATTCATAAAGAATAGGGATTATTAGCAAATAAGAAAAAGTTGATTAGAGCAAAAAAAAAAAACCCTAATTTTTTTAAGCAAAGCTTATGAATTTTGATGACATTTTCTGAAGTGAAATATCTCAGACAGAGAATGACAGGTATTTAATATTATCTCTCATATTTGGAACCAGAAAAATAAGAATTCTAAATTAGAAGAAAGTATAAGGGATAAGAAACATCCTTGGGATGACAGATATAATCAATGTTCAGTGAATGCATACATGAAAATAGCATAAGATCTCACTAGTATATGTGCATGACAAAAATAAAGCATAAAAAGTAACCATGTATTAGTGTAAAATGAATTAATAGTGACATGTATATTTGACCACTTGTTTCTGAATTAATTGAGACTTAGTGGGATTAGTGTGAATTCAGGTCACCTATTTCTCCTAATTTTTCTGATGGATTGTGTGTTGTAATTGTCCTGCCCTTATCTTATTGTGGAACATTAATACACTCAGAAGTGAGATAAATTGCCTTATTCTTATTCTCACATATCTAGATACAAGGCCTTGAACTAGTAGCAGGCTGGTCTCATGTTTTATTTTTTTCTAGTTTTTGTGAAAGGCTACATATGCTGTTAATGCTTAAATGATATGAATAATTTGGGCATATATTATATCACAATAAATAGAGTTCATTCATAGCCCAAATGATACTCCCTTTTCTAATGTTACTTGTCTAGAATGTTATTGGTTTTGTTTTTGAGTTTTGACCAGCCTAGAGCTGGTTGTGTAGAGATAGGTTTGATACAAGTTCGATGACTGAGGCTACATCCTAGAGATTGAATCAGGCCTTGTCTCTTCACAGTTCTGGACAGGACAGAGAACTAAGGAGCAGTCTTGCTATAACTTCAAGTTCTGAATTCATGGAAACTAGCTCCTCTGTGCTTCTTGTCATCTGTGTTATGCTGAAGTAAATTACCTAATATGAAGATTCCAGCCACCCAAAAGTAGGTTTGAAGAAGTCAGACATTCCATTTCTCCTGAGGGATTTGTTTGAAGTCTCCTCAAAGTATCTTTGTTCAGGGAGATATTCTAAAAGGTTCTGTCTTAGGGGTTTTTCTGACCTGCTCTGACATCTCTCAATGGCTTTCTTACTATCTTGTTATGTCTCTCCCTCTTATTTTTATGAAGCCTTTTTCCAAAATAGAAGTCTCTCCTTCTATTATAGATGACACCATTTCTAGATTCCCCATTTGTTATATAGTTTCTGCCCAATACTGTCCTTCCCAACTCAAGGCCAGTGCATGTCCTTCAAGCCTTTTCAGTGTCACTGGGTGCTGTTGGTTATGCATGTTTCCTTTGCAGACCAAGTGCTCCTTACTTTCTTGCTTATGAAGCTATTGTGTCATCCTTTAAGTCTAAGCCTGAAGTGGATTTGGACACTTCCATCTCTTGCTTTTGATTTATCTGATATGGAATTGCATTGCTAGTCCCTCAGTAGGAACAAGAACAAGTCAGTTGTTTGAGAGAGGTAGAGCTAGGAGATGCCAGTCAACACACAATCCTCAGTTCTTCTCAAACTGCCTTGGTTTACCAACTCTAAGATTGCTGCTGATATATGAGATAATCTTCCCAGAAGTTTAAAAACCACATGACTACCCTTGTGCTAAAAATTACACTGAACATTAAGTTTAATGGATGCTGTCATTTTAATACTACTCTGTATTCAGGGAAGGGTATTTTACAGTAACAAGAGTCAACTCTTCAACTGTGGAATCCTGAAGACTCACATGCTGTATGTCTTTTCACCAGCAACTTACAAATAAAATGAACTTTACATTTGCATCACATTAACAAATTAACATCATAAAGTGAAAGATTCCAGTCAACACTTAAAACGAGTGCATAAGTGTTGGCGAGTATTCAATACCTTCTTTCAAAAAAAATTCATTGTAGATGTTATACAGTCAAGGTAATTGTTTTCTCTCTTTCCTTTACATCAGCGAACAAGAAGATGCCTTTGGGCTCTTTCAAAATAGATTGTTCTGCTTCTGTAATGGGTACCTGTGGGATTGACTGCAGAACAATACTGTATTAGGAGTCATAGGATTTGGGGAAAGCCAAGTAACATTTTCTATTGAGATCAAGATAAAAGAGCCTTTCTTTGAGAAAATGTAGTAGCTAGGTACTTTGTTCAAATAACAAAGCAGGATCATTAGTCTAAAGGAAAAAAATAGCACTGTCAGAAATTTAATATATTACACCTTTTAAAGGTAAGTAAGAAGTCAAAACCATTGTCCTAAAAACTCACAAGACATGCTCTTCTTAGTCTTACACTAGTAACACTATAATTTATGTTCTCTCTCTCTCTCTCTCTCTCTCTCTCTCTCTCTCTCTCTCTCTCTCCCTCTCTCTCTCTCTCTCTCCCTCTCTCTCAATTGTGGATGATACAGATTGCCTTAGCATTGCTATTACCTTGGTCTAATGTCGTTAAACTTCCAGGGGTACAAATGATAGGGTGACATAAGATCAAGTAAAAGGTACTTATATTTTTGTTCATGGTCAATGTAAATTAGAGAAAGAAAGAAGCAGGGGTTCCTGGGAGCCCTATTAACTTGCCTGTTACTGAAGTATAATACAGAGGAAGGTGGTGATGGTAGAATGTTGGCAGGAAGTCAAGATAGGAAACTAAGACAATTGTAGTAATAAATTGAGATATAATATCTTAAATATTACTAGTATTATGAGATTAATTTAACTTCATTATTCCCCATTTTCTCATTTGTATCATAGAAAGAGGAATAATAAGACATTTCTAATATCACTAAGATTCTTCATGTGACTCTTCTTCCTTCTCCCCAAACACTTTAATTTGAATAAAGACTTTCAAAGCTTCCGAGTATTGAAGTAGGGGATGAGAGCTGGAACAAGAAAGGCACGAATACAATGAGAGGTTATATTCACTGTAGTTTTTATAGGTACCTCACTCTTAGAATTCAAGTAACCGCGAAAATATTGGCCTCAGTTAATGTGTTTTGCTTTGATTTTTCTCTCTCCCCTCCTTTACACTTTCCCTGCTCTGTCCTTAGTCCCTCTGCCTTCAACCTGTCATCTCCTCTCCCCTTGCTCTCATTCTTTCATATGCTCTCATTTTATCTATTTGTCTATCTATCTATCTATCTATCTATCTATCTATCTATCTATCTATCTATCTATCTATCTACATTTCTTCCTTGACATCCATTCACTGATTTGATCCATAACATAGGATGACAAGTCATAATAAAGCTAGAAGATTATTTTTTAATTATAAATTTTTTGAAAGATGAAAAAGTCATCAATTCTAGTAGCCTCTGTGTGTGTGTGTGTGTGTGTGTGTGTGTGTGCATGTGTGTAACATGGATTATATAAGTGAGTTTACAGAGTGTATAACATTCACATTATGAAATCTCTACAACAACTAAAAACAGTTAGTGCACAAAGAAGGTACTGAAAGGGAGTACAAAGGTTAAACACAGAGGGTCAGGAGAGAACTACATGAGAATGAACTCTAGTTATCAATTTCTGAGGTAGGCTGCCATTTGAGTTATAAGACTTTTGAGAAACACAAAGACATGTTCAATGCAGGATTTGTTAAAGTGAATGGACTTTAAAAATTAAACAGTCAACAGGGTCTCAAGAAGGATACTATCCTAGCAATACATAGTTCCCGACAGTACTGTGTTGTTTTGGTTTCTAATAATATGTGTATTTAAATGGAGCCCACCTTATTAAGAATTGACAAAAGAAAGTTGAGGCGATACATAATCTATGCTGAGGGTGGCAAGACTACTCACATTAACGTTTCAAATTCTATGACTATCTCTTTTCAAATTCTGGTGTCAGATTATATCACAAATTGCCAGGAATATTTGTGAATATTTGTCTTTGGAAAGGTGTAAGATGTTTCATTATGTTTATTTATATGCTAAATGGTGCATATGTGAGTCCTGTGAAGATAATTTCTGAATATTTTTCAGGCTAAATGACTATGTATTCAAGTATCATGGTGTCAGCTGACCTAGCATTACATGACAGCCATCATTTGATTATTAAGGATTAGTACAAATCTCTCTGTAGTTTAACAGAGCATAAGCAGACAAAATAACAGTAATTCCCAACAACAGATACAAGTGCAATTTGTCTACTTAAAGAAGCTATTTGAATATTAATTGAGGAAGTGTTCTTGGGCACAGTATGTAGCAGTGGCCTGCTCACTTAGAAATATCAATCAAAGGGAACTGAAGTTCTGAAGTTCAAGTACTCCTCACTTTCTAAGATGTTTTGATGAATGATGTTGATGTTGCTGAACTTGGAATCATACTTTAAGCCCTAAGAAACCAGAATCAGCCATGTTTCCTCAATACGCCACTTAAAGCACCAAAATTAACTGTGATACTCAGGAAAAAAATAAGATTTACTTCATGTGCCTATATTAGGAAGAGGTAGTCAATGTTGACAGTGTCAAGACTGATCACATTAATTTTTCAAATTCTATTGTATCTCCTTTCAAATTCTGGTGTTAGATTATACTGGTATCAGAAGTATTTGTGAATAACTTTCTCTGGGAGTAAGAAAAGAAGAATATTGGGAACAGGGACAAAGAGATCCTCCCTCCCCCCCGCAACCTCAACTACATCTATATGTATCTATGAAGTCCTAGCCAAAGTGGTATCCACTTTGTTATCCACACTGGATTCATCATTATCTAATATAGACAAGTTGGCCTATCAAGCGGCAGATTAGAAAGAGATTTGGCTAACCCAGACATCAGACTTTCTCCTTTCCTAGTACATGATGTCTGGGATATTCCAGTCTTTTGGGGCACATACTCTTCATAGTTTTATAACCAAAATAAAGGACATATCTGTGTATCTGAATCTCCCTGGAGATACTGGTTTTGTCTCTTCAGCTTTTCAGTCACAAATGATAAACAATCTTTTAGAGCCGTTGTTACAAAATAAAATTCTTCAACCCCACTGTGCCTTCTATTTTCTCTTTAATTTTATCTGAGTGTCATAATGTGACTAAACATTAATACCATGTTTTATTCTGTCTAAAAGATACATAAAATATCTTTCTCTTTATTTTTTCCTCTGTTGGAAGCACTAACAACTTACAAGGTATTTTAGTGGTATTATTTAACAGTTTGTTCAAGGAAATTGAATGCCATTAATTAGGTTCTTACTTTAAGTGACTGTTATGATTTCAACAACTGGAAAATATGATGACATATATTACTTCATATAGCCTGTGACATTTTACTAGTTTGTGGAGTTGATTTCTCTGAGAATGTTTGATATAATGCTATTCAGATACAAGCAGTTACTATCCATATATGTTAATATTGTAAATATACCTCTATCCTCAAAATGTCTTTGTGTTATGCAAATATGGAAATAAAATGAGGAAACTTTCTATTTAAATCAAAACAAGAAAGGACACTTTAAAACAAAAATCTTAATCCTATTTCTTCTGAAAGCTTTTGTTCTTCATTTATCTGGAATTAGCCAGACACTAGGCTTAACCTGTAAAATTTTTGTTCATTACTTTATTTAGAGCAATGCTTTTCAAAACTGCAAACTCAAGCTAAAATGCCAAATGACCTTTTTACATCACCACTTAATAAATGCTTTATGCTTTACTATTTGATTTGTTATGATGTTATGGTCAATGAGCTGAGGATGAACTAAAATCTTCCCCCTAATAGTGACAAAAGGTAATTAAAGATTGTTTAATTTTCTATTGCTATTAGGAAAACTCACATGACATTCATAAGATGAACCAAGGTGAATGCCCCACAACGCCCCAGTATATCAAACCAAATCAAACAGCTTTTTAATATTCTCAAAACTCTCTCTCTCACAATTAGAAGTTCATCTCAAGACATGTTGTATCTCTTTTTTTTTTTTATCTTCTTTTACATAGTAGAGGAGACATTTAACTAATGTCTTTTACTTTTCTCTTTTACTATGGTAGAGGAGGTTATGGTGGTAGTGGATTAAGATATGGAAAATAGCATAGGGTCTATGTTGGTGAAGGAAGAGGATTTTCTGATTGCAATGAAGGGGGAAATTTGGTTAAAATTCACTATAGTGGTTATGGGAAACTATAATAAATTTGGAATTTTAGTGGATAATAGACATCAAATAATGGACCCTCAAGATAGGAAAGTTTGGGTAGAAGAGGCTGAAGACATCTCTATGGAAGTGGCTGTGGATCTAGTGGTGGACATGGTGGATATGATAGTAGAAGATTTTAGAAACAGCAGAAAATTACTACAGGTCTTAACCAGAAAGAGAAGTGGGAGTTGTCAGGAAAGCTTCAGTATACTTTGAAACACTTGTCCCAAATGCATTAGAGGCACTGTAAAAATCTACTACTGAAGGAACAATAATCCATAGTCAGAAGTGTTACCGCAGTTTAAAAAGGAAACTCTTCTTGCTCAGGTCCATAGACAGTTTGCAGAAGTAGAGCTGCTGATTAATGCAATGCAATGCCAATTGGACGCATATTCCTGAAGTCTTTTATCTGTTGTATCTTTTCTTTTTCTGTTTCTGTTTCTTTTTCTTTTCATTACATCAGGTATACTGCCTATAAACTGTGATAGAAATGCCAATAAATAAATAAAATAAATAAATAAATAAATAAATAAGGACTTTAAAAAAATAAGGAATTTTTTAAACTTTAAAAAATATGGTCAATGTAATTTTGTTTATTAAGTTTTATGGCTGTGAAAATTAATTTGACTTACTCTCATTTTTCAGATTATGTGATTTTATTTCTGGAATATCCTATAATTCTTTAAATTATTCACTTCAGTTACAAAGATTCTTTTCACTGGAAATTCCTTTGAACTTGCTCTGTTTTAACTAACGCCCCTAACCTTGGAACCTAAATGTCTTCTCTATCTTATTAAACAAAGGGTGTTTCTCTATCCTTCAAAGCATCTCAGGAGCTCCTCAGGGATGTTTTTCTTTTTCCTTCAGAATTGTTCACAGAAAGGATACATAGAAGAAGAAGAAGGAGAAGGAGAAGAAGAAGAAGAAGAAGAAGAAGAAGAAGAAGAAGAAGAAGAAGAAGAAGAAGAAGAAGAAGAAGAAGAAGAAAAGAAAAATCAAAATCAAAATAACTCCCTTCTATTTTGTAGCACAGAATTTAGATTAAATCAACCATCCATTTGATTCATGAATGAAGAATGGCTGCAAATATGAGGATTTGCTACCTTTGCTCTACGGAGCTGTAAATGTGAACAGCTTTCTTTGGGATAATTCATCTTCCTACTAAACAATCTGACAAAATGAAATGACATATGCTGACTCATAAGCCCAGACATTCTACCAAGATGATGCTTAGGGAATCTCATCATGGATAACCACTCTCCCTAAGATCGGAAGATAAATAGGGAGTTCATATAACCTCCTGTTGAAATGCAGTCTTTGAATTTAGTCTTTCTACTGAATCAGTTAAGGTCTCATTTGGATTCACTTGAAATCAGTTCTTTTGCTG
This sequence comes from Mastomys coucha, assembly GCF_008632895.1. Lineage (NCBI taxonomy): Eukaryota > Metazoa > Chordata > Mammalia > Rodentia > Muridae > Mastomys > Mastomys coucha. The sequence goes on from NW_022196905.1 coordinate 238,720,114, forward strand.
TAGATGGAGGAACACATTAAATTAGTGACATAATTGAGGGGTGACCAGAATTACTTTCTCATACCTCTGTCCTCAATAGTTCTTCTTCCTTAAATGACTAATATAAGAAGAGTTGGTGACTTGCAAAATTATTTATCCTTAAACACAGGTATATGTCCATATAAGATACCCCTCCTCTCAGGATGTCTCCAAAATCCCCAAGTCTCTTGCTTGCTGCAGATTTCTGAACAAAGGTAGTTCTTTCATGACTAGATTACCTCTACATTACCTCCTCAGCACCTAAAGGTCATTCTGTCTTTTATCTGTGAACAACGCACCTGCTTTGGAAGCAAAGGAAATCAGTTTCTTTGCTGCTGATTCATTTCAAAAATAGGAGAAGGAAGAACAATAGGTACATTATGCAGAGTGTCTCTGAAAGGAGAACTTTTATAAATTGGCAATTTAGAAAATCAGTGGGTTGCAGAGGAGACACAGCATCCTCTTTTGAGATTTCAGCAACAGCAGAAGTGTCATTTGAGTACACTGTTTAATCAAACTTCTTACAGGCTATACCCAGTCTTTGCAGAGTTGAGCACTTAAAGCTGAGTGATGTATTCCACTGCCTCCTACTTCCATGAGATCTAAGATGCTACTTTATCAAACTCAGTTTCAAAGGAGAGAGAGTTCAAATATAGAGAACAAGAGATAGAAAGAGAGAGAGAGACAGAGAGAGACAGACATAGACAGAGACAGACAGACAGAGATACACAGAGAAATAGAGTGGGAGGTATAGCAGTATATCTAAGGTCATGTTGAAAGTTAGTAGTTCATATAGATGACCCTATCTTTATATAGATGATCCTATCTTCATATAGATGATCCTTTCCTTAGACTCAATGCTCCTGCTTTATTACAAAGGATGATGTGATGCACATCACTTGTCCCACATTGCCACTGTACTTTCTCCTGACTGGTAGCAACTACGCTGATTTTAGCCACACAGTTAAGAAAGCACATTCTCAGACACCTGCTTCCTAGAACTAGGAAATGACTCCTAATTGATCTGAGTGTGCACTGATAATTCCAGTTTCTCTTTGCTGATGGCTTTTCTAGGGGTAAGCATATAACCCAGTTACAGCTAATGAGAATTAGATGCAAATGAATTGGAGGACTTCCCTCCCTGAAGAAAACTTTACCATTTCATGGTCCTTCAATCTACTTTGTCTGGTGGTGGTTGGATCCTTAGAGCTGTAATAACTATCTATGTGTATGTGGTAACCAGCAGAGAGATGAAAGCTACCTGGGGCCCTTGAGTATATTTATAAGCTAATATAACCTAGAAACAGTTACCTTCAGACTTCATGTTAAGATAATTAAAAGTCTTTATAATTAAAGTCAGTATATTCTATATATACTATTTAAAGCATTACTGCTATTTGAGGTAAAATTACATTTTATAAACAGCATCTTGTATGCCTCCAGGGAAAGCAGAAGTCAGCAAGAGTAACTTCCTGACTGAGGTGGTCTTTTGACTGTGCGTCATGAAGGACATGTACTATAGAACAAAGAGCTTTTTTCAGTGGCCATGAGGAATAATTTGGGGAGCCTATAGAGATGGTAGAGTGTGTAAAGCACTTGCTGTATGAGAATCAAGACCTCAATTTAGATTTCTAGGTTCCAATTAGAATCAAAAGCTATAGTTTGCATGTTCAATTCTATAGCTTTCATGCTGAGATTGTAGACAGAAACAGGTGCTTCCCTGAAGGCTTATGGACCACCTATCCTGATGTGCAGTGACAATGAACAAAAAACTCTTTAAAACAGGGAGGAAAGTAAGAACTAACATTTGATGCTGTCATCTCACTTCTAAAGTATGCTGTGGCCCACACAGGTTGAGACTGATACCACACACACACATACACACACAACTTTATGTAAAAGAAAAATTGCTGGATAGTGTACAATAGATTCAACAATGTTTCATAGTATTTGGAGATCCATTGGAAAAAACACACAGGAACTAATGATTACAGAAATGTCACAATACTTTGCTGTAAGTTAGAATAATCAGAAATATCTCCAATGTCAAGCGCCTGATGTTATGGTAATAACCCCCATATAACCTAGCATATACACCCTATGCAGAACAAAAAAATTAACTCCTGAACTTAAAAGTCTTTTGAGGATTTTACAATCTGCAGGCACAGAGAACCTTTGAATACATAGTAGACACCTAGAGCTGAAGAGAAAAAAAGAAAAGAAAACCATGGTAGAGTCAGCATTTTAGAAGACAGTAACATCACCAAATGCTGTTCAACGGTAACACTGCCTCCCACTATGGTAAACACTTGTATTTGTTGAACTTAGGGACAAAATCATAGGTCTGCTAGTATTTAAGGAATGGAGTTTTGATATATTGAGCATCTGACTAGCCATTGGCTGTGGTACTCAGGCAAGCAGCCTAAATAATGAGTGTAATGTCCATACAGAACTGCTCACAGGAATGGGAATATAAGTGGGTGAGGTGGTGAGAGCTTTGACTATTCAGGTGGAAGACAAGGAGAGAGGACTAGCTGGCATGAAAAGTGATAGCTCCCTGCTTTATCTCACAGACTGCTTTTGGCCCAAAGCCTGAATGATGTTTTATCAATAATCATCAGTATGATTACACGTACTTTGGGTCTAAAATTATTTTCCACAACTCAGTATCGTCCAAAATACAACAAAGGAAGAGATGGTTCATGACAATCCAAATTATATATATATATATATATACATGCATTTCATTTTTATGTAACTTGCTTTGGAAGCTAGAGTTCATATAATGAATTCATAAAGGGATTTTTTTATGAGAAAAATAATTTGGCCCTAAAATATGAGCCACTTTTATTCACATAATTATTGCCTGGCAGTTTTCAAGGTGTTCTTCTCCTTCTTTATGACTATATTTGTAATGTTGCCAACAAGCTGGGAGCCCATACAGCTTGCTTCTGGATGGAAAATTGTGCTGAACTTCTTGTTGCAAAACCAAGGCTGATGTCAGAAACAAGTCTCCTATAAGTAACTCTTGGAAGGCAAAGAGTCCTCACATACCCTTCCTCATCCCATCAGCTACGTGCCCTAATTAAAATACTGAATGAGAAAAAGAGATCCTCAAAACGAGCAATGTGTTTAGATGCAAATCTTAAGTCTCAACAAAAATATTCTCTATCTCCATTTTGAACCTCCTGCTTTTTGCTCTGAGTCTGGATAATGCTGATATGATGCAGTTCAAGTGTCACGTTAAGTTAGTCTCTGTCCTCGTCCTGGCAGTCCAAACTCTTGTTCAAATTCAATACTCTGAATTTGGTCCAATGACACACTTAAAGAGCACTGAATGAAAGTGATGGGGACATTAGCTCTTATGTCTAAAAATGCTTAATATCTGAAGTTATAAATAATTTGTGACATAACAGACAGTTTTTACTGCAAATATTATGTTTTTGAAATAAAGTCTGCTACATTCTAATAGTGTATAAAACTTACAAACTAATTCTAATGATCAGATTTGATAAAATGGAGTTTACATTTAAAATTTAAGATAAACTTATATTTGTAAGATGATTAGATCAGTGCTCAAAGAGGTATTATATATATATATATATATATATATATATATACATACATATATATATATATAATTTCAAAGGTTCTGATAATAATTTTTATGTATCATTGGTATTGTTTGAATTATGTCTTATTAAATCTGTAAATTAGATGAAAATTTTCATTTTCTTTTTAGAAGAACAGATGAAAAACATAGATCTGATACTCTACCACCATTAACACAAGTGAATGGCCTTAATTTCTCAATAGGATCATTCAATATTCATTTTTTAATTTCTGCATTTACACATAATATCTCTCTGGAGGCCTCTAACAGATTCTACTGCTGCAATCTTAATGAGAACTATCAAAGGTTACTCTGAGATGATGATCTATACTTAATTCAGAGATTTCCCCAGACATTTGTGCAGTTCAGTGCTGCTTAGAGACTTTCCTAGTTGTATTGTCTTGAAACATTTATCCTTATTTTAGCTGCATCTTTAATCATTATTAGCATAATCCCTTCATTCTTAAAGTTAGTATTTTGAGAATTACTACAAAAATTATAGCCTCTTTAGGGAATTTAATAACTGTGATTGTGAGGAAGCACTGAGAAATTATTTTGCCCACATGAGAGGTTTCACAATAAACCTTAGTCATACTTTTTTCTTGAAACCTAAAATATTCATGTTTCTTCATGCCAAATTTCAAAACAATGATTTTTTAACTTATAAAAATGTCTTCTTTAAAATGAATAAAGCAATTTGACTGTGTCTAGATGACTGTTAATAATTATTGTTCTTAAAGTGTGCATGTATATGAATACAAAAATGTTGATATGACAGAAAAAACTAATACAAAAGCTACTATAACCTAAATTATGAAGTTTTGGATGATCTTTTATTGTCACTTGGAAGTTGTGTGATCCTATTAAAAATGGAAAACTTTGTCATGTATATGTAGCAATGTAAATTCACATCAGCCAAGAACAAATAGTTGTTTAATTACTGGAAAAAGGACCTAAAGCATTTTTATTTCTCTTACGTTGTTACGTGAGGCATGAAAATAAATTAGACCAGTTTAATTTAAATAGCATAAACTTTAGAGTACTAATCTGAAACTATATTCTTATGTAAAATAGAATTTTAAGTTTAATCAAGTTCTCCACCTGAGAGGAAGCATTCGGATTAAAGCCTGACACTTTTCTTGGTTGCCTCCTTATACACCATCATCGATTATTCCTCACAGAGATTATGAGTACATCTAATAATTCTTAAGCTTCTTTAAGGTATGAATTTTATATAGTGTACTTCTGAGTTTTGCTGTTGGATCCTAAGAAAGTTGAACTTCATCTAACAGATGATTTGATTTCTATGTAGCACATTTTAACTTTTTTAACTTTGTCACATGTTTACACTTTTCCTAGGAAATCTTTGGTAGTAATTACAATACAGTTAACTGAGTCCCAATTAATACTTATGCTTCATATCAAATGTTTACATAGGCTCTTGTACTTGGAGATTGCCCTCACTCTCTTCTAGTCAAAGGTAATGTGTAACATCTGTTCCCGTAACTCATGGAAGGTTTTCATCTTATCATCTACTGCCAATGTTCTTTCTAAGAGATGCTTCATCTGGGATCTATGAAGTTTTACTCTGTGCGTTTGCAAATAAAATGCATCTAAGGACAAGGAGTTATTTATAATATTAAGGATGATCTCTCGGTGTACTTCATCATTTATAGTATGGTAGTGTAACTTACTCAAGTTTTACCTTCCAGTGGTTCTACTACCCACATTCAACCATGGTCTAAATATTAAATGGAGAATTGGAGACATGAACTATTTTTGTTTTAAATATTTTCTATTTGCTTCATTCTCACATCAGGAATATTACCTTCTTACTGTGTCAAAACAAAGGTATGTCCTCACTACTTCTTGTGGTTGTTTTGTTTTCATTCAAATGTGTGTGTATCTGTGTGTGTGTGTGTGTGTATGTGTGTGTGCAATTTGTTAAAGCATTTTCACATTTTGCAGAATTTGAACTAGCAAGATAATTCAATGAGTCGAAGTCTTATATACAAGCCTGATACCCTGGGTTTGATTCCCAGATCCCACAAGATGGTAGATAAGAAATGATTCCTGAGGATGGTCCTTTGACTTCTACATGCTCAGCACCAAATTTCAGACATCAAAATAAGTTTAAAAATATTTCTGTTTATATTTCCTCTTTTCACCACTATCTAATAGTAGTGATAGCAGTAGTAGTAGTAGTAGTAGTAGTAGTAGTAGTAGTAAAATAGATCTGTAAATTAGAACTTATGTTACTAATTGCCATAAAGTAACAATTAAATATGCACATAAACTATTTTACTTATATTTATCAAATACTTATTTCTGATAGTGAGTGTTATATGTCTTTTGTGTTGTAGTGGTACTGAGAATGGAACAGAGTATCGCATATATTAGGCAAGTATTTTACCACATAATCATACCATAATTCTAGGTAAACAGTTTTTCATAACATTAATGTTTGTCAGTTCTCATGATATATATCTGTACCCCTAACAGTGATGACACAGAGGCAAGTGGTTCTCTGTTATTTCAGGCTAACCAGAGCTCTATAGTGAGACAATATCTCATAGTAACAACAAAGACTGTCAATGTTAATGTATTTTGATTCTCATATTTAGAAAAACTGTTGACCCAAAGCCAAGAGGGATTTGAGGAATCTCCACTCTCTCTATAAATAAGATAATAAATTTATAGTTCCAGATTATGTGCTGGTACAAATTGCAATAGAGTATATGTAGCTGCCATTGACTGAAACATCAGAGATATGAAGAAAATATATTATATGCCCTTTGTCTTACTCAAAGAATATGTAAAGCTTGGGAACACAGTATAGGAAACACACCATTTCTCTGGGCAGTTTGAAATGTCTCCACGTGTTAGGCTATATATGAAGTGTAAGGAAAGGAATAAATGAAACCTTCACCCTGGAAAAGAACTCAAATGCCTTTTAGGAAATTTGGGAAATAAAACAATAGTCATAATGTCATAGTAGAACATGCCTAGTAGGTTAAGTTATGGCCACCATACATGACCATATATGTATTTGATCCATGTAACCTTAAGAGTAGAAGGAAAAAGTTGACTCCCTCTGACATCCACATGTATGCTGTAGCACACATGCCCATACACATACAGAAACAAATGCTGAACACACAAAAAGTAAATGAATGAATGAATGAATGAATGAAGAAAGGAAGAAAGAAAAAGAGAAAGAAAGAAGAGAGAAAGAAAGAAATGAAGAAAGGGAGGGAGGGAGGAAGGAAGGAAGAAAGAGAAAAAGTTAAATGCCACATCAAAGCCTATAAGGTACTAGTGTGTTAATATGACCAAAGTGCTTGTGGTCAGAGTTGAGAAAGAAATGACACAGTGAAAGCCTTTTGTCCCTGTGAGGTATGCATTGTTATCTACCTAAGGACCGAGGGATGAAAGATCTGATGCAGCCAAAGAATGTAATATTTCCTTTAGTTTTCTAGGTAAACTACAAATTTTAAATTATCTTAATGATAAAAATATGTTTGAAGTAATGATGAAATTCTGATAATTTATTATTTTATCTAGATTCTATAATAAAAGTTTAGAATTTGGTTTAAGATTGTGGTCTACTGGGTATATCTACATAGAAACTTGACTTATTTGAATTTTTGACATATTTTCTAAAATATGGATGGTCCATGTGATGGAGTAAACCATTTTTGATAATTGTAGTTCATAAAGGGCTAGATCTTTGCAGAAATTATACCTATGGCCACAATAGTCTTGGAAAATTATGAAGGAACATTTTATCCACATATCTTATTCAATTGCTTATATCTAATTCTTTTATAGTACATTATACAACATAATTAGACCCTTTTCTATAATTTTTGAACAAGCTCTCTGGTTTCTCATGTTAAATATCTAATTAGCAGCTATTGAGGCCTAATAAACCACCAAGTCATTACCAAATTAATCATGTTAGCGATTAATTACTGTAGTTTCATCAGGTCAACTAGGTAGTTCTTGTCATATGTGACAAAATGAATTATAGTGAGACTCAATATGTGTTTGTGGTTATCATTGGATCAATTCTTGCTAGTTTCTCTGATTCTGGCTGTGTGCTAGATAATTGGACCCTGACTCAATCTTTCTTCCTGCTGGAAGTCTCACTCTCATGGCATGTCATGGTATTCAACACTGCAACCATACATTTGTGAGGTCTCACAAGAGCAACTTCATGAGATCACATCCACGTCATACTTTGGGACAGTGTAGACACAGATATTTCAGACTGTGCTGATAGAGGAACACATACTTGCTCTTGATGAGAAAGATGGCAAATCTGCTCTAAAAAGGGCTTTACTACTGAGAGCGAAGGAAGGGTGACTGGTTTTGCAATTTCTCAAATCAGTACTTTTTTAGGAAAACAAATATTTAGCTTAGCTTTATAACCATTATTGGTATATAGTATAACAAACTGATGATAACAGCCATAATACTTTGCAGACTCTGAGCATCTCACAAAGTATAAAGTTGTCCCGACTCTTTATATCTTGCTCCCTGCAGGCAATGAGATAGACCCTGTTTTCTTCTCATGATTATAATGCAATTTACTGAGATTGTTTTCCACCCCAAACTTTCCCACTCTTTAAACATGGTCAGATGCCAATTAATTATCTTCATCTTCTCTCTCCCTTTACATCAAACTGAGCTCTAAATTGACATCATTTTTAGCTGGATGGTTGGAACTATTCCCTCGGAAAATAAGGCTTGGGTTAATCTAAGTCACTTGATTGCTCATTTCTCCAGCAATCCAGATGGCTTTATTTTGTATTCCTCTGGTAAAATGGAGGTTTTCCTACTGGCTATGGGAGGACAGCAATATTAAGATTGACTCATTGTGAGTTTTATTGGTTTTATGTGATAATTATGTTTTTATCTATTAGTGTTTCTAACCGACCAGATCAGCCTCCCCAAAGTGATAAAGTCAGTTAAGCAAAGCAGTGTGATCTATCATAATCATCTGGAGAACTTTGCTTTTTGCCCATTATTTTTCTAAGTAAGCCTTAAGCTAAGGCTTTAAACATTATATACTTTCCTATTTGGTATCTACATTGAGACCTATTAATAACATACTAGAGAGAAGTGCTTTATTACAAAAAAAATAAAACAAGGGATCATAGGTGTGTATACACTCATTTCTCATTCAGAGATAGTCATTTTAGAATACTTAGAGAGTTAAAGATGAAAATATACTACTCTGTAATCTGTCCCCTCATAAAACTAAATTTTAAAGTAAAATAACCTATTTAGCAACTACAGACTCTATTAGATCATTAACTTTCCCAAATGTTCTATCAATCTTGATGGACACATGGGCAATTTTGTGACCAAATGATATAATATTAGAGAACAAAGTTGTATAAACGAAATAAAATCCAGGTCTTAAAATATATGTGCTTCCAGTAATGATTTAGGAAATGGGAGCCAACCAATGCCTTTATCATCTCAAGCACTGAGAAATGCTGCAGGATAAGGAAAAACAAAGATGGTAGCTTTTGTATTGACTTGGATAAAATGACTGTGTTAGATTTTCTGTCACTGGGATAATATCTACTATCAGCAGCGATATGGCACAGTAACAGGCAAAGGCATAGTGGACATAGGAGCAGGGATCTGACAGAGTGTATGTCATCCTCATCTGAAGCAGAGAGAACAGAAAATGTAGCCAGACTAGAAAAACTTAATGAAGTACCTTTTGCAGAAAGATTCCATCTTCTAAAGTGTCTATAACCTTTCTAAACACTGCCATTATCTGGGACCCAGTTTTCCAAAGTAAGAGCTTAATGGGAACATTTCATATGTAAACTAAAACAGCACCTAACACTTTTGAGGCTTGCTCATTCAGTCTAGGTACTTTTGGGGTAAGAGGTTGTTCTAGATTCCCTGTGGACCAAGAAGTTGTCTCTGCTGATCATGGCAGATCATCTCAGATCTATATGGTATTTGCTAAGATTGCTGAGTTCTCATTACCCTGGGTATAACATATAGTTGTTATTTTGTTTTTTTTTGTTTTGTATTTGAATTGATGTTGTCATTTCTGTTTTTGTTTGATTAGCAAAGGCATGCTTTCAAAACAGGACAGAAGCAACAGATAAAGACAAGTAATTCTGATATGCCATGTCCTTGGATTTTATTAATGAAAGTGATATGGTGATTCCATATTTTATTATTATTTTCCTTTTTATTTTTATCATTCACATTATTGAAGCTTAATTTTTTTTATAAGACTCTTGAGTGTGTGGACAACTGTGTCTCTGATTCTTGTGCTTTCTCTTAGAGCACTTTTCCTTCCGTTGCTTTCCCTTGTCCAAGTTCAATGTGAGACGAGTATTATTTTATCTTATTATATTTTATTTTGTAGTGTTTTTATCTCTTAGAAGTCTATTCTTTTATAATGAGAGACAGTAAGATGGTGGGTACAGATAGAGGGGAAGATAGGAAGGAACTTTGAGGAGTAGATGGAGGGAGAACACTAATCCAGATATATTATGTAAGAAAATATTCTATTTTCCATAAAAGAAAAAATGTACTAACTAAAAATAAGCCCTAGTCCAAATAGATTCAGGACAGATTATTCCAGATCTTCAAAAAAGAACTAACTTCAATACTCTACAAATTATTCCATATAATACCAATGGAAGGGACATTTTCAAACTTTTTAATAAAGCCAAGATTATACTGATTCAAAAACCAGACAAAGATACAATAACAACAAGAAAATATATTAGCCTGTCTCACTCATTACAAAATATAATTATCTGATTCACAAATAATAGAACTATCCTTTTCAGACTTGAGAAATGGAAAACAACTCAAGCATCTCACTGATTTGATGTTAAATTATTTCAAAATGCAATGTTTCCTATCTGAGCATGGTGATATAAAAATTTAATGTTAAATTTCAAGAGACAGAGACAGGCAGATTTCTATAAGTTTCAGGTCAGCATGGTCCACGTAGAGCATTCAGGGTAACAGAGTGAGACTTTTGTCTCAATAACTTTAAAACAAACAAACATTTACCTTTAAAAAGTACATTTGGTTCATTTGTTTACTTTGAGATATCGTTTTAGTAGGTCAGTTTGATAGAATTCCCTTGGGTAAGATATAGTTATGCAATCAGTGTCATAATTACCATCTTATTAGGCTAAGAAAATAATGGCACATTTGGAAAGATTTTAAAATGTGTTTTTAAGGAGAAATAAGTAATTAATCCTAGCAAAATTTCTGATCTAAAAGAAAATTCACCTTCAGGTTTCAAGTAGGTATATCTGAATACATTCAGAATCATGGTTGATATTTAATAATTACAGCATAATTCTATACACTCACATAGCACTTTCAAATATGTAAATTAATAGGAGTGATAAGAAAGTAAGACTGCGAGCCAAAGTCTAAGAAATAGAAAGTCCTCCTTTTGATCTTCTATGTGGTCCCTACTTCATGGGTGTCATTTTAGTCCTTTAGTTTTCATGTGGTATATAACTACTGATATTCTCATTCTGAAAATGAGAGGACAGAGGCTCTAAGAGATCAGCTCACATACTCTGTCCTGTGCTGTGTTATGCAACACTACCATTGAAAGCTGGCGATGTACTGAAATAAGTTGTGCAGCCTTATTTAGAAAGAGCTATAGCCAGTAGTAACTCTGAATATGTACTAAAGGAAACAACTAATAAAATTGTTTCAATGGCAATAAATATGTTACAGTAGTAACAAATTAATGAATTATTACAAATTAGTAAAGCCATGAGAAAACCAGGTCAACAAGGTAAAACATTAATTCACTCCTGGACCTTCAGCCTTCACCTATTCATTTAAAATGACAAGTTGAAATTCCCATTTGAGAGATGCAAAGATTCAAATAAAGCTTTCAGTACCAGGACTGTGTTACTTTTATTTGTGACATTGGCTAGAGGAGTTCCAGGGGAAACCCCAAACTGCTGAGTATGCGAAGACTACCAGTTGTACTTTATTGACTGACAGCAAAGACCCGTTGCTGAATACAACACTTAAACAACTCATTGTACATGGAGAGGCAGACCTGGTGTCTACAAGAAGCCTTCAAACCTACTTTCTGGAGTGTTTGGTACAGGAAGTTATTCTAAATGCTACCAAAGAAAGAACATAAATACCAACCAGCCACAAACCCTTTCATCTACTTAGGGGTCCTACCTGCAAGATATGCTTCAGCAATGGTGTGGTGTCACAATGCCTGTGGTAATGTGTTACCAACAAACAGCTGATTTGCCTGAAGGCCTACTCCAAGAGATTTAACCCATATTCAACACTGTGTAGGTAACCAGGAACCAGAGAATAGATAGCTATAGCTCAGGATCCTAGAGTAAAACAAAATACTACTCTTCTAAACATTCAAACAATCAAACAAATAAACAAAAAATAAACTATCAATAAAAGACTCCTTCCTTATGGCATTCTGGTCTACCCATAGATCAGTACCTCAATGAGCCATTACCAGAAAAGCTTCCTTCTGCAGCAGATTGGAACAAACATAGAGACCCACAGTCAGATATCATGCAGTAAGGAAGAGACTTATACTTCTAGCCCTAAACATGGTGGATCCATAGAATCCTTCCTGTCAGAGCTCTGGGAGCCCCTCAGAAGAGGAAGCTGAAAGAAGGTAAGACCCAGCTGAGAGATAAAACATCAAGTAAACAAGTCCTTCTAAACTCCACAAGACCAAAGCTCATGGGACTCACATGGACCGCGGCAGCATGCACAGGACCTCCAAGGGCCTGAAAGAAGAGGTGGAAACATGATGGCATCCCTAACCCAGAAGCTAACTCCAATTTCACTTGTAGATTTTTTTTCTTACTTCCAAGAGAGTCTCACTAGCATGCACCACATCAGATGTTTACTGTTGTAAAAAAACCAAATGAATGACATAGTTGGAGAGTCTTCTCATTAGGACATGTTGGGGTTCTCATGTATTGTAAAATTTACCTCATTATCTATCTATTATGTTTGTTTTGATTTTCTCCTTTACTCTACAGGTCCTTTCCATGTGTATTTTGAATTCCAGCTTTGTGTTTTTATGGGAGTATGCAAACAAGTGTGTCTCTGTTTCTTGTACATTCTCTTGGACTCTGTTCTTTCAGTTTGTTTGTCTTGCCCTGGACTGATATGTTGATTTTTGTTTTATTTTATTATAGTATATTAATTTTATTATTATCCCTTAGAAGTCTTTTTTTCCTAATGAGAGACAGAAAAGGTATGGGTACTGATGGGAGAGAAGGCGTGGGAGAGTTGGGGGGATTAGAGGAAGGGGAAACTTTATCTTATATATGATATGAGATAAAAAAAAACATTTACTCTCAATACCAAAACAAGAAGAAATTCCTACTTATTCTTGTTAACAGAAGGTCTAAAATACATCATTGGAAGACACAAGGTCTTTGTTCTTGTCCTGAGATAGAAGAAGAAGAAAATAAGTATGAATTTTAAGTCATGTGGAAGATTTTGTTATAATCTTCTCTCTACATTTTGAGACACTGGAGAAATAAGTCAGATACTTTGCTTCTTAATCCGAAGACCAAAGGAAGCAAATTCATGTTAAATGTAGCAATGGCCTTAGACTCCAGGACTGCCTGTGACCAACCTCTGCCTCCTCTCCTGGGGGGATTCTTATCACGGTCTTCCAGACCCTCAGCTTGAGCCAGTGAAAATAGAATGCAGTATCGGTCACATTTAGGTTACAGGCCTTCTTCGGAAAGCTATTTTTTAAATGAAAATTTTACTTTATCTTATTTTCCCAACTGAGACTCAATGACATATAAGCCTGTAGGCAGGTACTGAGGAAAAGTGTCATCTTAACAATGCGGTATGATGGCACAGACTAATCTTTTGTATGGCTTGTTTACTGTTCCTGTACCTGCTTTGGTGTCATGTATACTTCTTACTGCAAAGAATAGTTCTAGAAAGACTCAGCCCTCCTTAAATTGTATACTGAAAACTCAAATACCAATGTCAACATATGTGGAGTAATGGTCTTTATGTGACTAAGTCATATTCAAGGAGTTCATAAAGGTGAGGCTGTAATTCCATAGGGTTTGCATTCATATATGAAGACTAAAAGAAAAAAAAAATCTGCCCTCCGCATCCCCATGAACACACTGAAAAAATAGGCATGTAAGAAAGAACTTAAACCTGTTTACCCAAGCTAGGAAGAGTTGGGTATACAAACTCCACCTTGACTGTGTCCTATCTAACTCCCAGGTTCTGGGGCGTACCATTGTGCCTATTTTTATGTGAATTCTGAGAATCTACACTGAGATCCTAAGGCCTATGGAGTAGCTTACAATTTACAATTTGGGCCATCTCCCTAGTCCCAGAAGAAGGCAGTTTTAGTAAAATGTTCACTGAATCCTATCTGAACTCATTTATAAATACATGTAAAGACATTACCTACATTCCTACAGAGCGGTGCTCTCTTCAAGAAGCATTTTAAGCACCTTTCTTTAGAGCCCTCCCTGATGTGGTATTAGCAGAGTTATGAACTCTCTTTGAAAGTATTTAATTCAGTGACTTAGATACAATACTATTTTACTACCATTTCATAATGGTGATCTTAATGGTGAGTCAGAAAGAGCCAAATTAAAGTGCCATTTAATACATTTGTTCTGTGAAACAGTGTATTAGATTTCATAGATATAGAATGTTTAGGTATCAAAGATGTCTTCAGCTTTACTTTATGACATATTAAAGGAGCTTGTTAGGGCTTGATAGCATTTCGGTCCTTTTTGAATTTAATCAAACCTCACTTTGATTCTGCTCCTTATAATTATTTTTAAATTATTTTAATTCCATTCTAAAATTTGCCCTGTTCCCTCTCCCCATCCCAGATTTCTTCACCCTATCCCCACCTACCCTGAGCCTCTGCTTCCCCACTCACTCACCCCTCTCATGTACTCACCCACCTCACCTCAGCCCCCAGCCCTTTCATGAGGCATCAAGTCTCTATGGGATTAAGTGCATCCTCTCCCACTGAGACCAGACAAAGTAGTCTTCTACTGTATATGTGCCAGGAACTTCAGGCCCCCATGTATGCACTTTGGTTGGTGGCTTAGTCTCTGGGGTCTAGGTTAGTTGACAATTTTGTTCTTCCTTTGGAGTTGTGGTTGTTGTTCAGTCCTTCTGCTAACTCTTCCATAAATGCCTCAGTCCAATGGTTGACTATAAGTATCTATATCTGTCTCAATCAGCTGCTAGTAGAGCCTCTCAGAGGTCAGCCATCCTAAGCTCCTGTCAACAAATGCTTCTTGGCATGAGCAATAGTGTTGGGGTTGGTGTCTGCACATATCTATCTCAAGTTGGGTCAGTCACTGGATGGCCTTTCCTGCAGTTTCTGCTCCTTTTGTGTGTGTGTGTGTGTGTGTGTGTGTGTGTGTGTGTATGTCCCTGCATTTCCTTTAGAGAAGAAATATTCTGGGTCAAGAATTTTGAAGATGGGTGGGTGGCGGATCTCTCCACTGAGGGCCATGTCTGTCTACTGGAGGTACTGTCTTCAGGTTCCATCTCCTCACTGTTGGGCATTTCCTCTAATGCCATCTCTATTGAGTTCTGAGAGCCTTGCACATCTCAGGTCTCTGGGACTTTCTAGAGAATCCCCAGCCCACCACACACCATTGCTGCATATTTTCCCTTCATTCTCCTGGCCCTCTGCTTTTCAAATTGAAGAAACTTGATTCATTCCCTCCAGTACACAGTCATTTTACTTCCCAAGCAGTCTGTGAATTCTTGCCTACATTTTGATAATCTTAAACATGGGAGGCCTATTTGGACCTTCATTCTGTACTTCGCTGTGGCTGTTTTCCATTATTGTCCTCTCAAGAAGTCTTGTGAATATAGAGCAAGGTTCCACAGTCTCACGATGTGCAAGAAACCACTGGCAGTTTCTTACCATCATGGATGTTTGTGCAAAGTTATAATCACTTAGCGTTGAATTGTCTCCCTGTGACTATCTAATTCCCTCCTGAGAGGCACAGCCATCAGTGAACTCAGAGGCCCTAGACTTGGTCCTCAGAAAATACCATGTGCCCACATGGTTTTCTTACTATACAGCTTAAGAATTAATTACCAGGCCTGCCTCAGAGAGCTCTGCCCTCTCCTCAGACCTTGCACATCCTATTCTAACCTACTAGGTAAATTACTTCAAACTGATGCTCTCAGGTTTTGTTTTTTGTCTCCCTCCCACATAAAGGTTGAGGTTTTATTATTTCCTTTTTCTGTTTCTTAAGACAGGCAGGAACTGTCCTAATCAATAGGCACAGGTCCACTTTTGTGAAGATTCTCACTAGTATTGTCAGGAAATTTTTATGACTGGGTAAGGTTTGACATGATTAAATTGCTATACAGGGAAACTTTCCCAGAAAATTATAGGAGTGATAACCTAATTTCACTCTCCTAGTTTGGCTCATAAATTTATACCTGTACCATGCCAGTGGTAACTATTCAAATGTTTTCTCTACTTTACAGAATAATAACATTTGGAGATAGCTATTCTTATTTTATAAATGTACAAAGTATGACATAATTTCTAATAAAAATTAAAAAAATTGGATGCATGCAGAAAATAAAAACTGATTTTACTACCCCCCCCCACACACACTATTTAAACATCAAGAATTTACCCTGTGGTTGTGATTTTAATAAACTTCACTTAGTAAAATTTTTAAATTTTTAATGTTTTATTAATGTCTCTATCTTTCCTTTAAAAATGTGGATTCAAGCAGAAAATAAAAACTGCTTTTACTTGTCATGACATCTGGGTTTACACACACACACATACACACACACATTATTTAAACACCAAGAATTTAGCCTTGTGGTTGTGATTTTAATAAACTTCATTTAGATATACACAGTTCTATAAATGCAGTTTCACCAGGGTATATATTAAGTTATAGAAGAAAAAGAATCTTGTCAAAGGGATAATATTATATTAAAATGTTAAAAGTGCTATTGGTTTCAAGTCTATATGTAAAGAATCTCTTCTGTTTTTGTAATAAGGAGGATATTCCTTACTTAGGAACAGAGAAGTAATTTTCTCCCACTCAAAGTAGAGAACAATCCATGTTTAATTTAGAAGCATCTCTGGAAAGAAAGAGTAAAGTTTTAAGTATCAAAACAAAAACATCTGAAATGTTCTTTTCCCTTATAATAGTATGTTTTGTGAGGTGGGAGCAATGAAAAGAATTATCAATTATGATCCTGCCAATGCAGCTGTTTTGTCATGCTTCTACTCCTGTTCCTTTCTTGGCCTCTGCTTTGTACTGATAATTGAACTCAGAGCCTAATCATACTAAATATTCACTTTCCTACTATCACTTCAGCACAATGGGTGTTCATGATATGCATCCTATGTAGGTTCTTAAGCTAAATTTAAAGATTTTCTATGCTTTCTAAAAGGAAACTAAGGCTAGCAACTAAGGAGGACAATCCAGTAAAGATTACCATAGTAAAGAGAGTATTTATGATGGTGAAAATCCAACAGAAGCTACAAAATCATCTGTATTTTTTAAATTAGCTATACTCAGCATTTTATGTAAATGTTTATGTAATAGTGTGTTTCTACTTTCTTTTAAACAGCCCCTTTCATGGCATTTAACAGTAGAAATATCCATTTGATAGCAGAAAATTTCAGCCTAAGCCTATTTTTATGTGTCCTTATCTAATTTCAGTGAACAATTGCACATTACTATTTGAGTGACTAACCACTCTTTGTATTATGTAGTTATCATTCTAACATCAAGTGTGGGGAACTCCAATGATACATTTAGTGTTCTTTGTTTTTAAGTAATCTGCACTTCTGATATTTACTACTATTTGGTGTGGTCGTCTATGCACTAAGAAAACCTTACTTTTATTAGCAAACAATGATAATGTTTCCCTAATATTTAATATGCCTCATTTTGCCATTAAGCCTACAATGAAAAAAATTAACCTGGGTATGACTGTTATAAGTAAATTTTCAAATTTAGTACTAATAGCTCTGTTTGGAATTGATATACCCCATGAATCACATTTTGAATTCACAGATCTATCTATGGGAATCTTTGGTTATCACCTCCTCCTTGCTTTGAAAATTCTCAGAGTTTAAAGTTCTAATATTCATTGCCCTTTTGTATGCTGAGTTTTACTTTCATCACAATCTCTGTGTTTGAACACATTTTCTCGACATCACTGGAACACTCAACAAATGACAGACTTGTCTCAAGGTTTTGGTCAGTGTTATCTTTCAGCAAAGTCAATTATTTCTTGATTCACATGCTTTATCTTTTTCCCCTTACTAAAACCAGGTTCATGGTGAATTAGCATGCTGGATCTCAAATACATATTTTATCATGTCAAAAAGTATCAGGAGTATTAATTATCTTTATTTCAAAGTTTTGAATTTTCTTTTTGATTCCTAACTATATTATGTCCATAATTTTATAATAGGCTTGTGCCAACATATGAGTCGCCCACCCCAACCACAATACTACATCTTAGGATTCTTCTGCTCTGAACTGACAACATGACTAAGGCAGCTCTTATAAGGACAACATATAATTGGGGCTGCCTTATAGGCTCAGAGGTTCAGTCCATTATCATCAAGGGGGGGACACGGCAGCATCCAGGCAAGCGAGGTACAGGAGGAGCTTGAGTTCTGCATCTTCTTCTGAAGGCCGAAAGCTGAATACTGGCTTCTAGGCAGCTAGGATGAGGGTCTTAAAGCCCACTCCCACAGTGACACACTGACTCCAACAAGGTCATACTTTTTAATAGTGTCATTCCCTCAGCCAAGGATATACAAACCATCTAACCTCTCTAGTACTCTGAGAAGAAAGAATATTTGCTTTATAGTTGCTGAACACAGTGCTGCACACTTGAATTTCATGACTTCTTCTTAACCTTTCATCCTTTCCATATGATGACTATACGATGGTGTTAACTAAATGACACGACTTTAGTGAAGTATGAAGCAACTGCACTAGCATTGCTAAATGGATAGATATGTTGTTTATGACAATATTCCCCACCAGAGGAATCATGGTGCTAGCTATTTCTGCAATTTAACAAGTTAGTTAGTAGAGAACTACAGTTTTGTTCTAATTAAACAAACAAGTGACACCTTAATATACAAACAAATGGCTCTGCTAGTCTCTATTCTCTCATACCATTTGCTATTTTTTTCTTAAACAAACCTGTTGTCAGGTTTAAATTAGCTTTCTTGGTTGAAATCAGCAGTCCTAATTTGCAATTGAAATCCATCCAATTAAACAATAGATTGCCTGGAATTAATGGTAATTGAACAATCTAAATTAAATGGGAGAGATTGTGGACAAGTGAAGAGGAAAATACACATGGCACAATTTAAGCTTGAAAAGTCACATGCATTAACAACATCAGGAAGCCATGGTTCCTGAGATGCAGCCTATCCCCAGATACCTGTCTAGGACCCTGCACTGGCTGGAAAGTGAGTATCTTAATAGTACTGAGGTAAGTCAAACTGAGGGCTACTAAGACTTTCTGACTGGAATGTATTGACTTTCTGTTGGTCAGTAGAACATGGAAAAATATCCCCATGTTACCATTAACCACATAAATGTGAAAAAAAATTTGCCACTGCGTGTATTCTAATACAGTTCCATCAAAGGGTCCACACGTCCCTTTTTTAGCTCTGATGAATAGCTAAGACTCAGGAAAATGTGTGGCTAAACCTTATGTTGATTTGTTGCCTCTAGAGAGAACTATAGAAATTCAGTACAGTTCTTGCATAAGCTTTGCTAGGTCAGTAGAAAATAACTGAAAGAAACTTGGCTTTTGCAAAAGGCATCTCTGACTAGCCAATAATACGTGGTCTGTGAGCAAAGCAAGGTGGCCTCAGTGTCATCAACTATAGAAGAAAAGATAATACTACCTAGTCCTCAGCTTGAAGAGCAATGTGGCACAAGAAGTCATATTAGCATGTAGAGTTCTCAAAGAAATTCTACTGAGAGCTACCTTCTCAAGACACAAATGACTTGAGACATCAACAATAAAATGCATTGGTCAGGTGCAGTGAGAAGCTCTCAGGGCTCAGCCATATCAAGCTCCTGTTAGGAAGTGGGTGGAAGAGCACCCTCAGAGGCAAAGGGGAGGAGGGAAAGGGGATATAGGATGGATGGTTGTAGAGGGGTAATCAGGAAGGGGGATATCATTTGATGTAAACAAATAAAATAATTAATAAAGATTCAGCTAGTCTAAGATTTTACTGTTTATAATATGTACCAGGGGGAATATTCCTTGATGCCAACACCAGACTTGTGCTTTGGATATCTATCTACTGGAAAGAAATACCCATATCTTTATTTTGCACTTTATCCAGGAACAGTTCATGGAGAGACTTGAAAGCACGCAGTACTTTTGAGGAGTTTGTAACTCTATTTTAAAGACTGAGTATTGGGAAGGAAAGGTGATAACAGGAATCACTGCCAGGCAGTTTCTGATGCTCAAAGAAGCTAACCAAATGTTACACTACACTCCTCACCCATCAGTACAGCAGGCAGAAACTTCTTACTAGTATAAACTTCATATTGCCTCAATTGCTTCTCCTCAGCTTCTGTTTCATGTGCTTTTCATCTTCCTTGTTTCCTCAAATGCTAACTCTTTGCATGGTATCTGAAATGTATATGAAATATTAAATTTTATAATACTGAGGAATCAGGTTTCCTGTTCAGACATTTCAAAATCTTCAACTATATACTTTTTAGTTCATCTTTAAAGTAGTAATTTTGACTCCATTACCTTTGACTTATGTAACTACTTTAAACTACATCTATGTAACACAAAATGAGACTAGATCAGTATAATTGTAGAAACTTGAAGTCTTTTAAAAAATGGTTTGACATCATTTTGCTATATCTGTCTTCTCTATCTTTGGTTACATTTTCTTTTCCAAATTATAGCATGGACCTTTCTTTATTTAATCATCTTCCAGATCTGTTTCAGAAATTTTAGGTGCAAAATCGAACTTAATTATTATCCACTCCAATCCCAACAGTCTCATGTTACTGAATAGAATCATCACCTTCATTATTGAAAAAAAATATATGTTGATGTTTTCTTCTTCTTTTCCTATGAAATTTTCACATAAGTAATAATGCAGTTTGGCTAACTTGTACATACAGAAACACACATTGTATTGTTTACCATAGTCAAAGTAATATACCCATCAGGCAGCTAGTAAAATGTCTTTATATATCTTTGCATTTTGTTTTATTTTGCATTCTTTGGTAAGTATACCTGAAATGCTCTTAAACTGTTCAAGTGCATTGTGCCATGTTGGTACTTACAGACAATGCTTTTTACAGCAGAGTGTAGAACCTAGTTATTTGTTACAAGTTAACTTTTGTATACATTGAACAACAAATTCCCATTTACCTTACAAAAAATACAAATTTCAGTAAGTATATATAAAGATATCTAATACCACTAATTGCAGAGTAAATGTGAATTACCTCTGTTAGAATCACTATACTACTCAGCTATTAAAAACAACAAATTTATGAAATTCTTATGGAAATGGATGGATCTGGAGAATATCATCCTGAGTGAGGTAACCCAATCACAAAAAGAACACGCATGGGATGTACTCACTGATAAGTGGATATTAGCCCAGAAGCTGGGAATACCCAAAATACAAGCCACAAGCCACAAGAAACTCAAGAAGAAGGAAGACCAAAGTGTGGATACTTCATTCCTTCTTTAAAGTGGGGTCAAAAAGAAAAAACCATGGAAGGAGTTGCAGAGACAAACTATGGAGCAGAGACTGAAGGAAGGACAATCCAGAGACTGCTCCACTGGGAATTCTTCCCATATTCAATCATCAAATCCAGACACTATTGTGGATGCCTGCAAGTGCTGGCTGACAGGAGCCTTATATAGCTGTCTCCTGAAAGGCTCTGCCAGTGCCCAGCTAATACAGTCAGAAGTAGAGGCTCACAGTCATTCATTGTACTGAGCACAGCATCCCCAATAAGGAGCTAGAGAAAGGACCCAAGGAGCTGAACGGTTTTGCAGTCCCTTAGCACGACCAACAATATGAACTAACTAGTACTCTCAGAGCTCCCAGGGACTAAACAATTAACCAAAGAGTACACATGGTGGGACTAATGGTTTTAGCTGCATATGTAACAGTGGATGGCCTAGTCAGTCATCAATGGGAGGAGAGGCCCTTGGTCCTGTGAAGGCTCTATTCCCCAATGTAGGGGAATGGCAGGGCCAGGAATTGGGAGAGAGTGGGTTGGTAAGCATGGGGAGGGGGAAGAGAATAGGGTTTTTTTCAGAGGGGAAACCAGGAAAGGTTATGTAAATAACAAAATATCTGATAAAAGGTAAAATTAGAAAAGCTCTTTTCATATGTCTATATAGTATATAGTTATAATGCATTAAATTATTTATGCAAGAGAAGTGACAAGTTTGAGAAAAGTTCTAAGAGCTTCTTCTTGTGTGTTACATACTCACTATATAATTCTCTCACACCACTCCCATCTCTTGACATATGTTGTCCCTCAACATTTTATGGTGGTGATTTTTCTGCAAGTTTACACTATCTTATTTTAGCTTTCCTGTCACAATTAGAATTTCCTGCAAATGCACATTTGCTGCTTTACCTTGACTGATAGTTACGTTTAAGAGCTCAAGAAAAAAAAGTCAAGACAAAATAAACAAGCAAAAAAAAAAACCAAAAAACAAAAACAAAAACAACCCATATGTTGGCCAAGGTATGGATGAACTAAAACCATAGCATAATGTTGATAGACAATCAGATAGCACAGAAGCTATTAAAAACATCTAGAGAGTTTTCAAAAATCTAAAAAATTAAAAATTAAAAAAACCTAACACATTCAGCAGGGTTCCTTTTCTGGAAAGTTTTAATTTTTTTTGATGACAATACAAAGTGATGGAATCTTTATTATTGAATTTATTGTAATTCATTTGTTCTCATTATTTACTTAACAAAACCATATAATACATAGTCTAGTCAGTAAATACTTCTTGCATTCATCCAATTATTTAAAAACTCATGGGCATTTTACTAGATAAGTCCTGTTTTTAGCATTTTTTCCAGAATTAATTTAAGCTTGTGTTATATTAATGTACTGTTTGCTGTACAATAAAACTCTACAATCGAGACAGCATAGTGAAAGAAGTGTGTTTACCTCACAGTTTTGGATGTCCAAAAGCACAGGATGAGTTCAAGTGTTCCTGTATGTCATCACAATGGTGGGGGTTTATGCCAAAGAAAGGATACATTGAAAATCAAAAGGCCAAAGAGCTTTCCAAAAACCTGTTTTATGGTAAACAAATTTCAAGTTTTATAATATAATACTCTCAAAAATTAATGTTTTCATGGTAACTACTTTTTTTCTTTCTTGAGAGCCTTGCAGTCAGCCCTACAAGTTACAAGATTCAGTGCCATCTAACTTCCCCACTGAGTACCAAGTCTGTACAAGTGAACCCTTCTGGGAACAAGTGACAGGCACACACACACACACACACACACACACACACACACAGACACACACACACACACATGCTGACACACACCCACAAGCGCATGCGCTGACACACACACACATACACACACACACACACACAAAATCAAAGCACCAACTCCCTGAAATCCTCATTGTAATTTTCCTCAGTCAAAGTCATTTTACTGGCTACAGACAGATATATCCCGAAAAAGCTCTCAGCCAATAATTTGTCTCTGAGTAAACTATTTAATTTTATTTCATCATTCTTAGCGTAAAGCTAAAGTTCTTTGGATTGTTTAACTTCCTGCTGTGAGGTGAACATAACATCTTCTCACTATTTATCCCCTGGTCCCCATGCATATGATATTCATTGGAGAAGAAAGCTATAGGGTCTAGCATAGTTGATGTTATGTTAGATTAGAATGATCTGAAGTCCAGTGCCTGATGCCATCCTAAGAAAAAAAAATTATTTTCCCACAGAGAAAAACACATGGGGGAAAGAACCCTAGATAACAATGGAAGCAATAATTGAAGCAACGGAGTTACAAGTGCCTGCAATTATGAAGCAACATCTGAAGTAAAGCAGCTTCCCTTGAGTTTTCAGAGCAGTTATGTTTCCCTTAATGTCTTCATTTCACATCCAGCTTCTATACCTGGATGATAGAAATAATATTCTAACGTGTCTAATTTTTATTTCTGTAGTTTTAATCATCATCATTTTTACATATTTTCTCCAGTTCTTTGTTATATATAAAGGCATCACATTTTACAATCAATAAACTTTTAGAGTGGTATTCTAATGTTTAAATTTTTTTTATCTCTACACACCTTATAAGCACATCGTATATAATTACTAAGTAAGTATGTCAACATTTACTTAGCATTTAATATATGAGGTAGTTCTATTATAGTTTTTGAGTGATGGTTTAACTTTAATCTCATTAAGTTGATATCAGGTTGGTAGAGCAATGCTCTTCGTAAAGGTTGTAAATGATAGTTTCTATTTTTCCCTTTCACATTGTGGTGGCTACTGGCATTCATTTGCCAGTTATATTATTTATATTTTTGATGCATGAAATATGTGGCATTTTACATTAACAATTTTGATTTTCCCAAGGTGGTTGTTCAGTTTTTCTTTCCATTGCTGCTGTAAAACATCAAGTAAACAACTTGGGGAGGAAAGGACTGATTTGCTTACAGATCAGTCAGTCATCAGTGGAACCCAAGGGAAATATTTGTGAAAATGTCCTGAAGGTAAAAAGTGAAGCAGAGCCCATAGAAGATTGCTGTATATTGGCTTGTTTCCACATAGATTCAACTATATTTCTTAAACACCCAAGACTCATTTGCTTAAGGGTGGCATGACCCACAATGGACTGAGGCCTAATAGGTCAATTAGCAATTAAGACATATCCAGAGGCCATTCTGGTGGGGCTAATATCTTAAGTGAGGCTCTTTCTTCCCAAGTACTTCAATGTGAGAACCAAGTGTAGTCATTATAATGGGAACGATATTGGCATCTGATATAAAGAAAATAACATATCTGCTAGACACCTTACAATACACAGCATAGAAATATCTATCTCAATAATTATCTAGTGGTAATAATGTACAAGTTTATAATGCCCATTGCTCATTCAGATCTTTTTCATATCATTAATTCATTTCCTCCTTTGATTCTCTGTTGTCTCACAACATCTACTAATATGTCTAGTATTAATAATTATGACTAGAATAGTATAAAATGTATAAAATTATAGAAATCCTCTTACATTTTTTTCTTCAACGAGACATTCAGCTTTAGAAGATTGTATTTTTACCCATAAAGGTATCAGAGCAATAAATAGTTATATAAATAATTTGGTGATTTAACTAATAATTTAAATTATAGGTATGTTATTATTACTACTATTTTTCTTTAGTTATCTGACAAGTTTAGATACCAGTATGGTCATAGAAATATTTATCATGAGTAATATTGCAGTTTTAAATTTTTCATATTCTTTAACACCTAAAACTGCCAAAATGCCCTTGCCTGAGGGGCTCCTAGCAAGCGCAGCATCTTTGAGGTATGCCCTGTCCCCTCTGTGCTCCATCATTCAGTCCACAACTCAAACCACAATTCTGGAAGTCTATAGGCATCATCAATCACCAGCTGAGATGCCTTATCCCAATTCTCTGCCTGCTGGCCTATGTGAGAATACCCAACAGTGGCAAGCTCTGCCCTGCCCCCTCTGCAGTCCTTTTCCCAGGCCACATCTCTATCTGAATTCCCAAAGGCCTACAGAGGTCTATTAGTGCTAGGAACAACAGGTGAGTTCCACAGGCCCCAAACTTAAAACATTTCCACTCAAATCGAGGACAAAACAAGGCTGTCCACTCTCTGCCTTTGTCTTTATTATAGCATTTGAAGTCCTAGCTAGTGCAATGCAACAATAAAAGATCAAGTGGCTACAAATTGGAAGGAAATGGTAAAAGTATTGCTCTTCACAGATGATGTGATAGTATACATGAACAACCCCCCAAAATCTAGAACTTATCCAGCTGTTACACACCTTTAAACAAGTAGACAGATGAAAAATTAACTCAAAGAAATCAGTAGGCCTACTTTATACAAATGATTAATGGGCTAAAAAAGAAGTTACAGAAACAGCACCCTTCACAATAGGCACAAGTAATATAGAATATCTTGGTGTAACTCTAACAAAGCAAGTAAAAGGCCTGCATGACAAGAATTTCAAGTCTCTGAAGAAAGAAATAGAAGAAGATACCAGAAGATGGAAAGATCTCCCATGCTCATAGATTGGTAGGATTAATATAGTGAAAACAGTAATCTTACCAAATGCAGTCTAGGGATTAAATATCAATGCAATTTCCATCAAAATTATAACAAAATTCTTTTCAGACCTTGAAAGAACAATTCTCAACTTTATATGGGATAAAACCCAAAAATCCCAGGATAGCTAAAACAATCTTTGACAAAGAATGCAAAGCCATACAGTCAAAAATGGAGAACCTGGTCAACAAATAGTGCTGGTCTAACGGGATGTATGGATGTAGAACACAAATAAATCCTTATTATCACCCTGCACAAAACTCAAGCCTAAGTGGATCAAAGATCTCAATGTAAAACCAGATACACTAAATCTGATAGAACAGAAAGTGGGGAAGAGCCCAGAATTTGTTAGTACAGAAGACAACTTCCTGAACAGAACACATATAGCTCAGTCACTAATATCAACAATAATGAATGAGATCTCATGAAACTGCAAAGCTTCTACAAGGCAAAAGACACTGTCAGTAAGGGAAAATGACAGCCTACAGATTGGGGAAAGGGTTTCACTAGCCCTACATCCAACATATTCCTGATATCCAAAAAATATAAAGATTCAAGTGTTAGATATCAACATAAATAATCCAATTAAAAAATCCCAGCACTTGGGAGGCAGAGGCAGGCAGATTTCTGAGTTCAAGGCCAGTCAGGTCTACAGAATGAGTTCCAGGACAGCCAGGACTACAGAGAAAAACCCTGTCTCAAATGACTCTCCCTCCCCCCCCAAAAAATGGCATATAGAGTTAAACATAGAATTCTCAACAGAGAAGTCTCAAATTGATGAGTAACACTTAAAAGAAATGTTCAATGTCCTTACTCATTAGAAAAAATGCAAATCAAACTGACTCTGAGATTCCACTGTATACCCATCAGAATGGCTAAAATCAAATACTCAAGGGACAGCCCATGTTGGTGAAGATGTGGAACAAGAGGAACACTCCTCCATTGCCTCTGAGAGTGCAAGCTTGTACAACCATCACATAAATCAATTTGGCAGTTTCTCAGAAAGCTATGAATTGTTCTACCTCAGGTCCCAGCTATATCACTCCTGGGTATAACCCCTGAAGACGTCCCATGAACCCAAAGGGATAGGTACTCAACTATGTTCATAGTAGCTTTATATGTAATAGTTGGAATCTGGAAATAACTCAGATATCTCTCGACTGAAGAAGGAATAAAGGAAACGTGGTTCATTTACACAATGGAATATTACTCAGCTATTAAAAACAAGGACCTCATGAATTTTGGAGAAATATGGATAAAACTAATAAATATCATCCTGAGCGAGGTAACACAGACCAAAAAGGACATGCATGCTATAATTTTAATTTTAAGTGAATATTAGCAATAGAGTACAGAATACCCATGCTACAATTCACAGACCCAAAGAAACAAAACAACAAGGAGGGTGTACTGACTGATTTTGTGTCAACTTGACACAAGCTGGAGTTATCACAGAAAAAAAGGAACTTCAGTTGAGAAAATGCATCCATGAGATCCAACTGTAAGGCATTTTCTCATCTAGTAGTCAAGGGGGGAGTGCCTATTGTGGGTGGGACCACCCCTGGGCTAGTAGTCTTTGGTTCTATAAGAAAGCAAGCTGAGCAAGTCAGGGGAAGCAAGCTAATAAGGAACATCCTTCCATGGCTTCTGCATCAGTTTCTGCTTCCTGACCTGCTTGAGTTACAACTCTGACTTCCTTTGGTGATGAACAGCAGTGTGAAAGTATAAGCTGAATAAACCCTTTCCTCTCCAACTTGCTTTTTAGTCATGATATTTTGTGCAGGAATAGAAACCCTGACTAAGACAGAGGGTCCAAGGGGAGATTCTTGAATCTTTTTCAGAACAAGAAATAAAGTAGATATTGAAGGTGAATGAAGGGAGAGAGATAAGGAAAGGAATAGGGCAAGGAATCAGGTGCAGGGAGAACAGAGAAAAGAGAACAGAAATCAGCAGAGAGCGGGGAGGGGGGCACTTCTAGGATATGTCAGGGACCTTCAATGAGAGGAGGCCCCAGGGAGTCTATGCAGGTCACTCTATCTGAGACTCCTAGCAGTGGGGTATATGGAACCTGATGTGGCCACCTCCTGTAGCTAGACAGGACTCCTAGTAGAGGGTTAAGGATAGCAACCCACCAACAAAACCTTCAACCCAAAATGTGTCCTGCCTATAGGATGTACAGGAACAAAGACAGAGCAAAGACAGAGGGAAGGGCTGACCAAGGACTGCCCCAAATTGAGACCCATCAGATAGACAAGAACCCATCCCTGACACTATTAATGATACTCTCTTATACTTGCAGACAGGATAACTGTCTTCTGAAAGGCTTTCCCCAGAAGCCTATGTAAACAGATTCAGAAATCCACAGCCAAATATTACATGACTCTCTGGGGAGTCTTGTGGAAGAGTTGGTGGAAAGATTGAAGGATCAGAAGAGGATAGGAACTCCACAGGAAAATCAACAAGAGTCAAATAATCTTAGCTCTTGTGGACTCCCAGAGACTGAACCACCAGCCAAAGAGCAAGTATGGGCTGAACCTAGGCTGCACATACATATGTGCAGCCTGGTGTTCATGATAGTTCCTCAATAACTGGAGTGGGGCTGTCCCTGAATCTGTGACCAGCCTTTGGATCTTGTTCCCCTGACAGAGATACCTTGTCTTGACTCAGTGGAAGAGGATGATCCTAGTCCTGCAGTGACTTGATGTGCCAGGGTAGGGTGATACCAGGCAGAAGGGTTTGGGGAGGAGCTTTGTGAGAGAGAGTCTGGGAGAGTCTAATATTGGAATATAATGCAGTGTATAAATTAATGAACAAACTTCAAAAACGGGCATTAATGACATTATTTTCTTAATTTCATTGACTCTGTTAGCCTGCAGATCAGGTTAAAGTTTTTGACTTAAAACATTGTTTATTGCATCCAGATTTATCATATTGTATGAAAGCCACCTTTTCTAAACCTAAATTTTACCTTCTCCATAATACAGTATATCATTTGTTTGACATATTGTTCTGTCATAGTATGTCACTCACTAAGTATTGATGTTTTTATTAGAAAGAGCCACTAACTTTGTGTAATACTAATTATGGTGTACAAATTTTAGATAGTTTGTTTATAAAATGACCTAGAGGACAGTTATAATTCCTTAAGAGTATTGAATGCATAAAGCACTGCATTAGTTAGAATAAAAAATATGGATTAAACCAGAGAATTTTCGATGTTCAATAAAAGGAAAAAAATTATAAAATGTGTTCATATTCAGGGAGAATTAAATAGGGAGAAGTAAACATCAGAGAGCATTAAACATCTAAGGGTGAAAATCAGAGAATACAGTATCCATTATTAGACAGTGAAAAGGATATCATAGAATGCAGTTAGAAATTGGGGAGGGAACTGTGAATTCCCACATTCCTGATACTATGACTTCATCAAATGCAATCTCACACACACATAGCAAAACAGTATAGAGCAACCAGATACAAAGTTATTCTATCCTTGCTTCTCTGCTTTCTCCTAACATCCTACTTGAGCATACCATTGGTCAGAAGAAAACATAATACAAAACAATTGGAAATGGAGACTATTAAATATAAACCTCATAATGCAAGCTGTAGAGAAAAGTCATGACCCTTGTAAGAAACCTAGGGCAGGCTGTGACAGGAATCATCCTATTGAAAATCTAATATCACGAAAAGTTTTAGAAATATAAAAAAATACATAAAAATGCTGGTTACAGCTCATAAGCTCCAGCTTCTTGATGAACTAAAAAATAATTTCAAGGTTTGTCTCCCCAGATACCATTGGAATGGATTTAATTGCCAGCTGATTATTTTTCCAGCTAGAGTAAGCTCTGACTTCACACTACTAGTTTCCTTTAATATGGAGCATCATTAATCTGTAAAAGCAGCATGTTTAATGTTACTCAGCCACAAGTGAAAGCTAGGCATTGGCTGGATTCATTTTTATGGGTTTGCATGGCAGGTGCTTCCTATCAGAGATATTTTCATATAATGAAAATCAGATATTTATGTTTGGATATGAAATGTCACTGCTATTTCAAATTAAGTAGTAGAAAATATTCATGACTGAAGTTTTTCTTCAGGTTTAATTACATTCAGATGCTGCAACATAAAGTGTCACCAGCATCTCACACACAGACCCATGATACTAAATTCTTACTCTTCTTAATTCAAATTATTAAATGAGAAGGTCCTGGAAAGATACATCGTACAATGAGTATCATATAATGAGTAGTATCCAATAGTCCTTTAAAAAAATGTTCTTCTCTCATATAATATATCCTGACTGCAGCTTCCCCTCCCTCCACTTCTAGAAGTCTCTCTTTTACCACCCATATTTCTCGAGTCCACTCCCCCTCCATTTACTCCCCAAAATATCAGGTCTCCCAGGGACATCAAACACATATGGCTAAACAAAATACAATAAGACCAGCACAAACACATCAAGGCTAGGCAGGACAACCCAATAGGAGAGAAAGAAAAGAGTCTTAAAAGTAGTCAAAAGAGAGACACCACCAATACCATTGCCAAGAGTACCTCTAAAACATTACTACCAGGTCAACAACTGATGCTTCAGTCTTGGTTAAACCCTATCAGTCCTGGTAGATTGACTCTAAGTCCCATGCTCCATATCTGCTACACATGTACGGGGAGACCTGAGACCAGGCAGTGTATATTCTTTGGTTGGTGGTTCAGACTCTGAGATCCCAAAGGTCCAGGTTAGTTTAATCTGTTGGTCTTCCTGCAGAGATCCTCTCCTCTTCAGGAACTACCATCCTTCCGCTTGTTCTTCCAAAAGACTACTATGTTTTGTTGTGAGTGTTTGTATCTGTTGGAGTAACTTGCTTGGTTGAACCACACAGAGGACAACATGTTCCTGTTTGCAAGTGTAAAAGAGAATCATTAATAGTATTAGGGACTGGTGCTTACCTAAAGTAAGGGCCTAAATTTGAAATGGTTATTGGTTAGCCATTCCTTCAGTCTCTGCTCTATCTCCCATGCTTTCATTTCTTATGTACAGGGTAAATTTTGGGTTGGAAGTTTTGTGGGTGGGTTGATGGATCTACCACTCCACTGTGGTTCCTGACTGCATACAACAGGTGGCCTCTTCATGTTCCATATCCCCAATGTTGTGAATCAGAGCTAAGTTCACCCTCATTGATTCTTGGGCACATACTTTATCTCAGGTCGCCATCTTATCACTGCACTACTGAAGACATTTGAAGATTTCCATGAATTTTCATTGCCATCTGGCCATTTCTCCTGTCTTTGCCCACACCTGATCCTGAACAATGACTTCTTCTCTTCCAATTTGTATCCTGGTGATCCCATTTAGTTTGTCTTATTGGTTTGTTTAGAACTTCCAATACTATATTAAAAAGATACAGAGAGAGTAAGCAGCCTTGTCTTGTCCCTAACTTTAGTAGAATTGCTTTAAGTTTCTCCCCATTTAGTTTGAAGTTGACAATTGACTTGCTTTAATCATGTTTAGGTATATGCCCTGTATTTCTTATTTCTCTAGTACCATTAACATGAAAGAGTGTTAGTTTTTTTTTTAACTTTTTTTAGCATCTAATAAGATAATAACGTGACTTTTTTCCTTTCACTTTGTTTATATGGTGGATTACATTGATGGATTTTAATATACTGAACCATCCATGCATCCCTGGGATAAAGCCTACTTTATCGTGATGCATGATGTCTTTAACATATTCTTGGATTCAGTTTAGGTATATTTTACTGAATAGTTTTGCATCAATATTCATAATAGAAATCTATCTGAAGTTCTTTCTTTGTTGAGTCTGTGTTTTTTAGATATTTGGTTGACTGTGGCCTCATAGAATAAATTTGGCAGTGTTCCTTCTGTGATTATTTTGTGTACTAGTTTGAAGACTATTGGTATTAGCTCTCCTTCGAAAGTCGGGTAGAATTCTGCAAGGAAATTATCTGGCCATGGCTTTTATTTAGTTGTGAGACTTTTAAGGAATACTTCTATTTCTTTAGGTGTTATGGGGCTCTTTAAATAGTTTACATAATCTTGATTTAACTTTGGTAAGTGGTATCTCTCTAGAAAAATCATTAACTTCACTGAGATTTTTCAATTTTGTGGAGTGCAGGCCTTTGAAATAAGACATAATGATTCTATAAATTTCCCTAGTGTCAGTTGTTATGTCTCCTTTTTCATTGCTGATTTTGTATATTTGGATACTGTCTCTTAGTTAGTTTGGCTTTTTTTCTTTTTAATCTACCTTGTTTTTCTCAAAGAACAAGCTCTTGGTTTTGTTGATTGTTTGTATTGCTTTCTTTGTTTCTAACTGATTGATTTCTACCATGATTTTGATTATTTCCTGCTTTCTACTCCCATTTTGTGTCCTTACTTCTTCATCTTCTTCTTTTTATTTCTCCAAGAACTGCCAGGTGTACTTTTAAATTGCTGGGATGCAAACTTTCTAAAATTCTTTCTGTAGCACTTAGTGTTATATAATTTCCTCTTAGTACTGCATTCATTGTGTCCCATAAGTTTGAGTATGTTGTTGCCCTTGTTTTCATTGAATTCTAGAAAGTCTCTAATTACTATGCTTATTTCTTCCCTGACTCAGTGATCCTTGTGTAGAGAGTTGTTTAATTTCCATGTGTATGTAGGCTTTCCAGAGTTTTCTGTTATATTCGAAGTCCAGCTGTAATATACAGTGGTCTGATAAGATACAAGACGTTATTTTAATTCTCTTCTATCTTTGAGGCTTGCATTGTGACCAACTCTATGACCAGTTCTGGAGAAGGATCCATAAAATGTGGAGAAGGTGTATTCTTTTCTTATTGAGTGACAAACGCCACCAACATCAAAACAACAGTAAATAACAGTCACTGCTAATTACTACACATCAAGATCAATGGACTCGATTCCACAATAAAAAGAAACAGACTAACAGAATAGATGCAAAAACAGGATCCATCATTCTGCTGCATATAAGAAACACAACTCAGGAATAAAAATAGACATTACCTTAGAGTAAAGGTCTGGAACAAAGTTTTCCAAGCAAATGGTCCCAGGAAGCAAGGTAGTGTAGCCATCCTAACATCAAAAGAAATACTTTTCAACCAAAATTAATCACAAGAGGCAGGGACAGACACTCCATACTCATCAAAGGAACAATCTACAAAGATAACATCTCAGTTCTGAAAATCTATGCCCCAAACACAAAAGTACCTACATTTGTCAAAGAAACATTGATAAAGCTTAAATCATACATCAGTCCCCACAAACCCACATAGTAATACTATAAGACTTCAAGACTCTACTCTCATTAATTGATAGGTCATCCAGACAAAAATCTGAACAGATAAATAAAGAAATAGACATTATGCCGGGCGGTGGTGGCGCACGCCTTTAATGCTAGCACTTGGGAGGCAGAGGCAGGTGGATTTCTGAGTTCAAGGCCAGCCTGGTCTACAAAGTGAGTTCCAGGACAGCCAGGGCTACACAGAGAAACCCTGTCTCAAAAATGAAAAAAAAAAAAAAGAAACAGACATTATAAATCAAATGGACCTAACAGACATCTATAGACTATTTCATCAAAATGCAGTTTTTATTACTATAACTTGTAGTATAGCTTGAAATCAAGTGTGATAATAATTGTAGATGTTCATTTATTGCATAGAATTGTTTTGAGCTTGACTGGGTTTTCTGATTTTTCATATGAAGTTGTGTATTGTCCGTTAAATGACTGTAAAGAATTGTGTTGGAACATTGATGATTGTGTTGAATCTGTAGATTTCTTTTGGTAGCATGGCAACTTTTACTTTGTTAATTCTGCTTGATCCATGAGTAAGAAAATTCTTTCAGTTTTCTGATATATCTTCTTAAATTTCTTTTGTCAAATTCTTGAAACATTTGCCATATAAGTATCTCATTACTTGGTCAGAATTACTCCAAATATGTTAGTCTGTTTTTCATTTGTATATGTAGAGGTATGGCCACTTCTCTTAAGATGTTTATTAGCTGCAAATGTTCCCCGATAGAAGTATTTTAATTGCTTATGTATGATTCATATCATGTGGAAATAGCAATACTTTGACTTCTTCTTTTCCAATTTGTATATTTTTGATCTCTTTTATTTGTCTTACTACTCTAGCTATAACTTCAAGTAGTACAGTGAATAGATAGCGAGAAAGTAGACAATGTTGTCTTGTTGCTGATTTTAGCAAAATTGCTTTGCACTCCTCTCCATTCAATTTGACATTGGCTATATATTTGCTGTAAATTACCTTTATTAGGTTTCGGTATGTTCTTTGCATATTTAATATCTCCAAATCTTTTTATCATGATTGGATTTTGTCAAATGGTTTTTCAGGTCTAATGAAATAGTCATGTGGTTTTTTTTTTTTCTTAGTTTGTTTGAATGTTGGATAACTTTGACTGATTCTTGGATGTAGTCTTAAGAATTTAATCTTAAATCTGGAGATTTCCATTTTGGTTTCACTTGTTATTTCACCTTAAATTAAAAGTGAATCAAGTTTAGTCTGTTACTGAGAATATTTATCAAAAATTCCTCTGAAATAGAAAGTGATTAAAAACAAGAGTAGTGCTGGTGAATTTCCCTGGGAATGTCAAGGAATGAAGAATTATTTCAACATGACAAGAAACAAATATGAGTTGGAAGTTTGATACAAAGTAACAGACATATTCTCAGAGAGCAGTGTGCTATGATCTCAGAGATTTAGGCAACTGTGAGAACAAAAGAAGAGACTTGGGTTAGAGGTGGTGTGACAAATACAAGACAGAGGAAAATATTTATGTGACTTACAGAAGGGAGAATTTATTTTGGCTCATAGTTTGAACGTGTTGTGTTAGGAACCATGAGAGCCCTGAGATAAACATCCTCCCCCAGCTAATTGAGAACCCTGAGATTAACATCCTGCCTGACAATCACAAGGATCCGGCTTAGCCCTGGGAAAAGAACATTCATGGAAATCCACCCCCTCTCCACCTGTCATCTACCCCCTCCTCACCTGTCACCCCGGAGCTCAACCCCAGAAGATTTTGTAAACTTCCTTCTCCCTCCTTCCTCTCCCCCTCCCTCCAAGATTTTTGCTTTAAATATGCTCTCCTCAACCAAGTAAACAGCTCTTGACAAGCAATGCTTCCTTGAGTCCTGTCGTCTCTCTCGCCCATTCTTTATTCACAGGTTGTGACCCTCCTCGTTCGTTCCCTCGAATAACGTGACCTTCAGGCCAGGTCAGTGTTGTGTACAATAAAGGGGAATGTATTTAGTTAGGAGAATGAGGTTACTGGCCACATCAGAGCCATAGACTAGGATGAGAAAAAATAAATAAAAGAGTGCTATGCTCAGCTGGCTTTCTTCTTTCTCTCATCTGTATTTTTTATTTTATTAAAATTCTATGAAACATTGCCTTATATATTCATGGTAGGTTTTACCTCCTCAATTAAACTTATTCAGAAAATATGATCCCAGGAACACAAAGAAATTTTATTTGCTCCATTGTGAACAATAACTATCAAAATACAGTTTCTTCATTTTTATTTTTAAGATCAGTTCTCTAGGTAATTTCTTTTTCTTTTCTTTTTCTTTTTTTGTAAATATCTTGAACAAAATTATAAAAAGAAAACTTCCCTAACCTAAAGAAAGAGATGCCCGTGAACATACAAGAAGCCTACAGAACTCCAAATAGACCAGAAAAGAAATTTCTCCTGTCACATGATAATCAAAATACCAAGTGCACAAAACAAAGAAAGAATAGTAAAAGCACTAGGGAAAACGATCAAGAAATATATAAAGGCAAACCTATAAGAATTACACCAGACTTCTCACCAGAGACTTTAAGAGCCAGAAGATCATGGGCAGATGTCATACAGACCCTAAAAGAACATAAATGCCAGCCCAGCCCACTATACCCAGAAAAACTCTCAATTACCATATGTTGCATTAAATATTCAAAAAAAAAAAAAAAAAACTATTGAACCAGCATGCTCCCTGCACTGGCTGGGAGGGTGGCTGGCCAAACACTGGCAGGCAATGGCCAGGCTGCTTTTATCTCATGGAAACTGAGTCAGAACTCCACAATCTCTCCACCCAGCTCTCTAGGTTCCCACTGGTGGTTGTTACCATGCCAAAGCCCATGCTTCAAATCTCCTATGGCCTTTGTGGTGCACATAAGGCAAACCCATGCTTTGCCAAGGTACCTTTCTCTCTTGAACCCAGATGAGCTACTGTGTGAAGGAAAATGAAACATGAATTTAATTCAGAAACAAAGGTAACTTAATCTCTGGGCACAACAACTAAAACCTACTCTTGTAAGCCTTACTTAAATCTGATTCCTCCAGTGGCAAACCCTTGAGGATCTGCAATGGTACCAGGGAAATTCTAGCAGCTACATCTTACTGCTCTGCTGCCCTGTTCTAAAAAATAGATCTAACTCTCCCCTGATTTCTCTCTTTCTCTGTCTAACCTGGAAGTCCCACCTACTCACCCAGTGATTAGCTCTTTATTCATTAGGGGAATGATTCACAAGAAGCCACCTGAGTAGATATTCCATGACAAACCCAAATTTACACAATATTTTTCCACCAATCGAGGCCTACAAAGGATAATAGCTGGGAAAAGCCAACACAAAAAGGGAAACTACACCCTAGAAAAAGAAAGAAAGTAATCCTCTTTCAAGAAACCCCAAAGAAGATAGCCACACAAACATAATTCCACTTCTGACAGCAAAAATAACAGGAAGCAACAATAATCACTTTTCCTTATACCTCTTAACGTCAGTGAACTCAATTCCCCAATAAAAAGACATAAACTAACAGACTATATATATAAAGAGAACCCAGAATTTTGCTGCATACAGGAAACACCTCAGTGGCAAAGACAGGCACTACTTCAGAGTAAAAGGCTGAGGAAAAAGAAAGTATAAGATAAGTAAATTTAAAATATCCTTGACCAAAACAGGTAACATTTATGAAATATCTCCATACTGTTTTTCATTTGTATCACACCATAATTTTGTGCTAAATTTCTATGATGTTTAAAGTACAGGTTTAGTATTGAGAGATCAGATCTTGGGTTTAGACTCCATCTTAGGAAACCTGACCTAAGGCTGAACTCAAGTTAACTAACAAGCTGGAACCTACCACCAGTTTCCACATTACTCCCAAACAAACCTACACCTAGCATTAGTTTTCAGGTTACTCTCTAACAAGTCTGCCCCTGGCACTTTACTTCCTAACAACCACAAATCAGAAAGAAAGCAGAAGTTAAGTTTAAGGTTTGGCTCCCTGAACCTGCGAATTATTTTAAATGGCAACAAAATTTCATACTAACCCCCAATCAGATGTGTGCCAGGCTCGAACCCCCCTGCTTGTTTGCTTTACTCTATAAAGGCTTGCTTGACAGTGGGCTGGGGCTTCACCCTCCTGCCCTGCTGTGTCAGAGACCATGTTGTGGCCCAACCTCTAGTTTTTTAATTATTCAGAATTTAGTCATGAAACACAAAGAATGAATCCAAATGATAGCATATGTTAAGTAGTGGATAGTTGTATCATCTTTTTCCTTTCAGAGAAATTTGAGGAAATGAACTCAGAAAGAAGCAGCCATTTGCCTTACAGAAGCTTTGCAATTTTATGAGGTCCCATTTGTCAATTCTTGATCTTAGAGCAGAAGCTACTTGTATTCTGTTTAGGAACCTTTTCCCTGTACCCATGTATTCCAGGCTCTTTCAAACTTTCTCTGCTATTAGACTCAGTGTATCTGGTTTTATACAGAAATCCAGGGGAATTCGAGGGCAGAGAGGCAAATTGGATGGGGTGGTGAAGGCACACTCTCATTGAAACAGGAGGAGCAGTGATGGAATAGGGGGTTTCTAGGAGGGAAATCAGGAAAGAGGATAATATTTGAAATGGAAATAAATAAAATATCCAAAAAAACAATGACTAAGTATAAAGAAAAAGGGGGAGGGACTGAATGTTCAGCAGTAGATGGCCGACAGAAAAAAAAAAAGAAAGAAAAAAGAAAGAAGCAGCTAATAGAAATTCAAAAGGAACTGGCATAAAATATAGTGGAACTGAGAAGAGAGTAGAGACTAAACTATCTGTGGGAAACAGGGAAGAGAGCTTGAACAGGGATAACTGCTAAGAGGAAGACCCGAGAAACCTCTGTAACGTTCCCTCTGAATGTTGAGGAAAACTCATACTAGGGAATGAGTTGAAACAAGCAATCTAAGGTAAACAGCCACTAGAAAAAATTAGATTTTTTTTTTCTTTTTTGAGACAAGGTTTCTCTATATAACCCTGGCTGTCCTAGAACTCACTCTGTAGACAAGGCTGGCCTCAGACTCAGAAATCTGTCTGTCTCTGCCTCTCAAGTGCTGGGATTAAAGGTGTGTACCATTTTTACATATAGATAAAGTATGTTTGTCACCACAGCATGTTCTTACAATAAGATTAAGAGACTCAACAGTCCACACCTGGCCCCAGGGTTTTTGTCTAGTGACCTATTATGTATAGAGGCATCATCCAGCATTACAGAGCAGCAAGGCTTTTGTTTAGTGACCTATTATGTATAGAAGCATCATCCAGCTTTGCAGAGGATTTGCCTTCAATATCTCTTTTATGGTTTCAAATCGGCAACAAGATGATAGGTTTCTGTGTGGATTATTTTTACTAGATTTTTACTATTATTAATTCTCACCTTGTCTCTTCTTTTTTCTTCATGCTACCATCTCTTTCCTTGTTTCAATCTTTCTGTCCTAGTATTCTCTTTCTTACTCCCATTTTATCCATGTGTTAATATCCCTCCCCTTTCTGGTAATCTCCCCCACTAACTTCTTTCTATCATAGCTTCTGGATATACTCCAAGTTAAACACACAGAACTGAGGAATTAAGGACAGGATCTGCCTTTGAGGGAGAACATATGGTGTTTTGCTCCCTCTGTCTGTATACTTCCCTCAACGTAACTTTTTTTTCTCACTTTCATTCATATACCTAAAAAATCTCATAAATCCATATTTTCTTATAACAGAATAAAATTCAGTTTTCTTCATGTACCACATCTTCAATATCCATTCATCAGATGAAGGACACCAAGTCTGTTTACTTTTAAAATGTGGTAGTTAGAGAGTCCCTCCAAAACAATAGAGATTCCTCTGCTTGCTCACCAGAACTAACTGATAAAATCCTGATGTTGAAGATGCTATATATGTTAGATACAAGCTATAGAGAAATCAACTTAGAACCAAGCTGGAAGCTCCCTGCTTAGTAGTTCTAAAAGTGGTGGAGGGTATTATGGGAGACTAAAACACAAGTGCTCTCCCATACTTGTGAACCAACAGAACAATCATACTGTGTGAACAACAATACTTTTCCATCAGGCAAAATGTGCCTGTTAATGTGACAGTGGCATGAATAAAGGAGAATATACAACCACTCTGACTGACTTGAGGAACCT
The DNA here is from genome assembly GCF_008632895.1 of Mastomys coucha. Classification (NCBI taxonomy): domain Eukaryota; kingdom Metazoa; phylum Chordata; class Mammalia; order Rodentia; family Muridae; genus Mastomys; species Mastomys coucha. The sequence goes on from NW_022196905.1 coordinate 238,759,619, forward strand.
TCCTTAAGAAGAGACAAAGGCAAGTATTGTAAAGCCCATATAAAATCCATAAAGGAGCAAGTCTTAGGCTCTGGAAAGAAAGTACTACTATTGATTAATGAAGCTCTACATATCAAATAAACCAAACCACATCTAGATATCTACATTTATACTCACAGACAAAAGCTAGTTTTTTTTTTTGTTGTTTTGTTTTTTTAAGCAGGGAAGGCCCTATTTTCAGTGAACAGGTAACACATTGCTTCAGAAAATCCTGAAAAGAGAGCTAAGGGCTCAGTCATTCAGAAAACATTTCTATCACCCTTTTAAGTCCCAACACATTGTACAGAAAATACAGAGAAAATAATAAAAGAGATGGAAGATGGATTTAGAAGAAAAGGCTGTGAATCTCCACCTTCTTTATATTTAGTTATATAGCCACCAGTGAGCTCATTTGCCTCTATTGGGTAATTCCAATGCAAATAACGATAGTTACCTCAGAATAATATCCACACATAGATGCATACTCACCCCCAAAATAAGAGTATGAGGAAAGACTTTACTAAAAAATGAGCTTATTATAGTGGTAAGAGGTAGAAAAGAAACAGTTTGGGAAGTGTAATCATATTTTATCATAAGCATGCATGAATTGCCAAAGAATACAATATATTAATTAAGGTATGTAAAAAAAATGCTACTAAAAAAGGTCTAGATTTTGTAATGGGGGAAAATAAGTCCTGGGTTAAGTATGGCTCTGATTTTGCTAAACAAATCCTGAAGTCATATCTGAAAGTAAAAATCTAATAGTATAAGAAATATCATATATATGTATATATATATACATGTATATATGGTACAAAGTATAGCAAAAACTAAAATTCAAATCATGCAGTACCAGTAAAACATGTCTTGAAATACAAAGAAGAATCAAGCATGATCATTGCGGAAGTAAAACCATTAGAATCAAGCAATGACAGTGAAGATAGACAAAGCTAACAAGTACTATGGTAGACTTATATAAACTATGGGTTTTTTTATTAGATATTTTCTTTATTTACATGTAAATTTATACTTTCCCAGTTTCCCCTCCAAAAACAAACAAAACAAACAAAAACAATAAGAACAAACCCCTGTTACCTCCCCCCTCCCCATGCCTGCCACCCCACCCTCTCCCACATCTTGGCTCTGGCATTCCCCTACACTGGGGCAAAGAACCTTTACAGGGCCAAGGTCCTCTCCTCCTATTGATGATCGAATTTGCAGTCCTCTACTATACACATGCTGCCAGAACAATCAGACTCACCATATGCAGTCCTTGGTTGGTGGTTTAAACCCTGGGAGCTCTGGGGGTGCTAGTTAGTTCATATTGTTGTTCATCCTAAGGGGCTGCAAAC
>NW_022196905.1:238761432-238773931 GCF_008632895.1 Mastomys coucha
AATTTATTGTTTTTAATAGCTAAGTAGTACTCCATTGTGTAGATGTACCACAATTTCGGTATCCACTTCTCTGTTGAGGGACATCTGGGTTATAAACTATGTTTTATGCTAAAGAAGTTTTTAAAAAGACTGAAAATGCCAAGTAGAATTAAGGAAAACATTAAGGTACTCACAGTTAACATTTGGAAATAAAATCTATGGTGTTTAATATACTTAAAGTATGCATTGTTTGAGAATTACTGCACATTGTGAATCTTAAAAGGATAAATTTACATATTTGCTTACACAGCAAAACATGCCATCTGAAGAGTAAAAAAAATCTCAAAACTCAATCTATCAGCAGAATATCATTGATAAAATAATTCAAATGCTCACTATATGTATCATTGAAATACCTGAAGGAAAAAAGAAACAAAAGAATTATAATCAAAGAGTAATGTGTTTTCATCTTTATAAAATCTAAAATCCTCAAATACATGAAGTTCAATAATGAGACTCTTATCTCTTTAAATAAGAGATAGGACTCAGCCAGGCAGTGGTGCCGCACACCTTTAATCTCAGCACTTGGGAGGCAGAGGCAGGTGGATTTCTGAGTTCAAGGCCAGCCTAGTCTACAGAGTGAGTTCTAGGACAGCCACGGTTATACAGAGAAACCCTGTCTCAAAAAAAACAAGACAGACAGAGAGAGAGATAGAGAGAGAAAGAGATAGGACTAAAAATTATATAATGTAATCACTTTTGCCAAAATCAGCAAAATGAGAAATTTTAACTATAAATTATGAAGGTAAGAATAATCCCAGAACTATTATTTAGAGGTAACATCAATATGAATAAATATTTTTCAAATAAAGATGAATGTCTGATAATATAAACTCTAACTGAATATATAGAGAGATCTATTTCAAAGCCAAGGAGAAGCTGAATTTTGGGAAACACAAATTGATGATAGTGTCTTCTTTAAAGTCAAACATTGTGGAAACATACATTTATATAAAAGAACTGAGCAGGGAAAGCCATGAGTAGATAATGACCTCTTGCTATTATTTCAATCACTTTTAAAGCAAATTTTCAAATGAAGTAGACAAATAATAATATATATATATTATTAAGATAAGCAAAAACATAAAAATCAACCACAATTTATTTAAAGATGAAAAATAGCAAATGGTAAATGTAGAAATAATACATATGTATTATTTAATTACTACACTTTGTAGGAAATAGTCAAACCTTACTAGAAATTGACTCAACTAGTTATATGTATACACAATAAACTCATTGCAAACATACATATGACTCCAAAATTATAGCCAGTAAACCATCTAGTTAAATCAAGGGAATGATTTTTGCAGAAATCTAAAGTAATCCTAAGGAAAATTACAGAGAACAAAATGCCAAAAAGCATATTAGGCAAATTGAAAACAAACAGTAAGTTCATACATTCTAATGCAGTTTAATCAATAATTGTAGTAAATATTAATTATCTACATATTTCAGTACAAAGAACATCATTGTTTAGGAAAGAAGATTCAACTATATGTTGAAAAACACACTTACTGGCAAATTAATCATTAATGTTAAGACAGATATAAGTTACAGAATTGTGATCTGCATTTCATTCTCTTTAATCTGGATAATGCGTCGGTAGATTTCAAGGCAATAATATTAACAAATTCAACTAGGAAAATATTAAATCCACACGAAAAAAGAATAAAAATCATATACAAATGGAAAGCAATATAATGGAAACAGAAAAGTAAGAAAACAAGACCAAAATTGGTAACTTGAAAAGATAATTAAAGGATACAACTCTAGTTAATGGGACTGTATGTGTTACTATGTTAAAAAATAAATTGGGTTCCTGTATAAAACAATAATACAGTTACCATAGACATTATTAAGTGGATAAGAGCATTAAATGCTCCTTCAGAGAATATAAATCACAATTCAACACATATATTATCTGGTTGCTCACAAACACATGCCACTCCAGTTCTAGGGGATCCAGTAACGTCTTTTGGCCTCACTGGTACCTGAACACATGTAACACACCTAGACAGACACACATATATTCACATAATGTAAAATAACCTTAAAAATAACAATCAAAATAAAAATAATTCCATTGAAAATATTATTAAAATATATGAAATATTGAACAAACCTTGCATCCATGGGAAAAGCATACTTGATAGCGGTGAATGGTTTTGATGTGTTCTTGGATTCAGTTTGCTAGAATTTTATTGAGTATTTTTGCACCAATATTCATAAGTGAAGTATGGTCTGAAGTTCTCTTTCTTTGTTGGGTCTTTGTGTGGTTTAGTTATCAGAGTAACTGTGGCTTCATAGAATGAATTAGGTAGTATTCCTTCTCTTTTCTGGGACAGCTTGAGGAGTGTTGGTCACTCTTCCATGAAGGTCAGATAGAATTCTGCTCTAAAGCCATCTTGCCCTGGGATTTTTTTTGCTTTGGAGGTTTTTAATGATTTCTATTTATTTAGGGGATTTGTGACTGTTTAAATAGTTTACCTGATCTTGGTTTAATTCGGTACATGGTATCTCACTCTAGAAAAATCATCCATTTCATCTAGACATTCCAGTTTTGTTGAGTATAGGCTCTTGTAGTCAGGTCTGCTGATTATTATTTTTTTATTATTATTGGTTGATTTGGCCCTGAGTTCGATTATTTCTTGCTCTCTACTCCCCTTTGGTATGTTTTATTCCTTTTGTTTGTTCTAGTGCTTTCAGGTGTGGTGATAAGTTGCTAGGGTAGGATCTATCCAATTTCTTTACTAGGGCACTTAGTCCTGTGAATTTTCCTCTAAGCATTGCTTTCATTGTGTCCCAATCAAAAAAATAGGGTATAGAGCTAAACAGAGAATTCACAACAGAAGAATCTCAAATGGCCAAAAGTACTTAAAAAAAAAATGTTCAAAGTCTTTAGTCATCAGAGAAATGCAAATCAAAATAACCCTGAAATTCCACCTCTCACCAACCAGAATGACTAAGATAAAAAACTCAAGTGACAACACGTGCTGGTAAGGAAGTGGAGAAAAAGGAACACTTCTCCATTGCTGGTGGGATTACAAACCGGTACAACCACTCTGTAAATCAATCTGGAGATTCATCAGAAAATAAATAATTCTGCTTAAAGAGGCACCTTTACCCAAAAGTCACCCCACCTTACTACAGGGGCACATGCTCATGTTCATAGCGGCCTTATTCATAACAGCCAGAAGCTGGAAACAACCCAGATGTCTCATGACAGAAAAATGGATACAGAGATGTGATTCATTTACACAGTGGAATACTATGCAACTATTAAGAATGAGGATATCATGAGATTTGGAGACAAATGGAAGGAACTAAAAAGTATCACCTGAGTGAGGTAACTCAGATGCAAAAGGACATGCATGATATACTTACTAATACATGGAGATTAGTCAAAAAAGTACAGAACACCTAGTATCCAATCCACAGAACTCAAGAAGTTTAACAAGCAGAAGCGCCAAAGTAAGGATATTTCAATCCCACATGGGAGGGAGAAGAAAATGATCATGGGTGGCAAAGGGAGGGATCATGGTGGGAGAGGGGAGGGAAAAGGGAAATGGGGAACATGATTAGGTATGGGGCAGGGAAAACAAGAGAGAAACCCTGAGCGCCAACTGAGTGAATAGAAATATGCAACCTGGAGGGCTGGGAGGTGGGGGGTGGGACACTCTAGAAAGTACCAGAGGCAAGGGAGGTAAGAGACTCTCTGGACTCAAAGGTAGGGACCTTAGATGGAAGGTCCAACAGTGGTGAGAGGGAACTCATAAAGTCCATCCAATAGAAAGATAGGGCATCACTGGGCAATGGTGGCACACATCTTTAATCCCAGCACTTGGGAGGCAGAGACAGGCAGATTTCTGAGTTCGAGGCCAGCCTGGTCTACAGAGTGAGTTCCAGGACAGCCAGGGGCTATACAAAGAAACCCTGCCTCAAAAAAACAAAAAGCAAAAACAAAAACAAAACGAAAAAACAAAAACAAAAAAAGAGACAGGGCATCAAATGGAGGGAAGAGGTGGTTGCCATCCCCCAGTCAAAAATTCTGACATAGAATGGTCCCTGTGTAAAAGAACTACAGAAAAAAAATGGAAGAGTGACTTGCCCAACTTGGGATCCATCTCATGGTGAGGCTCCAAGGCCCGATACTATTACTGATGCTATGATGCTATGGTGTGCATACAGACAGGAGCCTAGCATGGTGGTCCTGAGAGGCTGAACAAGCACTAACTGACACAGAGGCAGATACTTATACTCAACTGTTGGGCTGAAGTCAGAGACTACTGTGGTTGAATTAGGGAAAGTCTTGAAGAAGCTGAGGAGGAGGGTGACCCCAGAGGAAGACCATCAGTCTCAATTAACCTAGACCCCTGAGACCTCTCAGACACTGAGCCACTACCAACCAGGCAGCATGAAGGAACTGGTCAGAGGCCAAGGACACATATACAACAGACGCTGTAGCTTGAGTCCTACTTGTTACTTGGAGCTTCCATGAACTTTTGCAAATGCTATAGACATTTTTTTAAAAGTGTCCAAAGCTTGTTGATCCACATGTGCTTTCTAGCTACTGAAAATAATGTTCTTCTGAATCATGGAATTCATCTTCAGACAATCAGACAGTGAACAAAGAGAAGCTGTGAAACCCATAAATGAATATTATTTCACAAATCACTTAAAATTTTCTCAGCATCTGATTAGCCTAAGTATTTAATTAGTACTGAAAATGTGATAGTGAAAAATAGTTAGCACATGGAATTTTCTGACAGATAATCCATTCTCTACAGAAATCTGTATTGATGTTCCTGCATCTTCAGCCATGACAAGTCACATACTGAATCTAAAGTCTATAAGGCTCCTCCGGACCAGATGGCAGGAGGCACTTTAACTGTGACACATTTTACTATACTTGTGGCATCTATTTTTTAAATATGATAGTTGTTAATGCTTCTGCAGTGGTATTTTAAGACTTGTAAATAAAATGATGAAATGTGAGTATTTAATAGACTATTAAAATTGTTTTCTACTACAGGCACACTGTATTATTTTGTAATCATCGGTGAAATAAATATAAAGTCATATACTTTAGAAAAAATCTGATATTATTCCTAGAAATTAGCACTTTATCCTTTATTAAGTTATTTTACTTTTGACAGTATGCTTGTGTGTATGTGTGTGTGTGTGTGTGTGTGTGTGTGTGTTGTATGTGAGTGTTGTGTTTGTGTGCATAAATGTATTTTTATTGAAGAGGTTAGGAATCTAAGTTCTTTATTCAGATGCTGACAAATAAAATAATGATGTAAAATTTAACTCTGTCTTGGGGTTATTTGTATTGTTGGCTCTCAGCAATAAATCACATTTAGGAAATAGAGGCAGTTTAATAAACATGCCTTTTTGAGGCTTTTCAGATGAAACTAACAAAGAAAATTTCTGGAGAAAAAGACCAAAGCATGTAATTTCTATAACCACAGGAGATCTTTTCATTAGCCTCCTCTTTGGTTTTTTAATAGTGTTCCAGATGCATCTGGGGACTAGGGTAATGATTATCTCTGTACAATTGTTCTATCTATTTATTGATACACAGAGCTTCCGTCTCACCGAGTTAAGAGAACAAATTCTCTTGCATCTGTTTCACATTATGATAAAGTCATGGCTGGGATAATATCAGGTTAAAATAAAATTAGATTTTAATTCCCTTCTATGTTTTGAACTTTTGATATTTCAAATTGCACTGAAAGTCTGATTATCTCTAAGTGATTTACACTTATGCATAAGGATCAGTGAATACTGGGAAGAGCCAACTTCTTTTTCCACTCTGGATGCTTATGTAGTATGAAATGGACTAAGTTTATCTTTAACTAAATTTTCCTTTATCTATTCTTTTTTCTGTCATAAGGTATCAGACAAAGCTCACAGAAATCAGACAATTTTCTTCCTACATATCCTTAAATTTCCAGATTGAATGTAAAGTTACAAAGGCAAGCGGCAGCAGGACTGTCCCAGTCACCAGCACTTCCAACATTAATAGCATACACACTCCCATCTGTGTCTTAACTCATCAAATTCTAGGTCTAATTGATCTATTCAGAAGTTAGCTTGAGAATTTTACCCAAGAAAGAAAGATTGTCTTCATGCTCTATGAATAAAAATAGAGCCACTCCTGTTGGATAACTTCCTCCTGAGTTTTGGTTCAAGTGTGTGTGGATAACTCTAACAATGCAGGCTACTGGCTGTCTATCAAAATTCAATTGTAAAATATCCCATTGGGGAAAAAGAAAACTGTATACACTTTGGTCACAGGACATGGAAAAATAAAGTTGATACTAATCAGGAAACTTTCTTTCTGTCAGCCAACTTTCATAGTACATGGATTAAGTAGACTACCAGGGAAAAGGTTCAACAGTCATACTTAGCTCTGAATAAGCTCCAAAGGTAAGATTGCCAAGGTAAGATATGATGATGGATTCTGTAGTGACACAAATGATCAGGGAGTATCCAACAACCTTTTAATCACTTTAAAGCACTCTAACAAACGATGTATGCTTGCTTCTGTAATTCTAGTCAAGACCCCTTAGTCAAGGGCGTCACACATGCTAGGCCTAGTCTACTATTTACTACTACTGCAATTACTGCTACTGCTGCTGCTGCTGCTGCTGCTGCTGCTGCTGCTGCTGCTACTACTACAACTACTACTACTACTACTACTACTACTACTACTACTACTACTACTACAACTACTACTGTTGTTGTTTTGCAAAAATTACATAGTATGAAAATACCTTGTAAGTTTGTATTTCTATGCAAAAAGATTGTTGTATCTCTTCATACTTATCACTGAAGTCTTTCTATGCAGTGGATGGCCATTAACACAGAAACTCACAACTAATCAAAGGGCAGTGAATACATGCCAGTGAAGTTTTCAGTAATAAAGAGCATATCTACAACACCCCCATGGTATCAAACCCTAGGTTAGGAACAATAGAGAAAAAGAGAATGTAAAGACTGCAAGACCCAGAGATGAAGCTCGAAAGAAATCCACTGCTAAATGTGGAGTCTAAGAAAAGATATTTTGTCCAGTTTCAATGTGATACTTTTTTGTTTTATCTTATTGCATATCTTTTGTTATATTAAAAATTAATTAGTAACTCAATAAAAACCCAGACTCTAGGGATTTTAGGTAAGAGATAACAACTGAACTGTCATTTATACCTGGTAGGAGATGGAAAATCAGTTTTTTCTAACAGAGTGATACTGGGTATATCAACCACTCCAGGGTAGGCTTCATGTTTAGGAATAGCTGGCAAACATATAACAACCTCCAGAGTTAGTATGAGTGTGTGTGTGTGTGTGTGTGTGTGTGGCTGATTTGGTTACAGTTTGGTGTTTTATTGTGGGGGGAGGTGTTGTTTTATTTTGTTTTCTTGGTTTGGGGGATTTTATTCTGGTATTAGGCTTTTATTTGATTTTTGCTTTTTGGTTTTTTTTTGATAAAGAACTTAAATTTGTATTGATAGGGAAGGAGAAAATCTAAAAAGACATGTTGGGAAAAAGAATGTGATCAAAATATATTAAGTTTAAAACTGCTTTAAATAATAAATGTGCAATAAAAATGTTGGCAAAGAAAATATATTGTTTGATTTTCTCAAAGAATAAATAAAATATATTTTATGAAAAGTAAGCCAATCATGATATGCAGTGTTTCACATAGCCTGTGCCTTATGTACAACCCCATGATCTTCTATAGATTACTACATGTGTACTTTGTTTCAGTTGTACTACTTTCTTCCATGTCAGACCTTTTCTGTATTTATTTATTGATCAGGGAAGACACATTCCACATACTTTTTCTTTCTATAGCAGTATGTCTTATATTCTTCACTAAATAGCTATCTTCTTCATGTCTATGACACTTCTCACTATCTTGGGTGCATTTACATATATTAGAAACTGTATTAGCAAATAATTATAGGAAGTCAACCAATTAGACTTTCTTTTATTATACTTAGTTAAGTGAAATTAGTTTTATTTTATATGTATTTAACTAGAAGTAGATTATATTTCCTTTTAAGTACACACTTTGGCATCATAAACCACTAGGGAGCAATTATTTCATCTAATATCTATACATTGTTTATGAATTATTAGTATATATCCTTATGCCTAGACATAAAGATAAAGAATTCTTGAGTTCAGAGTTTACCACTTGGTTTATAGACAATTAAATATTACTACACATTACTGTAAGAAAAGACATTTTAATATTGATAGATATATTATCTCCAAATATAGTTTCTGTTTTGTTATTCTTACCTTACTCTTTCACTGACAGATAAAATGATGAATGTGTCAAAAAAAAAACGCACAGCATAGAATGTAATGAATGCAGAATAATAATGAAAAGATAATACATTATAATTTGTGAAGCACAGTTTCTATTTTATATGGCTCAAAATAAGTTAGCAAATGAGTTATTGAATAGTCAGAAGAAAAATTCCAAATTTAACCAATGGGCAATAATGATAGACAAAATTTAAGATCCAAAATGTAAGCACTTTAAAATTTTTAATTTGGTTAACTTTGGAAGAATCCTGATCATTGAAAATAAAATATAAATGTATTACAATAAGTATGATGAAGTGGTAACTTTGGAACAGGTACTATAGAAACTAACAGGTAGTGAATATGAAGCAGGAACAATAAAGACTAACATGAAATACACTGATTTCAGTAACATATATATCCACAATAATTACAGAATAATTTCTTTCATGAGCAGAAATGATCTCTCAATAAATATATACATGTTAAACACAGCATTCTATTAAGAGTTTGGTTGTGCTTTATGATCAAGCAAGGCTTTTGTAAGTAAACATTATGTTAAAAAATAAATGAAAATCATTATTATGTATGATAAAACAAGTACTATGATAAAGCTAAGCCTCCACACAAACATTTTATGAAGTTTAACAGCTGTTTCTGAATAAATATACAAAAATAAATATTTGTAAATGAAAACAGAAGAACTCTAATCAATTAGTGGTACTAGCTACACATGTGCCTAAAGTCCATATGTTGAAAGCTTGGTTCCAATACATTACTCTAGTGAGAAATTATGAATTTTAGAAGGTAGAACCCCCACCTTTATAGACAATTAGCATTAAATGGTTGATCAAGAGGTGATATCAAGTAGTAGAGCCAATAATACATTGCTCCAGATATTAACATCTGATCTATGTTCCAACAAGAAACTCTAATTAAATTCTAAAGGTCATCTATAAACTGAAGGTGTCACAATAAGAGTGGGACCTATTCATAATGGAGTTGTCAGCAGAAGCAAATGATAAAGGGTGAAGACAAAAGATATATTAACCAACCTTCATGGAACATACATGAGTGCCTCATCCTTGAGGATGAGTTTTATCCTACCAGAAGTCACCACTCAAGCTTCCAAAAACAAACAAACAAACAAAAAAGCAAAACAAAAACAAAAACCAAAAAAAAAAAAACCACAAACAACAGTCCTACTCAGCTATGACACAAATGAACCGTATCAAGAGCCAGCATGGAAGAATAAATCAAAGAGTGCTATAATGGCACACACTCCTTGCAAGTAACCAACAGCTCTCTAATAGGAACTAATTAATACCTGCCCAATAAAAGGAAAACCATGCCTGCTTCTGAAGTTCTAGGTAACTACTTAGTGCTAGCGAAGGTGTGGTTGTTGGAGGAGACTATAAAATCACAATATACTAAAGTAGCATAATACCTAACAATAATCTACAAACTTTTGACTCTATATGCAAGGTAACTCTAATTTCCACCCTTTACAAAGGAAACTTCTCTTTTTAACGAGACCACAGTAGAGACCTACAACCAATCAAAATTCAGAATTGTGGAGTCTGGTCCCAATGGATACAGCTATAAAACATTAGTGCATCTAAAGCTCAGGATATATTGTGGGAAAGTGGGTGGTAGATCAGGTGATCAGAAAGCTTGCAATGAGATTTTATATTTTCATTATGTCAGAATCTATCATCACAAAAATTCCACCAACATGATTACCCAAACATGAGCTGAAAAAGAACTATTGTATTAGATAATCTCAATAAAGGGTTTCAACCTTGCCTTTGATCAATCAGTTCCCAGATAAAAGACATAATTTTTATATTCACAACAAGCCTTAATCAACACTGGAGGTGGGCTGATAATAGCCCTAAGCTATTAGAATCTACTTCCCTATCAATAACCCTGAGTTATAATTTGCCATGCTCCATCTGGGAAGATCTGAACTCCAATTAGTCAGCCTTCATGGCCACATTTTCATGATTTACCTACATCATGGCACTTCCCTCCTCTCTCTGTCTTCTTCTCTCTCCTCTTCATGGGTTTTCCTCTGACCCAAGCCAAGGAGCAAAATCCTTTGTCTATCTCTCTTCTGCCCAACTATAAGGTATCAGTATCTTTATTTAACAAATAGTTTTAAATTAATGACCAAGGTCACATTGTACATGCCAATGATTTGGTGCCTGGTGGAAACCAGTCCTTGTAAGCCCATATTTAGCATTATAGTGCAAAACAAAAGACCACATATCAACAAAGGACACCAAAATTGATATGTCAAAGTGAACAGGGAAAAGCTCATAAGGACACAAATCTAAGCAAAGACCATAGAGCAAATGAAAAAAGTTAGGAATAAGAGAAGAGGACTTCCCCAGAAAAGAGGAGACCGTCTAGTTGCCTAGTACCAAATGGTCAATGGTCTGTTTTGAAAACAGACATACACATAACATTAAACAGATTGAGCAGATTATATCTAGGGATATATTTGTATAAACATATATATATATATACATATGTGTATATATACATACATATATATGCATACAATAACAATGACAAAAGGACATAAATTTGAAGGAGATTAAGGTGGGTGGTTTGTGGAAGTTTTATAGGGAAGAAACTGATGGGGGAAGTGTAATAATCTCAAAAAAGTAATATATATATTTATATATTATAATATTCATAACACATATTTTCTATAAATATATTAAATTCACAAACAAAATAGAATATTTTTAAATATGTAATGTAGTGTGAAGTTATTCATAAGAAGCATAAATTTAAAGCAGATAGTGAAGCAATTGAATGTGTTATGTTTACTCTTGAGACTTCGTGGTATGGCAAAGTTAAAGATGACAGACTAGTTTATCTGGTAAAGGAAATGAAGCATTCAGACAGAGACCTGAGTATTATTGGAAATTTTGAGTCAAGTTTATGGTATTAGGAACAAAAAGGAGAAGAAAGTTCTGTAATTTAGCTAGTTTAAAATCTCCAAGTGGACCAAGGATCTGAACATAAAACCAGATATACTGAATCAAATAGAAGAGAAAGTGGGAAAGAGCCTCAAACTAACTGGAACAGGGAAAATTTTTCTGAACAGAATACCAATGGCTCAGGCTTTAAGAACAACAATTGACAGATGGGACCTCATGAAACTGAAAAGTTTCTGTAAGGCAAAAGACATTGACAATAGGACAAATCTGCGACCTAGAGATAAGGAAAAAAAAAACTTTACTATCCCCACATTCGATAGAGGGTTGATATCCAAAAATATATAAAGAAGTCAAACTCAAAAAAAAAGAAAAAACAACAAATAACCCAATTAAAATGGGATATATAGCTAAGCAGAAAATTCACAACAAGAATCTCAAATGGCTGAGAAGCACTTTAAAAAATCTCAAAATGACCTTGAGATTCCTCCTTACAACCATCATAATGGCTAAGCTCAAAAACTCAAGTAACAACACATGCTGGTGAGTATGTGCAAAAAGAGGAACACTCCTCAATTGCTGGTGGAAGTGTAAACTGGTACAACCACTCTGGAAATCAATCTGGTGATTCCTCAGAAAATTGGAAATAGATCTACCTGAAGACACACCTATTCCACCTGGCCAGAATCCCGTGTCCCGCGGAACAAGGGGCCCCCGCGAGAAACCCCGGTCCGTGGTAGCTGGCGCCCAACGTGGGGCTTCGGTCAGGTAAGCTATCTCTTACTCTTTTTCTTCTCTCAATTAATATTAGGCCGAGATAAAGATCTCACGAGGGTACTACAAACCCACTGATAGTAGATCAGTTTTAAGTGAGTAATCTAAACATTATGAGACAGTCAAGTTCATACCTAGATGCCTCACCAACAATAGAACAGAAAATTGCCCACGCTGTAAGAGTGAAGAGATGAAAATTTAGCGCCTAATTACAAGTTCCAGCTGCGGAGGGACTAGAACACCTAGAGAGATTACAAAAATCCCTCAAAAAAAAGTTCCATAAAGATAGAACTCTGCTCGTTCAAGAAACAGGTAAAAATAAATAAACTAGCCAGGCAGTGGTGGCACACGCCTTTAATCCCAACACTTGAGAGACAGAGACAGACAGATTTCTGAGTTCCAAGACAGCCAGG
>NW_022196905.1:238774439-238775115 GCF_008632895.1 Mastomys coucha
TAATTGAAAGCTAGTTTAAAGCTGGTAACTCAGATAACACGTGGCATTAAGGGTAAACACGTGGCGTGACTAGAATCAGCCAAGATGGCTGAAATCTCAACAAAAGATTCCAGTTAGAATCTTACAGCCACTTAACATAATCTAAAGGCAGTGACTTAAGTTACAGGTCATTTACCAAGCGGTAGAATTCAGAACAACTGTTTAGTTTAGTAGCTACTAAATTAATCATTTGATAAATTGTTAGATAACCCACCAAAAAATAATATCACCTGTTACTTTAGAAAGAATATGACAAAAACACTATGCCACACAGCCTATCAGTCAACACCATGATTTTACTTTCCAGAGACCTGGCATGCTCTGAGAAGTTAACTCAGAATAACCCAGGCTTCCTAGCTTCAGTTCAGAGGCAGAGAGACACTTGAATGGCTTTGTGGCGTGAATGTGGTGTTTTTGATATTGATTTTAGAGAATGTAGATTGTTTAAATTTGGGTTTTGCTTTTTTAAACAACAAAATTGCCCTTAGAATCTTTTAGGTATAACTCAGGTGGTTTGCTCAGTGAAATATTTATATTTGAGTTAATGCAAAAGTGCAGAGAGGCTTCTATAAAGCCTGAGAGACATTCCTTTTGTTTTACAAACCAGGCCTAGAGAAGTCTTCCCAGCCTCACCTCT
>NW_022196905.1:238775651-238776079 GCF_008632895.1 Mastomys coucha
CGAGAAGAGGGTGTATTATGTTTTTTCCACAAAATGAAGAATCCCCAATTCCTTAGATCCCAAAAAGATTGGTCCAGCCAGCCGTGCCTCTCCCACTCTCTGAAAAGAAGAGAGAGAAGAACAGAGAACAGAAGCTAACAGCTGACAGAAATGGAGAAACAGACATCCACCACAGACTACAACAACAAAAATTGCTAACACTGCTGCTATTCAGCCAAATTTGTTTAGACTTATTGCTACTAATGTGAATTTTTCTTGTGTCTCTTATCTATATGCTATGTTGTTTAAAAGTTAGGTTAGCCACTAAGTGTCATACATCATTTCAGTAAACTAAGACCCATTTACAGAGAGTGTAGAAAAATGCAGATATTTCTTACGATATAAAACAATTGAAGACAGAAATTTCAGATATTAACAGAAGTCTTTTA
>NW_022196905.1:238777002-238780391 GCF_008632895.1 Mastomys coucha
CCCACCTGGCCAGAATCCCGTGTCCCGCGGAACAAGGGGCCCCCGCGAGAAACCCCGGTCCGTGGTAGGCATATACCGAAAAGATGCCCTACCATATCACAACACGTGTTTCACCATGTTCATAGAAGCCTTATTCATAGTAGCCAGAAGCTGGAAACAACTCACATGTCCCTCAACCTAAGATGATCCATATAGAAAATATGGATCATTTACACAAAGCAATACTATTATTCATCTATTAAAAACAAGGATATCATAAATTTTTCAGGCAAATGGATGGAACTAGAAAATATCATCCTGAGTGCAATAACCCAGACCCAAAAGGACATGCATGGTGTGTACTCACTGCTAAGTGAATATTAGCTGAAAAATACAGAATACCTAGAATGCAACTTACAGATCATAAAAAGTGCAACAGCAGAAATGACCAAATAAGCAGGTTTCAATCCCACTCAGAAGGGGGAAGGAAATAATCACGGGAGGGAGAGGGAGAGAGAAGGAGGGAGAGGGAGGGAGAAGGAAGGGAAGGCAGGGAGGGAGAGACCAGGGAGGGAGAGAGGGAGAAGGGAAAATGGGAATAGAATCAGATATGGGGGAGAAGGGACAGGAGAGATGGCCAGAGGGCCAAGAGAATAAATAGAAATAAGCAGCCTTGGGGAGTGGGAAGTGGGAGACCCTCCAGAGAGTACCAGAGACCCAACAGGTGAGGCACTCATTGGGTATAACCTTAGCCAAAGTGCCCAACATTGGTAAAAGGGAACTTGAAGAGTCCACTTCCAGTGGACAGACAGGGCCTCAAGTGGACAGACAAGGTTAGTAATGCACAGTCAAAATTCCTGACCTAGAATTATCCCTGTCTAAAAGAACTGCATGGACAAAAACGGAGAAGAGACTGAAGTAAATGAGATCCAAGAACCAGCACAACTAGGGATCCATTTCACGGAAGGGGGCACCAAGGCCTGACACTACTATGATATTATGTGCTTACAGACTGGAGTCTGGCATGGCTGTCCTCAGAGAGGCCCTACCAGCAGCTGACTGAGACAGAAGCAGATATCTTACACCCAACAATTGGACTGAAGTCAGGGACTCCTTTCCCCGAATTAGAGGGAGGAATGAAGAAGCTGAAAGGGAGAGGGACCCCATAGGAAGACCAGCAGTCTCAACTAACCCAGGAGACAGGGAGCTCCCAGAGACTGAGCCACCAACCAGCAGTATATATGTGCTGGTACGAGGACCGTGGAACATATGTAACAGAGGACTTCTTGGTCTGGCCTCAGAGGGAGAAGATGCACTTAATTTTTGAGAGCCTTGAGGCCCCAGGGAAGTGGGAGGCCTGGTGGGGCGGGGGAGCACCTGCCTAGAGGTAAGGGAGAGGAGGAATGGGATGAGGAACTGTGGGAGGGGGGATTAATAGGGAGCAATGACTGGAATGTAAATAAATAAAATAATTTAATTAAAAATATAAGATAAATAAAAGAAAAGCATTTTCATGAGACAACAGAGACAGTACTCAATAGAGTCATTCCTTGGTAATAGAAATAAGTTTGTTAGTCTCATTTTAGCAAAAAATAAACATAACTCTATCTTTAAAATAAAACTCTTGAAACTATGGCACTATTTTCAGATAATGTAACCATGTCTCAGAAAACTGAAACACTCCAAGAAGTTCAACAATGCTCAATCTTCCATAAAAATAGCAAACTGCAAAGCTACAAAACATGACTTATAAAGAAGAGAAAAACAGCAACTGATTCCTACTCATAATTTACACAGACCAAACAAAAATATATAAAAATTTATTAGACTTGTATTCCCATGTGGAAAATAAAAAAGACTCAAACTGACTTTCTAGATACTTTAAGGTCTATGTCTACAAAGTTGTGATAATGTAAGATCCTGAGCCTTTGTGTCTAGAATAAAAATAAAATTATGAACAAAAATTGCAGTCTAAATGATAATAAATTTTATTTGAGAAGAATAAGAAATTTGATCTTTCAATCAAGAGCTAGAATTTTTTTTATTATAGAGAACACAGTATAAAATAAAGAATAAAACCAAATTTCCTTTGCATGAAAAAGCTGTAGGAATTAATGCTGTTCTTAGATTTTTGGTTTTTGTTTTTGATTTTTTTGGTTTGGTTGTTTTATTTATTTATTTTTTTGCATAAGCTGAAACTCCTAAGAGTTCCTGTACTCTAAACCTATTCTTAACCTTCTGAGAATAAATTCTCTAACAGTCTGAATAAAGTTGGCTGTTGCATGACAAAAAAATAATAAAAACTTACAAATGTAAAAGTATTTATCAATACTGCAGATTAACACTATTAAAAAGCAACTGATTTACACAAGGCACTAGAAATGGAAAATTTAAGGTTTTCTTGGTTACCTGCATGATCACATACGTCAGAACCTCAAAAGCTATCCTAACCAGCTTCCAATTGCTTCAGCAAGATTGTTATAGTCAATGTTAAAGGAGGAAAGTTTCTTTTGCTCATGATTTCAGCATCTCCAGCTTATGGTCATTTGTAAGTGGTTATATTGCACTATATTATTGGGAAGTATATGAAATGTACATATAAATGTCATAATACTAGGCAGCAAAGGAAGTAGCCAAAGCCTTGGTATGCCTTTTAAAGGTTCCTTCTCAATGATCTTGCATCCTAAAATCAGACACCACCTGCTAAAGTTTCCATCCCATGTCAATATTGCCATAGGAGGTACCCAGATTTTAACATATGAACATTTGTGGGCCACTTACGATCCAAACCATAACAGTGCTATAAATATATAAACTCACTTCACAGCATCTATCTAATACCAAAAAAAGAAAGAAAGAGAGAGAGAGAAAGAGAGAGAGAGAGAGAGAGAGAGAGAGAGAGAGAGAGAAGGAAGGAAGGAAGGAAAGAAAGAAAGAAAGAAAGGAAGGAAGGAAGGAAGGAAGAAAGAAAGAAAGAAAGAAAGAAAGAAACAAAGAAACAAAGATCTTGGGTGCTATGTTTGCAAAGGTCACCTATAGAGTTGTTTCACCAGAATTCATTTCCCTTGTTCAGCAATGAAGTCCCATAAAGGCCCTAGCAGTCATGATTTAAGAAGCTCTCAGACAGCTCTTGTTGGAAGCTGAGTTTAGTTCATCTGTGGAGACACTGTCCTTGTAGGAATTCAGAAAGTAAAAATCAGATAATCATTCACTGAGGTATCAAAGGAAATTCTGGAAGTCTCCAAAAGGAATAATGATATTATGAATCCAGGATGAGAAAAGAATAGGTGCTTATTGTCCTATTATTGTTGGCCATGTGTTGGTCCAAAGGTATGTTGATGTGTGACCATATAATTGGTCACACATCAGGCCTCAACAGATACAAGGAGATTGAAATAATTCCTTGTATC
>NW_022196905.1:238786667-238831625 GCF_008632895.1 Mastomys coucha
AAATACAACAACAACAAAAAAAAAAACAAAGGTATGTTGACAAGGAATAAGTAAAAATAAATCAGGAACACTCTAATTTTCAAGAAAGAGGACAAAATGAAAGGAAGGAAGAGACTGTCAAACGGAAGTAGAAAGTAGAAATATTAATAGTTACAGCTAATTGAAAAACAGAAGACTGAATATTCAATGAGATTGTATCCAAATATTGAACATTGTAGGTAAGGGGTAGATGAACAAATTATATAATAGGATAACCCATGTCCAGTAGTTTATCCTGCATGGCTTATTCCTTACCATTCAAACTAATAAAAACATAAAGTTATTGGTGAAATCCCAAGCTCAAGCCATAGAATAAGTGAAGAATAATAGTTACTCTCTCAGTACAGCCTAAATGTTTTCTTTAAATTTTATTGGTAAAATATATCATGTATGATGGGGTTTTTGAAAGCAGTATATCATTGAAATTCAGCTCTTAAACAGTATATAGTTTGATGTATCATAGAACCTAATAAAAATGCTAAACCAGCCCATTAAATATTTATGTGCCATTGGTATATTGTGTGGGGAAGAGACTTTAATTAGTTTGCTGCACAAGAGAGAATCTGCATTTCCATAAGGGAAGGAATGTTAAGATGGATGATAGAGCCATAGCTTCTTACAAAGAATGCTTTCGGGTCCAATCTGGAAACTATTCAAGCAGCATTACAGCAATAAGAACAAGATGGAGTAAGGGCAGAGAATATAAAATGAAGATTACTCAATCAATAACATGTTATATTGTAATTAAGGCTCATGCAAGGAAATGTATGTTATAGCGACAGTTGGGGGATATTCTGTGCTCTGATAAAATAAGCTTTCTGTTTAGTTTAAACCACATAAGTATATGCAGTTTGCTGCTGCATTCATGATGGTTCGGATGCATTCTTCAGATTTTAATTACTCTGTTACATGGCAGTGCCCCACAGGGCAGCCTAGAGAACAGGGAAGAGTGTAGACCAAGAGGGCTGTGCTCCCTCCTCGCTTCTCAGCAGTGTGAAGTTATTCTCACTATTTTGAGAGTCATTATTTTTAATTATTGATTAGATACTTTAATAGTTGCCACAGTATCTTGGTGAGAAGAGTAAATTGGAGAAATTACAATTTAATTTACAATCAAAGTTCTTGGTTCATAACAATTGCTCAGCTTTGTTCCTTGCTCCATTCTCATCTGTAGGTCATTGGGTTACAGGTTATTTTACTCCTCAATCTACATTTTCTCCTCATTTATTTCTCACAAATCTTCCTGTCTCCCTGGACTATGTTTTATTATGTTAATTATTGGCATAATTAACAATGAAAGACCCAAAGCTTCATTGGCCTTGAAGGACCTACATGTATACATGGCATTTGTTAGATTCTACATTGCAATGATGCAATCTCAGACTTCATGGTAATCATCTCTCATCTAGCTTCTCATCTCATCTCAACTAGCTTCAAACTCTGCAGGGAGGAATGCTCTCTTAATGAAATATTAAGAAAAATCTGTAATTGGTTCATTTGTAAGTTAATCTTAGTTCTAATAACTTGACCTAGCACTTTAATACACATAGAATAACGCAAGGAAAGAATAGCCCAGAGTGGTTGTACCATAAGAATTTCTCAAATTTATATATACTATTTCCTATTGGTTTCTGCCTGTGTCCTTTGATTTATTTTTTTCCAATATTTTCTTTTATAACTCCAGTAAATATTTAATGTGTACTTTAAGTGACTTTTCAGTACCTCATAGTACCTTCTCCAAAATTGACCATATAATCACAAATCAGGCTTCAACAGGTACAAGAAGATTGAAATAATTCCTTGCATCCTATCAGATCACCATGGACTAAGGCTGCTCCTCAGTCACAACATAAACAATAGATTGTCCACATACACGTGGAAGCTTAACAATGCTCTACTCACTTACAACTTGGTCAAGGAAGAAATAAAGAAAAAAGTTAAAGATTTTCTAGAGTTTAATGAAAATAAAGCCACAACATACCCAAACTTATGGAACATAATGAAAGCAGTCCTAAGATGAAAACTCATAGCTTTAAGTGCCTCCAAAAAGAAACTGGAAAGAGCATACTCCAGCAATGTGACAGCACATCTGAAAGCTCTAGAACAAAAAAGAAGCAAATTTGCCCAAGAGGAGTCAAAGGGAGGAAATAATCAAACTCAAGGCTGAAATCAACCAAATAGAAACCAAAAGAACTATACAAAGACTCAACCAAACAAGGAGCTGTTTCTTTGGGAAAACCAACAAAATAGATAAACCCTTAGCCTGACTAACTAAAGGGCTCAGAGACATTATCCTAATTAACCAGATCAGAAATGAAAGGGGAGACATAACAACAGACACTGAGGAAATCCAAAAAATCATGAGAGTCTACTACAAAAGCAGTCAAGGAAAGAGTCTAAGTATAAGGTCTGCCTGCACTGTTTCAAAAACATTGCAACTAAACTTCAAATACTAGAATACTTTGTGCCTGCATGACCATTTATCTGCCCTCATATAGCAAAAAAGAACATCGAAACCCATTTAGCGCAGTTTATTAATACGCTACTTTGGCTGATGAGCCCAAGTTCATGTCCTAGACTTTGACCAAAAGCCACAGCACTTTATTCCAACACATTGGGTAATGCAAGTTCCCACATGAAGCATGGGCACAAGCACTAAAAATCTTATCATATATTATTATATTATATTATATATTATATATGTGTTTATATGTGTTTGTGTATATGTACATACATGTATAAGAGGTACATAACAATATGAGTGGTATGTGTCCAAAATGAAAGTTGTCATTAATAGCATAGGTAATGGTACTTTATTACTGCTGAACCATTACTCTGTTTGTTAGTTGTATGGCTTTTCTTGAAGCAATATAAAGAAAGATTTGTTCACCCCAGATCAAGCACAGAAGATAGACTGAAGAAACTCCCTATCTCATCCTTCCTCCACGTGCTGTTATGAGGGTGTTCCCCCACCTACTTACCCACCTATTCCCACCTCCCCACCCAGGCATTCCCCAACAATGTGGCATTGAGCCTTCACATGACCAAGGGCCTCTCCTCCCATTGATACCAAATAAGGCCATCCTCTGTTATATATATATGGCCTGAGCCATAGGTCCCTCCATGTGTATACTCTTTGGTTGGTGGTTTAGTCCCTGGGAGTTCTTGGGCGTTTGGTTGGTTGGTACTGTTGTTCTTCCTGTGGGGTTGCAATGCCCTTCAGCTCCTTCAGTCCTTTCTCTAATTTCCCCATAGGGACACTATGTTCAGTCCATTTCAAATCAACAGTCTTTGCCTACATTAGCCTCCATCTTTAAGGAGGCTCTTAATTGTGTAAACTGAGTATAGAACAGCTGCAACTCAAAATAACTCATAGCCTGTGGAATAACTAGGGATTAAGTAGTGATGCTTGAAAATGCAGGATTTTTACTTACATTTTTAAGTTTTGGTAAAGTCCCTCCCAATGCATTTACCTTGTAGACACATTGATAAAAGCATCATAATTCCATAAGTTAGGTCTAATCTAAGAAATAAAATTTGAAGATATTATAGGTTCTTAATTTGTGACAGGCAAACAATATTCAAATGAAGAAATCAGTTTTGAATGCATTTTTATGATCAAAAAGTTTAGCTGTTTGGAAAAGAAATTTATAAATACTTAAAGCATGAAAGAAGTCTTGTTACTGAAAATGCAGTGCTATACAAGGATGTACCTGCTTCACAGCTCAACTTCTTAACAGCTGTTGCATAGCCTGAGAGAGATGCAATCATCTTAATTATTTCATGTCTCAGTAAGGCTCCAGATGCTTGACTGTAAACATAGTTACATTCCCTCCAAATATACATTATTCCTGTTTGAACTACAGATAATAAATTAAAGGACTTGACACTTGATACTGTGACAAGTGTAACAAATGCATATGTTGCTTTTATTTTCACAATAGTACACAAGCAATTCGTTCACTTGGGCTTTCCATAAATTTTTGATCATCTGTTCTGTCCTACCCTTGAATGAATAACAAGGGTTGAAAGACAAATTCAGACTCTTCCTTCAGGGAATCTGAAAAAGATTAAGATTGTCAGTTATTGACATACAATTTATAACATATTGAAGCAGAGACAAACAAAACTGTAATGTCACCATATGTTCTAATATTTATAATGCAATTGTCATATCAATAGCAATCTCTTTTAGCATTTGCTGATCTGGTACTATTTATGTCAGCCTATGTTTTAAATTTGTACATCATCTCTCAATTATTGCAAATTGAATTAATAATGAAAGCACTGCTTATAACTGAAAATGTTTAAGATATGAAAGGTCATTATTTTTTTAACCAATTTTGCCTAATTTTATGCATAAATATTGTGAAAGATGTATTTATACTGGCTCACACAGTATGCTGAAACTAGGCCATGTGAAGAAGTCAAAGTAGATCTACTTGCAGATAATGGGTGAAGTGTTGACATCAATGAAGGGATCTATACCAGTGGTATGCATGAAGCAGAAAGCAGAGTGATTTTACAGACAAATTCTAGAAATACAGCCATTCAGAAAGCCACAACAATGGCACAAAGAGAAGAACAAAATTCTAGAAATACAGCAATTCTGCAAATAGCCATAACAAAGGCGCTGTGGATTTGCTAGTGGATCAGTGAAACATATTAAACTCAGAACGAAAGAGACCAGGGAAAGAATATTCTGTCTCTCACTTCTGCCCTAATAAATGAAGCCCCTTTACCATACTTGATTATTTAACAAATTATCTATTTACTTCCTCTGGTAAAAATATCTTGCTCTTTCATTCCAGTTTCCAGTTGTTTTATAGCATTTTTTGTTTTGTTTTACATATATCATTTTAAAATAACTTTTTTCAATATAATTTAATTGGAATAGAATGACACTCCTCATGTTCTCCTCCATCCTCCCTCCACCATTTCTTACTTACTTTCCCGAAGTCCCTCTAGAGCCTTTTCATTCTCACACTAACAATGTCCATTTTTAAAATATTTGTAGCATATGTGTCTTGTGCATATATCAATGTGTGAGTATTAACAACCAGATGTATATAAAAACACCTTATTAAGTCTTCTTTTGTTATTTTGTATATGATTTCAAAGCTGACAATTCTCTATTGAACAGTCAATACCTTTAAATCAGCTAAATGTCTTTCTCTAAGCAGTGAATGATTTCAGATGTTTCTTTGTCTAGGGGTGGAACCCCATAAAACTTTCATACATGATTTGGATAAACAAGTTGGGTCTGACCTAAAGTCCTTTCCTTGCTAGCTTTCATGGTTCCAGATAATACTGTGAAAGTTAGCAAGAGAGAGAAGCAATTAAACAATACTACCAGCTATAATTCCCAGGACTATTACAATTATCAGAATGTCAAGGCATGCAAGAACAAAATGTGGCACTCATATGTCAGAAGCACATAAATTTAGGGCACCATTGGTAAAATTCTAGGTTTTGTGTATTTGTGACTTCTAAATTTATTAGTTAATAAATTGAAGTGTAATTTCTCGATGGTGGCACTGGAAGTTGAGGACTTTATGAGGGGATCCATTTAGGAGGGAAGAACCCACATGAATAGCATTACTGTTTTTCTATGAAAGGGATACCAGAGAGCTAACTCACCTTTTCCACAATAGGGAGACAAGAGAAAAAGCAACATGAAATGTGATGGTCCTGCTGACTACATCTAGACAGCAACTCGGCTCGGCTCACCAGGGGTCTGGAGCCAGCTCAAGAGATTAAAGCCAGAACCGGGAGCCCAGTATTCTAAAGGGACTGAAACTTTGATCCACCCTCCTACCTGGAGTCCTCGCTTTGATATGCTCGATTCCTGTTCCCACCTATGTGCTAAAGACATGACTGTTTCGCCTCAAGTATAAATTTCCCGTTTCTCTAAGTAAAGATTACACCTTGAAAGGCATTCTTCTTGGTGTGGTCTCTCTCTCTCTTAACCCGCTTATTTTCACAGAAACTCGACTTCCCCGGTTCGTGAATCACCCACGGTATGAAGTGAAACTGCTGGCCTGTTTCCTTCAATGAAAACACCATAACCACTGTGTAAGTTTCTCCTCTGTTATGGCATCAAATTCTTAGATAATTAACTTAAAAGTAAAATGTTTGTTTTAGTGCACAACTTTGGAAGTTGCAAGTCACAGTTGGTTGTCATATCACTTTGGGAGCAATACCTACATAAATTTTTGTTTCCTTGTTTATAATTCATGTACATGTAGTAACCAATTTTATTACATTATATATAAGTATATATATTTATAATTCATGATATCAATTATATATACATATATATTCAATGAGTGGCTTTCTTTCAAGCCATAAGAATATATAAATTTTATATATTTTATTATATGAATTATATATTATATATGTTATATATATTATATAACATATATTACATAATATATTATATATTCATTTAACATATATTATCAATTATATACATCAATTCAGTTTTAATGACTCTGTTTGTCTGATACATTGCTTATAATCAGTTAAGTAGAAAAACTAATTATCCTGAAGACATGGCCACATACATCAGTAGCAAATGTCCAGCAAGTGAACTGGAAACTTACAGGTTCTTTGGAAAGTGATGGATGGTGTTTAACTGGATCAAACATGTAAAACAGTATTTTACCAAAGCAGACCCAACTGAAAGTATGATTTACTAAACAGAAACATGAAGGGGCAGAGGTAAAAGGAAATTCTCAAAAATATATATATATATATAACATGTGAAAGGACACATAGTGAAGGACTCTTCATCAACAATACACATGTATTGGTCCACCTTACATTGCATATTTGATTTCCACTTGTCAGGACTCCATAGAGAAAAACACAACAGAAAATTTCTGGTGGCGTGCTGCCGCTTCTTGCCATTTCAGTGGACTTGGGCTGATTTTTGGCAGAGTGACATTAGCTGAGACAGATGCACATGCTGAGGCAAGACCTATGGAGGACACATGATATTTGGAGGGAGTATTAAAACAAAACAAAACAAAACAAAACTCCATGTACAGTGCCAGAAGCTGATCTTGGCTTGTTTACAGAGCTACCTGTGCAATGCTTGTGGGTATCAGACCTTTGCTGATCTTCCCTTTCTTCAAGAACCTTTTCTGACATTCTTATTGGCCCTGTTGACTGCTGCTGAGGCTGAGGCCTGGCTGTCTCTAAGAGGCCTTACCACCCCTGAGGATTTGTGTTTGCGATCCTAATTCTACCAAACTGGACTGCTGGTGTATCCTTACTGTGTTTGCAAGTGGATTGAGCTGTGCTGCTGACTTGTGAACTGAACTGCTGATTTCCTGACAACGCAGGTACAGATGGGATTTGCATCAAAGAAACAAGTCTACGTCCCCAGAATCCTTCCTTTTCCACTCTCTCTGGTGAGTGGTGGGCTAGAGGCTAAAGCCTTTAAGAACCATCATTAAAAGTAGAGTTTAAAAAAATTAAAATTACAAGTAATTGTCTAGGATTTTAAAAACTTAACTTTTGGTCATGGATCCTCCATCTACTTCATGTGGCTTTTGCTTAAGTTCATTAAACTGAAAATTACTCAATAGTAGCATCAGTATGTGAAAGATGGTTTTCTACTACTTTCCTACGGACAATTTCTCAGCAATTTGCATAATTTTGTAAATTAAGATTTTTATGAAAGTACCTTATTTCTGCTGTGGAAAATAAAGCTTTTCCATACTAAGGTAAAACATAAAAATGTCTATTTTATATTTTAAATAACTTCATCTCATAATACCAATGTTTTAAAGTCTATAAATTTGCATTAAATGTAAAATGCAGTTATAATAGTTACAGGAAAATGGTTGCAGCAAAACCCCACAACATTCAGCAAAATAACTCTGCCTCAGGAGGCCCAAATGATATTTTTTCTCATATGTGGAAGGAAAAGATCCTAAAGGAGATGAAATTTAAGAATGAGATAAAAATAAGTTATAAGGAAATGAAAGAGAAGTAAGGCAACCAGGTTGGGCCCGCATATAAGTAAGGACAGTGGGCAGTGGAATGCATGAGTAGAAATAATAATTATATATATTACTAGGGTATCATGATGAAATCTATCACTTTGCCATCTTGTATGTTAACACATTATGCCTTTTTAAATATTTTAAAACTAAATTTAGTTTTGAATGACATTTTCATAATTTGTCTGAGTTTTATAGTAATTTTAATTGATTCTCTTTTTTGATACACTTCAATTCATAGATCATTTTCAGGGTCACAAAATTAATGAGAAAGCACTGATTTCTCATATAGCCTTTGCTCCTTGACAGGACCTTACCTTGACAAGATCTCCCATCACAACAGTGTATGTCTTACAATTGATAATATTAAATTGACATATCATCATTATCTATTTTCTACCATAATTTCCATTCTATCCACTCCTCAGGATTCTATTCCCTTTGACCATGACATGCACAGGGCAATACAGAGCCTGATTATCAAGAAGTTCCTGTAGTGTCAGTCATTTGAAGAGGTCACTTCTGGAAAAATAGGCCAATTCTGTTCTGTCTTATTAGTTCCCAATCCAAATAGCAAGCAAAGTCTTGTTGAAATAAAAATTACGCAGATGTTTTCATGGTGTTGTATTTTTTTTTTTTTAATAAGAAACAATATCCTACCCCAAAAGGTTCAGAAGACAGTACTCCATTTGCATATGTCATTTTAATAGGTAGATAAAAGGATGGGTTAAAGAAATTCACTATAGCTAGATTTTGCCTTATCATGCTGAAGGACAGACTTTTCCATGGAGAGTTCCCACACATGCATACTCACTCCAGAAAGGAAGCTCACAACAGACCAAAGTGTGGCTATCACCAAAGTCTAACTTCGTGAAACAGTGATTTCATTGGGGTTACTTACAGGAATATGGGTGAAGGTTACTCACAGGTTCAGAGATGATACAATGACTCAAGTCAACTGTATTAACAAAGCCCATTCCAACATGAGTGACAGCTTGCAAAAGTTGGAAGCCTGAAGGACAGTGTTCATCCTGGGGTATCCTTTCCAGCTAGTCAGTTGCCTCAATTAGACATGGTAACATCTAGGTCAGTGTGTCTCCATCTTCCAAATTCTATGACCTTACTACCGTTCCTTATATTGTACTGACCTCCAACCATAAAATTGAATTCATTGCTGCTTGTGTTTTCTAATGGACTAAGGGATCAGGATGCTTAGATCAGATGCTCTGGGTAGACAAGTTGCTCTGTTTTCTTTAGGTTGCTTTTTTTTTTTTTTTTTTTTTTTCTTTCTGCTACTTCCAGGAATCCAGGCTTCTCTAACAGTCTTCTCTTATCCCTGTTTATGGTTACTTTACTCTCAGCTAGGAAGGGTACAAGTGATTCTGGTCAGTTTGGGGGACTTCCTGAACCTATTGTGAGTTGCTTACTTCCTGTCTTAAGGTGGTACCTTGAAGAATTTATATACCTCTAGCTCTCTGTTAGCATGTTGATTTAAGTTTTCTTCTAAGAGAGAATGTTTTAAACTTTGAGAAAACTGCTATACAACATAAATGAGGAGCATCAGATTGAGTGATTTTTGACAATTGTAACTAGCTGAGGCTCAGTACTCAGGTTACAAAGACACATATAGGGTAGGTAGCCAATTATTTACACAGTACAGTTATAATAAATTCATTATGAAAAGAGGCAGGTTGAGCCAAACTTATTAACTGAGTGCAAGGTTGGTTAGGTAATATTGATTTTGCTTTCTAAATCCATATGACAATGTAAAGATTTTTATATGTGTAGATTCAATACTTCAACATTTATGAAATTTATAAATGGGATTTAAGATGAATCACTTTACTATTCAGATGACCAGAATAAATTATGCCATGTCCTATGCAGTAGTGAAGATTAAGGACATTTTTCTCCTAGGAATTGAAACATTGCAGATAAAATACCCATTAAAATTTCTGTGGAGTTATAAAAATGAAAAATGTTTCCTTCACTTAGGCAGTAATAGGGCCACTTAACTAATGGATTCTTAATTATCCCATACAGCTGTGAAGACAGTTTTCTTTTCTTTTTCTAAATAACCCATGCTTTTAAAACAATAAACCTAAATGCATGCAAACTTTTAAGAATGCATGCAGCAGTTTGCTGACCACTGACCTGGGTATAAAGGATCGGGATAAGAGCTTACTGGAGAAATATTAAAGACACAAGTGAGAAGTGAAAATGGCTTTAGGATCAATGATATGATTAAAAATCCAAACACAAATAAGCTCTAATAATCTCTATCTCCCATTGAATTTTACAAAATTACAGTTATACAAATCTCAAGTTCGATATTGGAGAAGACAAGAAGGTGTTGACATCTATGACAGTGGAGGGAATAGTTTTGATTTATGAGCTCTCTCTCTCTTATTATCACAAGGCAGTTCCTTTTGGGCTTGATTTAAAGGCCAAGTGGTTTCTGTTTCAGAATGCTGAGAACTACATACTACTAGGTCTTTCAGTTTCAATGTTTCTATTTTAATGATGTGTAAAGGAAACAAATACTGGAGATGTTATTTGGCCCTTGCTGAATCATCATTCAAAGCTTTTCTATATTCAATGTAGAAGGTAGCCATAACAGAGCATTAACTATCTTGAAAGAAGTGCCACTGAATAAAAAACAATAAATTAAAATTGGTTCTTTCCTAGGCTGACTGTTTATGGTGTTTGTAAAAGAAATTTATGAGACAGACTCTCTCTCTAGAAAAATTTACTGATTAGTTTATTCTTTGACAAAAGACATGAGCAGAACAATTTAGCAATTGCCTGAAAATAAAGCCGGATTTATGGTCTGGTCAAAATATAAGGGAAATTTAATCATCTGAAACAGGTAGAAGTGATGTATTCCACAAAACCTCTCTTCTGAGCGTAAAGATCCTGCAGAAGCTGGCCCAGGGCAACACATCACTGTAAGATGTATCAACTGGAGACAAGAAAGGAACAGTAAGTTAGGGACAGCAGGGAACGGAGGAAGCAATAGAAGGGATTGTGTAGATAAGGGGAGACATGACTTGAAGATATGTTTTTTTCTGAAAGCACATGGAGAAACATCAAATCCTATTTCAAGAAGACAGGTAAGATTTCAATTCTATAAAAGTGTCCCTATGTGGCTCAGATGCTGTGCTTGTCTCTCTAACTCACAGGCTCAAGTTCTGGCCCTTACAATTGCAGAGTGTGAACTGATGTGCTACAAAGAATTCACAGAATTAATTAGTTTAGTCAAGCTTGCATCATTAAGTACTGTTCTAATCCAGTATATCTGGATTAAAAATGAAATCTGGACATAGAGACACACATTTGGGGAGAATGCCCTTGGAAGATGGAACAGGGTGTGACTCTATACCAATGACTGTAAAAAAGAAAATCACCAAAGATAGGTAGGAGGCATGGATATATCTCCATCCCTAGCTATCAGAACAGCCCAAACTGTATAAATTCTGTCCTCTTATTATTCATACCTCCATAACTGCAAAACAATATGTTACTGTTGGTTATGTCATCCAGCTTCTGATACTTACTTTGAAAATTCTGTTAATCAAATGTATGCAAGGAAAACCTTCTCTGAAATAATTGTGAAAGTAGACAACAAATTAAAATACTGAAATTATCTAAAGATTTCATTATGTTTTAGTATCAACAAGCATATGAACTCCAAAGAATCTACCCTTACTAAATATTGCATTTTTCTACTATATTCTTAGAGCTTGATGTGAAGTGGTGTGTATATCTATTCATGAAAAGGACTATAGTTTTATCATATCATATACTCTCATATCAATCCCACTGAAATAATTGCACTTGAATTGAAAATAAAATTTTCCTCTTAACATACAGCAAAAAAGTTAATACATTGAATGAATAACTTATAAATAACTAAAATTTTCTGACAGCATACTTCAAAGGAAAACACTTCCACGCATAAAATTTAGACTTGCAATATTTAACACCTAATTATTTGGGCTCTCAGATATTATAAGATCTTAGATATTATGAAGTGCTTTATTATCAACATATATGACAACAGTTGGGAAATGGCTACATTCAGGGTCATTATTATATATGGCTCCATACTTTATGCATCATCAGAGAATTGTTTCCAACACAGAGACATGACCATACATCTAAGTATAGAGAAAAATGATTTTAGGAGTCATTTTATGACTATGTTACCTTAGCCAAAAGTCTTATTTAGTTTCCTCCTAGGTCCTTGGCTTATCTCATCACAGGTTCTCAGTCACCTTAGCAGTACCACAAATTCGATACCTCCATTAACTAAACTGAACCTTAAATACAATTACATGTTTGTTGGCTAGTTCCACATATTTGGTGCTATGATAGGACAAGCACATCTTGCAGGTAGGCAATAACTGAAGAGTGTATTATGGTTTTATTTTTGTGAAGAGACACAAGACCAAGGCAACTCCTATAAGGGACAATATTTAAATGAGGATGGCTTACAGTTTCAGAGGTACAGGTCATTATAGTGGAAGCATGGCAGCTTCCAGCCAGGTATGGTATTAGAGAAGGAGCATTCTACATAGATTAAAGTGTTCTACATCTTGTTCTGAAGTGATCCAGTTTGGTTTCTCCAGGAAGTCAGGAGGAGGGTCTCTTCCACATTGGGTGTACCATGAACATAGGACATCAAAGCCTACACACACAAGTAACACACTTCCTCCAATAAGGATACATGCTTCAACAAGGACATACCTCCCAATAGTGCAACTTTCCTTGGGCCAAGTATATTCAAACCACCATCAAGGGTTTGTTGCTGGGTTGGAATGTATCTTTCTCTTTTGGTAGATGGCAGAGTTCTTTTCAGTTTCATATATATTAGTCTTCAGAAAGTGAAAGTGAAACCAGCTTGATTTTTCTGTTTGTTGAGTTGTGTGGGTGTTATCTTCAGCAATAGGATCTTATCATTAGTTTGTGGTTTGCGGAGAGTAATCAATAGGGTCAGCCATCATCTGAGAAGCCTCCTACTGCACTAGATCAAAATAAATACTGTCCACATCCAGACCTGGTGCAAAGACAGACATTAGAAAATCTCAGTCCTAAACATCCCTATTGCATTGCTCAGGGAACCATGCAAAGAAGTCAGAAAGACTGTACAGCAAATAGGATAGATATTATATAAAGGAGGTTCTCTAAATACAGCAGAACTGATGCACATATCAACTCACAAAAAATGTTCCAGAATGCACAATACCTGCATGATAATGAGCCAGATGGAGTCCCACCACTGAGTCAGAGGAGGAGAAAGGGTTTATTCAGCTTACACTTCCACATTGTTGCTCATCACCAAAGGAAGTCAGGACTGGAACTCAAGCAGGTCAGGAAGCAGGCACTGATGCAGAGACAATGGAGGGATGTTACTTACTGTCTTGCTTCCCTGGCTTGCTCATCTTGCTTTCTTATAGAACCCAAGACTACCAGCCCAGGGATGGTACCACCCACAATGGGCTCTCCCCTCTTGATCACTAACAGAAAAAATGCCTTATAGTTGGATCTCATGGAGGCATTTCCTCAAGGAAAGTTCTTTTTTCTGTGATAACTCTAATTTGTGTCAAGTTGACACACAAAACCAGACAGTACAATTGACCCCTTTCAACTTGACACACAGTTGAATCACAACCTCAACCCTTAATTTCTTATTCAACCCCAAGATCTAAATAACTTGTAGAGTCCCACATTCTTTACAAATTCTTACATATTAAAATTAAAATCCATTTAAAATATCCAATATCTTGTAAAATTCAAAGTCTCTTAACTGTGGGCTCCACTAAAACACTTTCTTCTTTCAATAGAGAAAAATATCAGGGCACAGTCACAATCAAAATCAAACCCTAACTGTCCAATGTCTGGGATTCACTCAAGATCTTCTGGGTTCCTCCAAGGGCTTGGGTCACTTCACCAGCTCTGCCTTTTGTAATACACCCTGTCTTCTAGGCTCCAGATGCCTGTACTCCAATGCTGCTGCTGTTCTTGGTGGTCATTTCATGGTACTGGAATTTCCAAAACACTGTTTTCTTCTGTTGCAAATAGGCTCCACCAATAGCCTCTCATAGGCTCTCTTCTTGGTACCAAGCCTCAACTCCTTTGCATGACCCCTTCAGTCATGGGCCATTAATTGTAACTGGAGCTACACCTTCATCAATGGCCTTCCATGGCCCTTCACAGTGCTGAGCCTCAGCTGCATCTCAGAAGATTTCACCTCAGTGATGCTGGTCTCTTCTTAATCAACACTAATTTCTTAGCTCCAGGTAACCAGTATCTATAGTCCTTGTAATGAAAAGGTTTTGCTTTAGTAGTTCCAATATCTTGTTAATCATAGCTGATTATTCACTCCCAGCTAACCAAAACCACAGAATCGGCAAAATCAAAATAGCAACAGCCCTGATAAGAATCTTTAGTCTTCCCCCTGAAATTTCACAAGCCAGACCTCCATCTTTTGCACTGTTCTCAACATTATCTTCCAAGCTCCTACAGAACATCCCACAGACATCTTGACATCTCAATGGCTCTTCTAACTCAAACTTCCAAAGTCCTTCCACAGTCTTCTCCAAAACATGGTCAGGTTGTCACAGGAATACCCCACTAAGACAAGACAATTTGTCTTGTTCAGGGTTTCTATTCTTGCACAAAACATCATGACCAAGAAGCAAATTGGAGAGGAAAAGGTTTATTCAGCTTACACTTCCACATTGCTGCTCATCACCAAAGGAAGTCAGGAGTGGAACTCAAGCAGGTCAGGAAAGCCGGAGCTGATGCAGAGACCATGGAAGGATGTTACATACTGGCTTACTTCCCCTGGCTTGCTTAGCTTGCTTTCTTAGAAAGCCCTTTTTCTTATAAAGCCTAGAGATGGTACCACCCAGGAGGGGTCTTCCCCTCTTGATCACTAATTTAGAAAATGCCTTACAGCTGGATCTCATGGAGGCATTTCCTCAAGGGAGGCTCCTTTCTCTGTGATAACTCCAACTTGTGTCCACTTGATACACAAAACCAGCCAGTATAAGTAGTAAACACAAACCCTCTTCTGTAACCCAGAAACCATCTCCAATTGATAAAAATTCACAAATGCTACATTTGTGACACTAAAAAGATTTTGTTTAGCTGTTCTTGGCAAATTTGATAAGATGTATCTAAATTATCTATTATCTTCCTCTTATATTAAGCAAGATTTCCTTTCTGAGAATGTAGTCTTACTACTACTAACATTATGAATAAAATGTGTTGTGAGAATCCATAACAGTCTATAGGACGTACATTTTTTTTTCCAAATAGCAAACCAAGTTTTATTAAGTAAATCAATGCTCTAAGGTTTAGGAACCCTCTTCATTTTACCTCCTTGCCCAATACACTAGTGACTTACTCCTTACTGTTTGAGGCTTTTGTTGTTGTTGTTGTTGTTTCATAATGCTTGTAGTATCCACATACAATGTCCCATGTTTCTCCAAAATATAAAAATAAAAAAACAGGGGGGGCTCTTAGTTTTGTTGATTCAATGCGGTGTTCCCATTGTTTCCATTTTTTTGGTTTCAGCCCTGAGATTGATTATTTCATGCTCTCTAGTTTCCTCCTCTTAGTCGGCTTGCTTCATTTCATTCTAACATTTTCAGGTATACTTTTAAATTGCTAGAATGAGAACTCTATAATTTCTTTATGAAGGTATTTAGTGCTATGAACCTTTCCTCTTACCACTGCTTTCATTGTTTCCCATCAGTTTGCGTATGTTTTACCTTGTTTTCATTGAATCCTAGAAAGTCTTTAATTTTTTTCTTATTTTTGTCCTTGATCTTGTGTCCATTTAATAGAGAACTGTTCAGTTTCCATGAATTTGCAAGCTTTTGGTTATTTCTGTTGTTGTTGAAATCCAGGTTTAACCCATGATTCTCTGATAAGATAAGGAGATATTTCAATTTTTATTACATATTAGAATAGCAACTCTCATTTGCTTCTTGGTCTTCACTTGGAAAATTGTTTCCAGCCTTTTGATCTGAGATAATATCTATCTTTATTGTTAAAATGTGTTTCATGTAGGAAAGGAGTGATGGTTCCTTTTTGCATATCCATTCTGTTACCTTGTGTCTTTTTATTGGGAAATTGAGTGACTTCATTTATGTTGAGAGATAATATAACAGCCAGGAACAATAATCCCTATTACTTTGATGTTGTTGTTGTTGATGGTGGTGGTGTGTGTGTTTCTATAATTTTGTTTTTGCTGCTGTAGAATTATTTATTTCCTGTGATTTCTTGTGTGTAGTTAACCTCTTTGGATTGGAGTTTTCCTTAAGGGGCTGGATTTGAAGATAGACAACTTTCTTAGGGTTTTACTACTAGGAACAGACACCATGACCAAGTCAACTCTTATAAAAGCAACATTTAATTGGAGCTGACTTACAGCTTCAGAGGTTTGGTCCATTATCATTAATGTGGGAAAATGGCAGCATCTAGGTGCAGGAGAACCTGAGTAAGAGTTCTACATCTTCATCTGAAGGCTGCTAGGAGAAGACTGGCTCCCACATGGTTAGGAGGAAGGTCTCATTGCCTACCCTCACAATGACACACTTCCTCCAACAAGGCAACACCTACTACAAGGTTGTATTGCCTAATAGTGTCACTCCTTGGGCCAAGCATATTGAAACCATCACAATAGATAGTGTTTAAATATTATGTTGTTTTAGAACATCTTGTTTCCTCCATGTGTGATAATAGTTTTGTTTGCCATAGTAGTCTGGGTTGGCATCCATGGTTTCTTAGAGATGTAATACATGGGTACTGGCCCTTCTAGCTTTGAGAGTCTGTTGAAATGTTGGGTATAATTCTGATGGTTCTTCCTTTGTATGTTACTTGACAT
Source organism: Mastomys coucha (assembly GCF_008632895.1). Taxonomy (NCBI): domain Eukaryota; kingdom Metazoa; phylum Chordata; class Mammalia; order Rodentia; family Muridae; genus Mastomys; species Mastomys coucha. The sequence continues at coordinate 238,803,618 of NW_022196905.1, forward strand.
TTTTCCTTTGCTGCTTTTAATCTTTTTTTTCATTGTTTTATAGATTCCATGTTTTGTTTAATATGTGATGAGATAATTTTATTTTATTTTAAAAATTGTTTTATTTATATACATTCCAAATGTTGGCCCTCTACTTGGTTCCCCTTCTAAGAGTTCCTCACACATCTCCCTCCCCTTTGGCTCTGAAAGGGTACTTCCCCCCATTCCCTCACCCATCTATTAACCCCCCATCTTATCCCCCCCCCAAACACACACATATATCTCCCTTCCCTGGAGTACCAAGTCTCTACAGGATTAGGCATATCCTCTCCCACTGAGGCAGACAAGGTAGTCTTCTGCTACATATATGCTGGGGAGTCACTGACAGCCCCTGTGTGCTCTTTGGTTCCTGGCTTAGTTTTGGATGTTACTCAACTGAAGAACAAAAATTTTTCTTTTCTGTCACAGCCTAATTGGTGTTCTATCTTACTTTAGGTCATGGAGCTGTTCTTCTATGATTTCATTGAAAATACTTTCTGGTCCTTGGAGCTGGGTCTCTTCAACTTCTTCCATTCCTATTGATCTCAGGTTATGTCTTCCCATAGTATTGCAGATTTTCAAGAATTTTTGTGTCAGGAATTTTTTAGATTTAACAATTTCTTTGAAAGGTGTATTAATTTCTTCTATTGTATCTTCTACACTGAATATTCTGTCTTCCATATTTTGTAATCTGTTGGTGATATTTGCCTCTGTTCATATTATTCCCTTTCCTAGGTGTCCATTCTCCCATATTACTTCAGATAGTGTTCTCTTTATTGGTTTGATTTCCATTTTCAGTTCTTCAACAGACTTATTTATTTCTTTACCTGTTTAATTGTATTTTCTTGTATTTCTTTAAAGGATTTATCAGTTTCCCCTTTAAAGACTTTACATGCTTGATTGGGTTTTCCTGTTTTTCTTGAGGGATTTATTCATTTTCTCTTTAAAGGCATCCATTTTCTTCACAATGTTGAATTTAATATCATTTTCCTATGCTTTGGTTGTGTTAGGATATCTAGGGATTACTATAAAGGGATAACTGCTTTAAAGGTACCCTACTGCCTAGGATCTTATTGGTTATGTTCTGATATTGGTTTTTAGCCATATGGTTGTCCCTGGATGTTTCTGGTGTAGCAGGAATTGGAAGAAGGCCTAATCTGGATTTTCCCCAAGCACCAGATCACCAGTGGTCAGCCTTGGACTGGATATTCTTGATATAACAGGCTTGAATGTTTCTTGTGTGGTAGGCCTGGTAGAGGCTGGCAGAACAGTGGTGGGTCAATGGAGTTTAGGAGATTGCATGCAACTATCTCAGTGAAGATGGGCATGATCTCCACACTGTCCCAGTTTTACATGCTTGCTGAGGAGTTTTAATTCAGCAACATGGCTGCTTTGGGAAGGGATCACATCCAAACACTTTCTAGGTCTAGGTGATCTGACTGGAATGTAGACAAGTCACACACATTTAATCCCTGTCTGTAATATACATACAACCTTACTACATAACTTTAATCCCTAATATTAAAGGTAAAAATTTGTCAAATGAAACACCCATGTTTGTAAGTAATGTCTAACTGAGGGACAGACAAATTGATGAATCAGAGTAATATTTGACAGAGTGACTCAAAGATAGGATACACACAGCTCTCATGGGAACAGAAGAAAGAGGTGACTTAAAAGATCAGTGAAGTGGGGGCTTAGGCAGTTGAAAAGAGATAGGTTGCAGGTGAAGACAAACTAGCCAGAGAATGGTATGGAGTTAGAAAATTAGAACAAATTGCCAGAGTTAGTTTGAAACTAAGCAAAGTAATTAAGTAAGAAGTCCTGAGAAGGTACTTTGAACTAATCTGCTTGAACAACTGAGTTGAACCATCCCGAAAGAACAAGAAAAGGTGTACATATTCAACAATAAGGCTCTGGGACATCAATTTCATCTGAAGCAAAAAGGTACTTTTTATACATATGAGACATCAAGTCAAGTGAACTGAAAAAAATAATCTCAGATTCAGCTTCCAAGTTACTGATGAAGTACTTTAGATTGGATCTGTTTAAATTACATTGCTGAGGATATCAACTGCAATTCTTTTGCAGTAAAAGCCTCCAGCAGTCCACTGGTTAAATATATATATACTGAGTGTTTCCAGAGTAAAGATTTCATGAAGTCAGGTCTAGGGAAGCAATAAAACATGTACCTCAGATTCCTAGCTACTGCATATGTCAGGGATCATGTCCTTATTATTAAGAGAATTGAAGGGACAGTTGCCATGGCAACTTGTCCTCCTTATGAATCAAATGATTGATTTGTCTCACTTTCCAGGCATTCTATAACTTCCATGTCTCTTCAGATCTTTCAGAGCTATTGGTGGCATCTGCTTGGCTCTGTGTGTCCAAGGTACACCAAAATTTACCTGTTAACATACACCATCCTCTATAAAAGACCTTCTCAGACTTGATGCCTTAGTGATAGTATGACATTTAAGTTATCCCTGAACTCACTAGGAGCAACATCTATTAACTTTATTTTCCTTCTGCTATTGTTTGTTTCTCACATCTTCTGTTTTGTCAGATATATCATGTCTTATACTATCATGATAGCTTAGGATACATCGTATTTGACAGCTTTCTCTTCTGAGTGGCTGTTAGAGACAGTTTTGTCTTCCTTGACACAATTTGTTGACATGTAAGTGAAGATATGATCCTCCTGTTTCCTGGATAACTCATATGCTGGAATGGACTATCATGCTCCTTGCACCTTATGGCTGAAACCAGCCTCTTGCAGGCTGACTGGTCAGCAGTAATTATTAACCGGCCAGCTCAGCTCTGATGCCGAAAAGAAAGACAAACAGGGTTTAACTGGTATAATAAATAGTCCATATAGCCTTGGGATGAAAGTAGTTACAACTGTGAAAGATTTATACATATAGTGAACATAAATTAACTGTCCAAAGAAAATGAAAAAATATAGATGTGTACATAATTTACTAACAGATCGCCTTGTGTAGTTTGAGAGTGCTCTGACATGGTTACCAGGAGAGCCCTGTGGATGACAATAATTTTTTGAATCATAGTGATGAGATGATTGCTTCCTATGGGAATAAGCTAGAGTAAAATAAACCAGCCTCAGGAATGAATGTTCCAATTTTGGTATTAAATACTCCATTACTATAAGACAGAGTCAGAGAACAATAATCCCATATAAATGTCTCAATTTTTAAAAACATTAGACAAAAGATTTCATGATACCAATTATTGCCATTAAGGATGTATCTTTTGAGCCAAAAGAACATAGGTGCTAACATGATAAAACTAGCTAAGAATTACTGGTCTTAATAAAACTCCCAAGACCTGAGAACTAATATGTATGTATAAGCTGTTCCAAAGAACAAGAGAATTAATCTATATACTGTTATTCTGACAAAAACAGCATTTTTTCAATTTATAGCTCTTTGTTGAGCAAACTCGATAGAAAACAAAGTGAAACCTATATTGTTAAACCTCAGAAGTCATATGTGTCCTAAACATAATCCTGGGAATTCAGACACTATAACATAATATACTAATATCACATTGGATACAGTAGTCTTTATTTATTTGCACATATGTACACTGGATTATGTGTTCATGTATGAGTGAGTACATCAGTTATGGCCCATGTAGGGAGGTCCAAGAACAACTTTTAGGGATCAATTCTTTCTTCTGACTATATGAGACCAGGGTACCAAACACGGTGATCAGACTTGATGTCAGATGGTGATACAGGCGAAGACATTGCACAGGCCCTTGAACCACATGCCTGTCTCTTTGTAAAATACAATAATCTTCTAATATTTTGTAAATTATCTGACTTATAAAGGTTACTCAATACATGTTTGTGGAATAAATATAAGAATATTGTATATTTATTAGAGGAAGTCAGGGTAGAAAGAGATCACAAAATAGATTTTCTTACATGACAGCTTACATGACAATTGAAAAATCCTTACTTTTCTTTCAGATTAGTGTTTTTCTTCTCATTTTGTAAATAATTGTTTTTTTTTTGCAGTCAAGTAGCATGCTGAAGAGCAGTCACAAAACTTGAATAAAAATTATTGTGTATTGAACATGATATATATTTTTATTTAATATATTAAGTATGTGTATTGTATATATGTTTACTATATATATACTATAGATATAGATATGGTAGATATACATAATAGAGATAAATTATATAACTGTACATATATAGTGTATATACTATATATACACATACAAATACATAGTATAGGTATATGTGTATATATATGTATATGTGCATGCATATGTATCTACATATATGTACATATGTTATTATATACACTATAATTATGTATATGTGTATATATATTCAATACATATATACATATGTGTATATAAACTAAATATATATATATATATATATATATATATCTCATGTTGATTTATAAACTCTTTTGAGAAAAAAAACTAGAGGACTAGCTAACATGACCTTCTGTGCTGAAATTGAACTCCACTTTTCATTTTATGATAAATAAGAAGAAAATTTCTTTATTTAAAAGAAGTCAAATGATTGGGAGTGGTTGAGCAAATTTCAAGGAAGATGGAGATTCCAAATAAAGACTCAAGACACTTCCTTTGAGAGCCAGTGGTTGACAAATAAAATGGCTATTTTCTTACTTTTCACCTCCCAAGGGCCTTGGAGGAAAATATAAGTCCTACCTACCCTATACTGTCTCTTTAGACATATTTTTTTATTGGAAAATACTTTATTGTCATTGAATTAAATACTCACTATAATTAAGGAATGCCTGGCTATTGAGTGACATCACCAACTTTCTCTTTTCTTTCTTTGTAGAATTTATATGCAAAGTAGGATAGATTTTGCCTTGAAAAATATGTGAAATTATTTCTAATATTTCTACAATGTAGTATTTATTCTCTTTTAGAACCAACAAGACAACATTGGCATTCTACAACTATGTATATGCATAGAAAAACTTTTTATTGTATATTGGTTTATCATTGGTATCTTTCTACATTAAGTGTTCAATATTTTTAATTTTTAATACAAAAAAGTCAAAATGTATTACTTTTTTCTCTATTCACATCATCCTGTCTACAAAACAAATATATGCATATGATTAGTCAAAACCTTACTTCTTTAAAATTAAGTGTTGTAGAGAAACAAGTCATCCCCAAATTGCTCTCATTTACATCAGAATTAGCTACTTGCTTTAACGATGTCAGAGTTTCAAAATAAACATAATTCTTCTACAGATTTGTGTTTCAACTAGCTACTATTATGTCAATAACATCATACAAGAATGATCTTTTAGAAAAAGTGTTTGATTTTTTAAGTTATAACAATACTTTTCTTAATATTTTATATTGAGGTTGAACTGTGAATAAGATGCTGAGATTCGTACCAGGCATATTAAACTGTGAACTCACAGTGGGAATGAAATCCAGACATGGAAAATAAGCTACGAAGAAAGTATAAAAAGTGTCATCATTACTTTAGACTAACTGCATCTAGACACCCACATGTAAGATAAAGGACAAAAGGTATATTGATTTTTAAATATTTTAGATTTTAAAACTCTTGTTCTTAAAATGAATTTTATTTCTTAATTATAGAGGCAGTTTTCACCTATAGATATTTCGTGTCTTGGACTATACTGGCTCTTATATCAATTAAACATTTCAAAGTAGGAAAAATATGATTAAATTGTCTCTACCAAAAGGTGGCGAAATGTACTCTTTGAATTTATTTTGATTTGTTACTCTGTTGTGGAATGATAATTTCTATGTTGCCAATATATATATACTCACTCAGCTTTCCAACACAAATCACAAGCACTGTTAAAAATGCTTGGCTGAAACTTTTAAAACATTCTTATTAGTCCATCAGTTATTTAACACTGTGAACTGAAAACATTTAAGGAATATATATATATATATATATATATATATATATATATATATATATGTATGTATTTATATACATATATATATGTATTTATATATAAAATTATATATATAGAATTTTAAAGTAACTTGGCTATAAAATCTTAGCACTATGTTACTCTAAATAAAGATATCTCACCTCCCAAACAATTCTTAGTTACTGATTATACTCAGTCACTGAATTTACAAATAACTAAACTATCTGACAAAATAAAGTAAAACATACATTTAAATGTTTCTCTCCAATATTCTCCTCTAGTGCTCTGTGTTGCAAAATGTAGGACCTTTCTGTCATCAACCAAGTCAAACTGAGAAAAAAAGAAAAGTAGAAGAGAACTGTGTAATATATGTTTTGTTACCAAAACTTTTCTGGGTTGATACAACAGATATTTTGTCAATTCACCCCAGATAGGAAGCCCAAAGTACAGATGTTACCAATGTCCAACCTGCTGAACTAATGAGTTTTATTTTGCTAATTCAGGAGTATAAGTAAGGAGCTACTTACAGTAGCATAAATGACTCAAAGACAGATGCAGCCTGAAAGCCCAGTGCAAAATGAATACAGCACACAAAGCTTGGAGCCAATAACACTGCTCAGCCTGAAAGCAAATCAACCAGTTGTGGAGTGTCCTTTGCAAGTAGTCTGCTGGTTTAAACCCATTTCAGACAGCTCAAATAGTTTCCGCTTCTTCAGATAAGGTTCTGTAGTCTGTTTTCTTTGCAGCTTGACTTCCTTGCATCTGAATGGGGTCTCTTAGTTTTTTTTGCTTATTCTCTCTAGGAGGAGGCTATAGGATCTGGTGAGATTCAGACACTTACTGAGGCTATGATGAGTTGTATACCTTCAGGTTAAAGAATTTCCTGAAAGATAAAATGTTTCAATCTCAGAGGAAACTGTTACAACTCCACAGTTAGAAGACTATTACTATGGCAAATGCCTGAGAAGACTCCCCTAAAAGAAGAAAATATTTGTTTCCTGGGATTCAGAATTCTCAGTCTATAGCCATGTATCTCCATGACAGAAGATGTGTACTGATTCAGAGCAGGACATGGGAGATGTAGGACTGCTTTCCTCATAGTGACTGGAATGCAAAGAGAGCCAAGAAGAAGTCAGGGACAAATTATTCTTCAAGTCAAACACTCAGTAGCCTAATTTCTTCAATCAGAACCCATCTTCTAAGTCTCACTGGATTCTAACAATGACTCATCAATAGAATAGTCCAGCATTGAAGTCAGAGTCCTTAGAACGGATTCACTTCCAAAACACCAGCAACTAGCAACCAAGGTTTTCACTAAAAAAATCATAAGGATGCATTGAGATTCAAGAAATAGATAACAAATCTTCTGATTTTATTTTTATAGACAGACAAAATCATGTCTAAGTTAGTAACAATATTATACTTATTATTGGAATTTTGATTCATTGGTCATAAGAAAATTTTATCCAATCACACTCATCTTTAAGATAGAATGGAGGAAGAAGAGATTTAACATAATTCAAACTATAATAAAATGTGAAAGCGAATGCAGGAAATGTTGCTGAATCAAGACAGAGACTGATAAATTAACCCATGCATGAGTGATTGAGTCACTTATGATAATGTTAACAAACTGCACACTTTCAAGTCAATTCAACTCCTTGTCTATTTTTCTGTCTGTCTGTCTACTTACCTTTTTATCTATGATTCTTTCATTGATTTGTGTATATTCATACATTTGCACATGCTTCATTTATTAATGTAATATAAATGTAACTCTCAATTTGTCTATGACAGAAATTGCCATTATAGTGCTTCACTTTGGTATATGATTATGTGAATTTAGACATTTCATAATTTTGTCTAACCATTATACTGGATACAGAATGATTCAAAAACCCGTAATGTGTTTGTTTCTACTCCAGTCATCAGTTCCAAAACTCCTAGCTGCAGGCAACCAGTGATTTATTCTCCTTCACTGTAATTTTATGTTTTCTATAAGGTAATATAATTGCAATCAGATAATACAACAGTTTGAAAATGGCCTTCTGTACTTAGCATATTGCATTTAAAGTCACTCATGTTGCTGCATTTGTCAACACTTCGGCTCTATTTTAATTATCTGGTTGTATTTCATTGTATAGAAATAGATTATATAGTGATTCAAAGAACATTTTCTCCCAAATTTTGGTGAGCAGAAAAACTCTATTATAAATAACAACAGCTCAATTTTGGTTCGAGTCTGCGTGTCCATTCACTTGTTATAAAAACACTGTATGAAACTGCTCATCATGTGAATGTACATGTCCACTGACTTGAGTAAGAAGAGATTAGGCTGCTTGTCACAGCACCTGACAGATTTGATATCAGTAATTGGTGGATATTACATCTGCCTCATGTGCTTGGTAGTGTTTGGCATTGGTAGCGTTATTTGTTAATTATTCTATCAGTTACTGATTTTTATAACATTCAAGCTTTAATCTGCTCTTTCTTAAACTCTAATTAGCTCTGACATACTTGTATATATTCTTCAGTGGAGTTCACATCTGTAAGATGGTTTCATTGGAGTTGATCTTGCCAATCTGTCTTTTATCAATTTGATATATGACCATTGTTATATCTAATGTTTTGCTATAATCTCTTTTCTAGTTGTTAGTACTTATTTAAAAAAATTAAGATTACAATATAATTACAAAATCTTTCCCCCCTTTTCTCTGTCCAAACCCATACTCATCCCATGTAATCCTGCCAGCACTTGTTCAATTTATGGACATTTTTATTCATTTACTGTCATTACATGAACATACATATATGTACATACATATATATGTTGAAATATGTTCAAACATGGATATTATTCATTTTGACAGATCCTTCAGATACTTTCTAATTTCAGGATTTACTCCTTTTTTCAGATTAAGCAAAATGCATTTTCCCTTGCCTTCTGTACTCTATTTCTGAGCCATTTAATGACTTTAAAATTTAAAATTATTTTTAATTTTTTTATATTTTCAGTTACAAGTATTCTATTTTTTGGTCAATTATCTGAATTTACTTTGCCTCTAAGAATATGTATGAATCCATAGTGGAATGTGATTGTAATAGATGCTTAAGGGTTACTGTGAGACTCTGCACCCTGTTAACATCTCTTAAATTTGTCTTTTATTTTTTTGTGATCTATAAATGACTGAAACTAGGCTTGGTATTTATGAGGTAGGAACTCTGATATGGAGCTGAGCCCCAAGATCTTTACATATTTGTTCATATCTAGTAGGATTTGTTCTTGCTTGATGTTTGATTGTAATGAGTATGCTTGCATGGGGATTGAAGGGGTTGCGCCTCCCTCTGTGTTTCTGTGATGGTGAGAGGACATCATGTTTCAGCATTTCTTGGAACTCAGATGAGAGCCTTAGAAAATAAAGTCTTGTCTTGGCCTTTAAGGAAGTAGAGTGTGTAATTTTGCTCCTGCATACCCTGTGCTAGCTGGCTTACTTGCTTCCAGGTGGTTTTTCCATCTCTGAGTATCATCCCACAGTAGCAATGCTCTGACTGCAGAGACTTGCCACTGCATTTGACTTCTAAGTACATTCATGGGATCAAATTTAGGCTATTGGAACTATGGTATAAGTGTCTATTCAATAACCAATACATGTGAGTGCATGGGCACACACATGCATATGCACACACCTCTCCATACACATACACAACATACACATACACATACACACACACACACACAAACACACACACACACACACCATGAAGACATGGAAGTAGAAACAGGACCTTCTGAGAAAATGCTGTCCAACAGGATGACAAGTGGACGAAGGAGGGGTATGTTGCCAAAAATCAACTCAAATTTATTATGTAAACATATGAAACTTTCAATAAGAGTATTAATATACCACTTTGGTTCATGTTAATAACTCTTAAATTACATTTCTGAACCTTTGTCTTAACAATATTTAGCTTTAGAATCTTTTGCCTATGAATTCTGGTACATCCAATATGAGCCATCTAGTAATCATGAGAGACTTGATAGAAATCCAAATGTGTCTTCTAAGCATTTATTTTATTATGATTTATCTCACACATGATTCATTCAGGGTGGAGCACATGATCTCTAAAAGACATACAGATGTATATTAGCTCCACAGTCTGTTCTTTCCACATGTATAGCTTTCCAGTGTTCCACGATCAGAAGTTAACCAAGATGAAATTTTAGTGTATTCATTCTGTTGGCATACAAACTTTCATTGAGTCTGTTTTGGTGCAAAATAGAAAAAGACATGAACCTATGAGGATTCCTGTTGCCATTCTGATCCTGTTGGCACTACTGCTTCAACTATGAGCATCCAGGTTCTGGGATTGGTCCAGCAAGGTAATGGAAGACTCAAAAGACATCACTCAATTAGTTTCCATACAATGCTCAGCCTCCTTCTTTGAGAAAATGGTCTTTGAAATAATTTGTGTACTTCATTTCTTTCTTATCTATCTTTATTTTTAATTCTAGAAAATAAGAAATATTGAAAGAAAATAAAACAAAGCAATTATTCTGAAATAAAATACATGTTTAAACAATAGTAATGATTTTTAAAAAGCTTAAAATCATATGGTCATTTGGTTTTTCTGTTTTAAATTTTATTTCTCTACTCTTGGTACATCTCACATTTGCATCTCAAATTCCTGTAGCAGCCGTTTTAATTTTCACATTCCCTTTTCATCTGTTTTTTGCTGTTGTTGTTGTTGTTTGTTTTTAGAAATTACCTAGCAAGAGGATTTCTCTGTACATATCCTTTCTTAATGAATGAGAAAGCTTTTTGCACCAATAATTTTTAAGATTCTCAGAGTCCCATAGACCATTATGAATTATATAAGACAAACACATTTATGAGGGGTAGGGGAAGAAAGCATTATTTTCAGCGTTTTGGGAAAGAACATTCTGTAGAACTAATTAGAGTTTCAGAATTCAATTACTAGAAAAAAAATAGAAACTCATTTTCTTAGAAATGGCATTTGAATCCTCTAATATAGGGAAAGGTACAAAACATACCAAGTAAATAAGAAGGAAATGGGAAGAAAGAGTTGGAAGGAGAGAGGGGGGTAGATACTACAGAATTTCTAGGGCATGAGAATGTTTCTCAATTTTATTTCATTTTCTGCTATATCTAATATATTGAATCATGAATATATATATATATATATGCAATTTATTAATTATGTGTATTCTATACATATAATAGGATGAAGATATTAAATAACTGGCCCAGATCAATGTCTAAAAAGACAGAAAGTATAATAACTAAATATTTGTAAAATCATGAGTTTTACTTAAGAAATTGTTGACTTCAAAGACAGTTGATTATAGTTCAGGGTTGAAAACCTACTCATGGATAAGCCAAGGGAAAATATTTATATGTCTCTAATCTGTAAAGAAATTATCTTCAAGTTCATTAAACATAGAAACCTCTGTAAGTCAAACTGTCCTAGGATTCCATACTCCAAAATGGTTTTTACTAGTCATCAGAGGCTTCTGAGTTATGTACATAAAAAATGATATAAGAAATGAAAGGCCATTGAGCTGCTTCAAATAGGATCATGCTTCCATTTAGATTCGACAGTCTTGTAAAGATCACCTAAATTCAATATATCTATACATAAAGAAGTAAGGCTATTAAGTTACATAAAAAATGATATCATAGAATTGGAAATAACAGCTGAATAGACAAATATTGATATTTTGATAAACTACTGTGATAATACAAATTGGATGAGATTTTGAGAAAACTATGGAGTATTTGGAATGAACAAATGACAGGTATTAATTGTAGGCATGTAAACAGGACTGTCATGGAGAGGAAAGGGTTAAGTATTACTTTCAGATGTTCAGTCTATCAAACAAACAAATAAGGAAATATGGGGGAAGATTAACCTTTCATGAATGTAGAGGGTAGAAAAATAGAAGGGAAAAGAAAGTCAAGCACGCAAAGAAAAAGTATCTCCTATGGTATAAGAAAAGAAAATGAATACACACAGGAACTCTGCCAGCCCAGTGGCACTGGTTCCTTCAGGTCTGTCTGAGCTGGTACCCTGAACAGATCTTGGGCACAAACTCCGCAGCCAGTCCCACAACACCTAGAGGAAGCTCCACTCCCAGGCGCTCTAATATGCCCAGGATCAGAGGTGAGAGGGACACAACATTTGTCCCAGCACCAGGAGTAACTGGGAACAGCGGGACCCAGGCACACAGGAACTCTGCCAGCCCAGTGGCCCTGGTTCCTTCTGGTCTGTCTGGGCCTGTGCCCTGAGCAGACCTGGGGCACAAACTCTGCAGCCAGTCCCACAACATGCAGAGGAAGCTTCATTCCCAGGTGCTCTGACAAGCCCAGGATCACAGAGACAGCTTGACTCTGAGGAGTTCTGACACAAACAGGATCACAGGAAGGACAGGCTCCAGTCAGATTTAGCCAGGGCAGGTAGCACTAGAGATAACCAGATGGCAGGGTTAAACATAAGAAAATAAGCAACACAAACCAAGGTTACCTGGCATCATTAGAACCCAGTTCTCCTATCATAGCAAGTCCTGGATACAGCATCACATTGGAAAAGCAAGATTCAGATCTAAAATCACTTCTCATTATGATAATACAGGACTCTTAGAAAGACAGAAATAACTCCCTCAAAGAAATACAGGAGAACACAGGTAAACAGCTAGAATCCCTTAAAGAGGAAACACAAAAATCCTTTAATGAACTACAGAAAAACATAATCAAACAGGTAAAGGAAATGAACAAAACCATCTAGGACCTTAAAATGGAAGTAGAAACAATAAAGAAATCAGAAAGAGAGACAACCCTGGAGATAGAAAACCTAGGAAAGAAATCAGGAGTCATAGATGCAAGTGTCATCAACAGAATACAGGAGATAGAAGAGACAATCTCAGGGGCAGAAGACACAATAGAAAACATTGAAACAACAGTCAAAGAAAACACAAAATACAAAAAGCTCCTAAACCAAAACATCCAGGAAATCCAGGATGCAATGAGATGACCAAACCTAAGGATAATGGATATAGAAGAGATTGAAGTCTCCCAACGTTTTGGACCAGTAAATATCTTCAACAAAATTATAGAAGAAAACTTCCCTAACCTAAAGAAAGAGATACCCATGAACATAGAAGAAGCCTACAGAACTCCAAATAGACTGGACCAGAAAAGAAATTCCTACTATCATATAATAATCAAAACACCAAATGTACTGAACAAAGAATTTTAAAAACAGTAAAGGAAAAAGTTCAAGTAGCATAAAAAGGCAGGCCTATCAGAATTACAGCAGACTTCTCACCAGAGACTATAAAAGCTAGAAGATCCTGGGCAGATGTTATACAGACCCTAAGAGAACAAAAATCTCAGCCCAGGCTGTTATTCCCAGCAAAACTTTCAATTACCATAGATGGAGAAACCAAATTATTCCATGAAAAAACCAAATTTATACACTTTCCACAAATCCAGCCCTACAAAGGATAATAAATGGAAAACACCAACATAAGAAGCAAAACTACACCCTAGAAGAAGTAAGAAAGTAATCTTTCAACAAATCCACACAAACCTAATTCCACCTCTTACAACAAAAACAACAGGAAGTAACAATTACTTTTTTGTAATATCTTAATATGAAAATTAATATTACCAATATAACCTAATCGATTGAAATCCAAAAATATGAGGAATTAGAAATTTGTTGATTGTCATCCAATGGTCTCTCTAATTTGGTAATTGAAGAAATAGGTCCAATATTGAAAAATCCATATATAATTTCTGCTTGTTTGTACATGATAGTGTCTTGGTGAGTACCACATAATGGTCTTGAAATCATGCTTCTCCTATCTCAGCCTCTCTGTTAGTAGTATTGTTTATTTCATGCTTTTACACTATACTATGGTTTTTAGGAGAGCTTACATATTTCAGAAGTATTTATACAGCAAAAGAAATGTAGACAATTAACTTGGGAAGTGGCTTGTAAGAGAACCACAAAGAGTGAGGATGAATGCTTTGCTTGATGTTTGTAACTATTGTATCAAGTTTGAAGAAGAGGACTTTATAAGTTATTCCTTCTATGAGATGAATGCTTTTCCAAATTATCACAGCCAATGAACCAGATTCTTAACTTCACCTAATGTCTGTGCAACCCTCCAAGCAGAACCATTGTTCATTAAAACAGTTGGTAAATGATTTTATGGATAGACCATCTACATACATACATTTCTTAAATGAATGTAACTAGTTCTCTGAGCTGAGAATAAAGACACTCAAGTCAAATAGCTTTGACCATAGCAGGAAGTCTTTATCTAAAAATCGTGCCTATAATTTATTCCTTGGTGCAGCAGAACTGTCATCTCTCAGCTTAGCTATGATGGAGGTAAAATCTTTGGTGATGTGAGGGTCATTGAATTATATAGCCTTATTACAATGAAATCCAATGTCTAAAAATTGTTCTTATTTTGGGCTTGTTCCACAGTAAGATCCAAGATTTTAAGCTCTACTAAATAAAAATCAAGCAAACAAAAATACTTTATATATTTATGTTCATTTTTAAAAAAATACTAGTAGTGATGTATTATTTTAAAATATACAGTTAATATGTTTGGAGTTATTTAAAAAATTGAGAAAAACATATATTTTCAGTATTGCTTTAGATAAGCATCTACATAAGACTGTTAAATTGATTGTTGTTTTATACCAAAGAACTTTTATAATACTCATTTTTATTATAAAATTTTATTTTACAAATTGTAAAGAATATGCCAACAAAAGGTATTTTAGGTATTGAAGGGGGGTCTCTGGGAGGAATTGGAGTAAAAAAGGGAAACAAGGATGTGATTTAATTCTATTTACTTAAAATATGTTTTTAAAGGTTAACAAATTCAGATAAATAGAAATCATCTATCTTTTCTCATCATAATGCAATAAAACTTAAATCAATTAAAAAAAAGAAAAGAAAATGATTAAATATGGGAAGGATTCCCAGGTAGAACAGTCTCCGGATTGTCCTTCCTTCATCTCTGCTCCATACTATGTCTCTGCAACGCCTTCCATGGAGATTTTGTTCCCTCTTCTAAGAAGGACCGAAGTAGCCACACCTTGGTCTTCCTTGTTCTTGAGTTGTGGTTTGTGGATTGTATCTTGGGTGTTCCAAGCTTCTGGGCTAATATCCACTTATCAGTGAGTTCATACCATGTGTATTCTTTTGTGATTGGGTTACCTCACTCAGGATGATATTCTCCATATCTATTCATTTGCCTAAGAATATAATAAATTCATTGTTTTTAATAGCTGAGTAGTACTCTATTGTGTAAATGTACCATTTCTCTGTTGAGGGACATCTGAGTTGTTTCTAGCTTCTGGCAACTATAAATAAGGCTGCTAAGAACATAGTAGAGCATGTGTCCTTATTACATGTTGGAGCATCTTCTGGGTATATGCTCAGGAGTGATAGAGCTGGGTGGGTCCTAGGTCCTCAAGTAGTACTATGTCCAATTTCCTGAGGAACTACCAAACTAACTTCCACAGTAGTTGCAATCCTACCCAGCTTGCAATCCCACCAGCAATGAAGGAGTGTTCCTCTTTCTCCACAACCTCGCGAGCATCCACTGTCATCCGAGATTTTTATCTTAGCCATTTTGACTGATGTGAGGTGGAATCTTAGGGTTGTTTTGATTTGAATTTTCCTGATGACTAAGGATGTTGAATATTTCTGTAGGTGCTTCTCAGCATTTCGGCAATCTTCAGTTGAGAATTCTTTGTTTAGCTCTCTACCCCATTTTTTTTTAATAGGGTTATTTGGTTCTCTGGAGTCTAATTTCTTGAGTTCTTTGTATATATTGAATATTAGCCCTCTGTCAAATATAGGATTGTTGAAGATCTTTTCCCAATCTTTTGGCTGCCATTTTGTCCTGTTGACAGTGTCCTTTACCTTACAGAAGCTTTGTAATTTTATGAAGTCCCATTTGTCAATTCTTGATCTTAGAGCATAAGCCATTGGTGTACTATTCAGGAAAATTTCCCCTGTGCCCATGTGCTCAAGGCTCTTCACCACTTTCTTTTCTATTAGTTTCAGTGTATCTGGCTTTATGTGGAGGTCTTTGGTCCACTTGGACTTGAGCTTTGTACAAGTAGTACAAGTAGATAGGAATGGATCAATTTTCATTCTTCTCCATGCTAACTGTAGGTTGAGCCAGCACCATTTGTTGAAAATTATGTCTTTTTTCTACTGGATGGTTTTAGCTCCATTGTCAAAAATCAAGTGACCATAGGTGTGTGGGTTCATTTCTGGGTCTTCAATTCTATTCCATTGATCCACCTGTCTGTCACTGTACCAATACCATGCAGTTTTTATCACAATTGCTCTGTAGTACAGATTAAGATCAAGGATGGTGATTCCCAAGAAGTTCTTTTATTGTTGTGAATATTTTTGCTATACTAGTTTTTTGTTATTCCAGATGAATTTGCACATTGATCTTTCCAACTCTGTGAAGAATTGAGTTGGAATTTTGATGGGGATTGCATTCAATCACCAAACCCAGACACTATTGTGAATCCTAGCAAGGGCTGGCTGATAGGAGCCTGATATAGCTGTCTCATGAGACACTCTGCCAGTGCCCAACTAATACAGAAGTAGAGGCTCACAGCCATCCATTGGACTGAGCACAGGGTCCCCAGTGAACAAGCCAGAGAAAGGACCCAAGGAGCTAAAGGGTTTGCAGCCCCTTAAAACAAACAACAATATGAAATAACTAGTATTCTCAGAGCTCCCAGGGACAAAACCAAGAACCAAAGTGTGCACATGGTGGGTCACATGGCCCCAGCTGCATATGAGGCAGAGGATAGCCTAGTTGGTCATCAATGTGAGGAGAGGCCTTTTTTCCTGCAAAGGTTTTATGCCTGGTATGTGAATCCCAGGGCCAGGAAGCAGGAGAGTGTTGGTTGGTGAGCAGGGGGAGGGGGGAAGGAATAGTTTTTTTCTTTTTTTTTTCGAAGAGGAAACCGGGAAAGGTGATATCATTTTAAATATCTAATAAAAATAGAAAAGGAAAGAAAAGAAAATGATATTATTTTACATCACAAAAGTTATGACGGAGAAATTCACTCCTCGTGGAATCACCATCCAAGATCTTAAGCTGTATTACAGAGCAATTGTGATAACAACTGCATGGTATTGGTACAGTGACATACACACATATATGTATATATACATATATATATGTGTGTACATACACACATATATATATATATATATATATACAGATAAGTAACATCTAGTCTAACATCATAATATATTTATGAATGTTTATGTATCTACATATGAAATAATAATGAATGGGAATAATCCCCATCAAAATTCCAACTCAATTCTTCACAGAGTTGGAAAGAGCAATTTGAAATTCATCTGGAATAACACAAAAGCTTGTATAGTGAAAACTATTCTCAACAATAAAAGAACTTTTGGTGGAATTACCATCCCCGATCTTTTTTTTATTAGATATTTTCTTTATTTACATATCATATGATTTCTCCTTTCCCAGTTTCCCCTCCAAAAAACCAAAAACAAACAAACAAAAAAAAAACAACAAGAATAAACCTCTGTTGCCTCTCCCTCCCCCTGCTTGCCACCCCACCCTCTCCCACTTATTGGCCCTGGTATTTCCCTACACTGGGGCACAGAACCCTCACAGGGCCAAGGGCCTCTCCTCCCTTTGATGGCCAACTTTGCAATACTCTACTATACACATGCTACCAGAGCAATCAGTCCCACCATGTGTACTCCTTGGTTGGTGGTTGAGTCCCTGGGAGCTCTGAGGGTACTAGTTAGTTCATATTGTTGTTCATCCTAAGGGGCTGCAAACCCTTCAGCTCCTTTGGTCCTTTCTTTAATTCCTTCATTCGGGACCCTGTACTCAGTTCAATGGATGGCTGTGAGCCTCAACTTCTGTATTAATCAGGTAGTGTCAGAGCCTCTCAGGAGACAGCTAAATCGGCTGGATTGTCTTTCCTTCAGTCTCTGCTCCATAGTTAGTCTCTGCAACTCCTTCCGTGGGTATTTTATTCCCCTTTTAAGAAGGAATAAAATGTCCACATTTTGGTCTTCCTTCTTGAGTTTCTTGTAGTTTGTGGGTTGTTCTTCATGTATTCCATACTTCTGGACTAATAACCACTTATCAGAGAATGCATACCATGTGTGTTCTTTTGTGATTGGGTTACCTCACTCAGGATGATATTCTCCAGATCCATCCATAGAGGGCTAATATCTAATGGATACAAAGAACTCAAGAAGTTAGACCCCAGAGAACCATCTCTGATCTTAAGCTGTACTACAGAGCAATTGTGATAAAAACTGCATGGTATTCGTACAGTGACATACATACACACAGACACAAACACACACACACACACACACACACATACATAAGTAACATTATCTAGTATAGGATTTTTTACTAGTGTATTTATGAATGTTTATATATCTACATATGAAATAATAATGAATGAGAAGAGAGACTGTGAATTTGACACAAAGCAAGTAATATTATAAGGGAAAATTCTCAGGGAGAAAAGGAAGGAGAAGTGATGTAATTATATTATTCTCAAAAAATAAAATATATAATAAAAATGCAAAATATAGTTATAAAGGCAGGATGATATCTACTGTTTTTTCTTGTGTGTGAACTCCTGAATTAGAAGGTTACAGTTAGAGAAAAGTTATGTTCTAGAAACGAAAGTCACCATTATAGTAGGGTTAGTAGTAGCATTTTTAACCTAAAAGAGCTACAACACATATTTCTCACACATGATTCTTTGAGACATCTGGCTGATGAATTCCAGGAGGTTTTGTTTGTGTTCTTTCAGGTAAGGCAAAGAGGTATGTGTTCTTTCAGTCTGATGATACTGTCATTAGTTATAATAAATTGTTGAATGTTATTCATTTTTCACAGTGTATCACCTTTAAAAGACAGAAGTACCCTAAAATACTTGTAATATTTTATGTTGACTACTCTTTTCAAATCCTTCTTTACAACTAACAGAATAAGAATGACGTTGCCAATTTTTATTTTGAAAAACAACTAGAAGTTTGATTATGTTGTTAATTTTCTACTAGAAGAACTTTTGTTTTTAACCCCTAATAACTATACTTTACTCACAAAAACTTAAATAATCTTATCATCTTTTCAATATGAAGACCTGGATTCATGCTCTTATCCTGGCAAATAAGATACATTAAAATTTGAACCATGAAAGCACAGTGAATTACTTCTCTCCAAATGAGGCGGCTGCTAAGTTAGTTTTGAATTCAGTATTATATGTAAACCAAGGTGCAATCATGCCCAATATGGATTTTCAACAAAGCAAATGTTCACCACTGAATCAAGATTTCGCTCCATTTTAGAAATGACATTGGAGAGCGAAAAGAAAATTGTCTGCAAATGAGCCTATTCTTGATACTCTTCTAATGAAAGGAGGAGAGATATGTCTTTCTACCTGAGATGAATATAATATATGACTATCAAGCCAATTATTGCTGCTGGAGGATTCTGTCAACAAAATAGCTGAGCAGGAAGAAGTGTGATGATTTCTCTTGCAAGCTTGGACAAATGATGAGTAATTTAAAGCACAGAATTATTTCATCTAAGAAGTTCCATGACTTTGCGCTATTTGGCTAAAAGTACTGAAAGGGATGCAGAGATGATTAATGCTGCCGAATAGTGCTTAAAGAGAAGGATGTTAAGAAGCCAATTTGAAGAGATGAAATTTTAGCTGATTGCCTTTTTCTTAGAAAAGGGTGCTGAATGTACTATTTGGTATTTCAGACACGAAGAAATTCTTCTCTTTAAAGCAAAACAAAGTTTTATATAGATATAAATATAGATATAGTTATGCATATATACACATATATGAAATTTATATTTAACACTCTCACCATATACGTGTTTGTTTGTGTATGTGTGTGAGAATAACAGTATCTGATACTGCTACAACATTTTTCCCTGTATATTGGGATCCATATAAATAAAGAAATAAGAAATTACAGAATCAGGAATTCACTCATAAATTCTGAAATATGGAAGGGTAAAGACACATTATAAATCTGGAGGCTTATATTTTTTAATGATAAAACTGTAATTATGTTTGTTTTGCATGTTAATATTTTGTCCTTTATGTCATTTCAAAGGGAGTAAAATAACCTCTGCTTGATTTGATGATATAAAAAAAAGACATAAAATATATTTTAAAACATTAACTATTATCTCCAGAACACAATATTTACTATCTAAATCCATTGTCTCTTCTCCAAATACTGCATTGTTTGGTTTCTATGCAAATGGAGTATATTAATGTCAGTTATCCCTGTTGAACAATGTATGTGGAAATATAACTAAGATCATGTTATAGATCATAACTGGCTAAGTAGAATAAAAATTATATATTTGACACAAATGCTAATTAGTAACAAGTCACAGATTCACACTGAATCTAGGGCATAATTTGTAAGGGAAAGTTCCTGAATGTTTTTCCATAAAGTGGGACAACATTTTACATCTCATCCCTATGCCTGACAATTCTTTAGATATGACTATTATTGACTGAGGAAGTGGAATCAAATGCAACAAGAATCCTATCACTGCTTCCAGGGAGCTGATTTTTGAAGCTTTCCTGAAGCGTGTCATGACCTATTACTTGTGCTACACCTCCATCTGTGCTTTTCATCCTTCTTGGCACATCCAATTAGAGATGAAAAATTATAGCAACATAGTATCACTGAGCAGGATACAACTGGATACAGAGCATTGGATGATGTCAAGGTGGTTGTATGAAGGGCAGACAAAGTCAACGTTATGTACATAGGGTACTCTCAGTGTTCTGCATCCATCATGGGATGCACTCTAGTCCAACCTCTATGCAGAAAGACAACCAAATGGTATCGCTTTTTGGCATATAACCTTATTCTAGGCTATTCCACCACCAGGAAGCCCAGGTCAGCCCAGCATTGCAGGAAAAGTTGCTATTTGTTCAAGAAAACCTCTTGAAGATAGGAACCTGTGACCTCTCCTTCTTAGAGCCTTCTGACCAAAGGAATTTCAATCACAACTACCTTCCCTCCTCCTTTCACATAAATATATCACCTACAATCTCAGTGGTGTCTATATTCAATATTCGTGGCTAAATAAATCCCAAATTTTGATAGTTGTAAACTGAAACAAAAAAATAAAATATAAAACCTAGCAAGTGTGACGAAATTGACATTGACTTACCTTCTGGGATTTTTTCCAGTTGGCATCTCACCTCTTCCCATTTTCCATTCCCTCATTTGACCTTTAAGGCTGTCATACTAGAATAGGGAACTTTCCTTTGATCTTGTTAGTTGCTGAACAAAGTCGACTTTCATGGTCTATCTTTGAGAAACTCATGCTCTATTTTATTCCGTTTTGTCAAGTATTGCTTCTAGTATTTTTATTTTAGCTTCTAACAATCCAGTCATGCATTTGCCTCCAGATCCTCAAGGAGATATCTCTGAATCACCTGTTGCCATGAGACATGTAGAGGATACACATACACAAGTCCTGACCTTTGAGAAAGGATCCTGTCTAGTCCAAAGTCTTCTGGCTCCCTTGTACTGTCTTGGCAAATAGTATTGAAACAAAAATGGAAATTTCAAGACCTCTCACTGGACAAAATGTTTGGAAACTTGTGTTTCCTTACACAAGTATTTCAAGAAAGATTTGGAAATAATATACAAGTTTAAGTAACATGAAAGGTGTAAAATTTTACATTAAAAGAAAAACCAACATTTTCAAGAATATTTCAAAACAAAAAAGAAATTGTATATATTCAAATTAGCAGGTTCCTTCTTAAATGACTATGAAATATCTACCTACTAATTTGCATGGCATATTCACATACATAAAAAACAGATGTTAAAATACTGTATAATAAAAGGAAAAGAACCACACATATATAGAATTTAGATTATGGTACATTTGTGTGGTCCTATACTCAATAACCAAACACAAAAATCAAACATATCTCCATGTATAGTCTCAGGAAGCAGCACTTAATAATTGCTAATTTTAATCAAAAATTTTACTTTTAATTGAGCATATATTAACTATATTTTTCCTTCTGCCAACATATCCCAGTATAGAATTTTTTTTTGAGACAGGGTTTCTCTGTGTAGTCCTGGCTGTGCTGGAACTCACTCTGTAGACCAGGCTGGCCTCGAACTCAGAAATCCACCTGCCTCTGCCTCCCAAGTGCTGGGATTAAAGGCGTGCGCCACCACCGCCCGGCCTAGAATTTTTATATGTAATAAATCATTTCTATTCAGTGGGGAGCTCCTAGATAGCTTTCCTTTCCTTTTCACACTGTTTTTTTATTGGTTGATTTTGAGTTTTTGCATATGTCTAATTTCTTTCAACTAGCACACTACTTTCATCCCTAGAGAGGGAAACACAGAAAATTAAACAATATTTGTTGTAATTCCACAGGACATGTGTCTTATTTGTTTCTTCTGGGTCTTCAAAAAGTTTGTCATATATCTCAGAAATAGTTGGGAATTTATGAATTTTCTAGAAAAGTTCCAAATTCAGCTAATCAAAAGAGCTTATTATAACTTTCCTCACTATTTAAATAAAAGCACTCTCTAGAGCTGGAGAGTTGGCTTGTTTGTTAAGAGTGTATACCATTTTAGAACAGAACCTAGGTTTTGTTTCTAGCACCTGTCTGGTGGTTCACAACCTCCTGGGACTTCAACTGCATAGGATCTGATGCCTTCTTCTGAACTAAATACATCCCAGATCATTCTTACACCCAGACACACATCTACATGTAATGAAGTTTAAATATTTAATACAAATACCCATTTTAATATTCTCTAATTTGCAAAATAAAGTTGGAAATGTAACATTTATTATTCCAAGTTCAAATCTAAAAATGTCTTTGTTTCTCTAACATGATTTTTCCTATTAATGAACATTTACTGAGTATTTGTTGAGTGGGAACACCATTTGAGGCAAAAATACTACTTGAGACAAGCAAAGTATGTCTTAAACTTTGGGCCTACCTATAGAACTCCACATGCTAAACTTGACTGGAGAACAATATTGACAGTTAGAGGTGAGGAAAGTGATGGGGCGAGGCAAGAGAGACAACTCACACAATTTCCAAACTAATGCAAATATTCTCTTCTAGATTGGGAACATGCTACAATAAAAGGGAAGCATCCTCATAATGCCAATATATTCCAAAATATATCCTACCCACAGGTAGAAACTGCATTCTGAGAAAAGAGTTTGTCCTGCTTAATTTCTAAACTGTTTGGGTTGTAAAATAAACTTTGCCTTTCATTCATAAAGCTCCACTGATGGAATTCAGTAGCCATAAAGTGAAAGGCCTACTTCATGGGGGTCACAGTAGGAAGAGAAGCCCTGTGGCACTCTATCCTTCATTCACCAGAAGACAGAATTTTTGGAGGAATGTGGTACCTCATCTCTCTGCAGAAGACAAACCTCTAACAAATTTTGTCAATGTCAAAATGTTTCCTTGAGTGTCAGGGTATAAGTAGAGGACCACCAAAAGTTTTTAAAGTATTCTTTTCTGGAGACAGCTAATTTAGCCACCTGTATGTAACTTGTCCTGAGGGGGATATTACAACTTGACAGCAACCTGTGGAGTCAAGGTTGTGGAAAAAAAAATGCTCAAGATGCTTTCTCTAGAAAGCACACCTGAAATATACTAACTTTTGAAGCACCTCCATTGGTTTTCACATAGTTAGAATAGGACTGGATTCATTGCTTTGTTCTTGTTTGTTTGGTTAATAGATATCTTTTTCTGTTTTCCCCCCAGAGCAATGCAACCAGGAGCCTAAATGACTCAACAGCAAGAAATATTGCAAAGCTAAGATTAAGAAGGAGCCATAAAGAATTCAGCTTAATTATCTTCACAAATCTAATCTGACTGTTCTCATAATGCTTTTCTTCCCTGGGTGCCTCTGCTTCAGACCTTTTGTGTTATGAGAAGAACAATTAACACAGATTTTAGAGTGCAGGTTATATATTGGATATGAGACTTTCCTATTCTTACAGGAGCTCAGAGAAAACAAAATGAGATGTTGATGTAGAGATTTTCTGCAATAGCCAGGTATCATCACCTGTTATGAGCCAATTTGAAAGCTGATGTTTTTCTCTTGAGGTTTTATCACTAAAAATTGAGCCAAGATCATGACACTGAGGGGAAAAGGAAGTGATTTTTTTCCACTTGACTTTCAGGAATGGCTCAAATGACTGTTTTAATGAGCATTTAAGGGAGGGACTGAAAGTAACTGGGGGAAAGTAGACAAGGCAGATTTTCCCCAAGGGACTTAGAAACAGCATTGACTAAAGTGCATGATGCAGAATAATAAGACCTTGAAATGTTCCTAAATTGAAAACAGAAAATGATTAGCTCTGTTTGAGAAAATGGACATTTTAAAACAAAATGTAAAACAAAAATGTCTTATTCTGATTTATATTTCTTATAATATTAAAAGAGAATTTTTTATTGATTATCATGAAAGGAAATAACAAATAACTGGACAATTCTTCAAAATGTAATTGCTCCTGTATTTGACTTTTTGCTGAACATTAAATGGGCAAAGGGAGTTCACTGTCAAAACTGCATAAGGGCATCATGCTAATCCAGGCATTTTTCACACAGTGTGGGCTGCTTTTAAATATCTTTATGTTTTTAATATAAAATAAAATTATTATCATTTCCACTTCACCTTTCTCCCTCCAGCCTGTTATGTATACATTCCATTGTGATCACTTCTCTGTCTCTCTGTCTCTGTCTCTCTGTCTCTGTCTCTGTCTCTCTGTATGTGTGTGTGTCCAATGCATGTACTATATTTCTTTAATTTTTGTTATATATACAAAGTAAAGACTACTATCTGTGTGCAACAATCTTTTTTCCTTAATACATTTTAATATCAATGGACTCAATTCCCCCATAAAAAGACAAAGACTAACAGACTGCATACATAAACAGGACCCAACATTTTGCTACATACAGGAAACCCACCTTAGTGACAAAGACAGACACCACCTCAGAGTAAAAGTCTGAAAAACAATTCTCCAAGCAAATGTCCCAAAAAATCAAGTTGGAGTAGCCATTTTAATATTGAATAAAACTGACATTCAGCCTAAAGTTATCAAAAAAAGATAAGGAGGGATACTCCATACTCATCAAAGTTAAAATCTACCAAGATGAACTCTCAGTTCTGAAATCAATGCTCCAAATGCAAAGGCATCCACATTCATAAAAGAAACTTTACTAAAGCTCAAAGCACACATTGTACCTAACACAATAATAGTTGGAGATTTCAACACCCCACTCTCATCAATGGATTGATCATAGAAAGAGAAACTAAACAGAGACACAGTGAAACTAACAGAAGTTATGAAACAAATGGATTTAACAGATATCTATAGAACATTTTATCTTAAAACAAAAGAATATACCTTATTCTCAGCACTTCATGCTACCTACTCCAAAACTGATCACATAATCGGTCACAAAACAGGCCTCAACAGATACAAGAAGATTGAAATAATACCATGCATCCTATCAGATCACCACAGACTAAGGCTGGTCCTCAGTAACAACATAAACAATAGAAAGTCCACATGTGTTTTGTGAACACTTTACTCAATGATAACTTGGTCAAGGAAGAAATAAAGTAAGAAATTAAAGACTTTTTAGAACTTAATGAAAATGAAGACATAACATACTCAAACTTAGGGAACAAAATGAAAGCAGTCCTAAGAGGAAAACTCATAGCACTGGGTGCCTCCAAAAAGAAACTGGAGTGCACATACACCAGCAATTTGACAGCACACCTGAAAGCCCTAGAACAAAAAGAAGCAAATTCAAACAAGAGGAGTAGATAGCAAGAAATAATCAAATTCAGAACTGAAATCGTACAAGTGGAAACATAAAGAACTATACAAAGAATCAACCAAATCAGGAGCTGGTTCTTTGAGAAAATCAACAAAAGAGATAAACCCTTAGCCAGACTAACTACAGGGCACAGAGACAGTATCCTAATTAACAAGATCAGAAATGAAAAGGGAAACATAACAACAGAAACTGAGAAAATTTAAAAAATCATCAGATCCTACTACAAAAGCCTATTCTCAACAAAACTGGAAAACCTGGATGAAATGGACAATTTTCTAGACAGATACCAGGTACCAGAGTTAAATCAAGATCAGAAAAATGATCTAAACAGCCCCATATCCTCTAACGAAATAGAAACAGTCATTAACAGTTTTCCAACCAAAATAAATAAATAAATAAATAAATAAAACAAAAAACCCAGGATCAGATGGGTTTAGTGCAGAGTTCTATCAAAGAATAAGACCTGATACCAATAACCGTCAAACTATTCCACAAAATAGAAATAGAAGGTACTCTACCGAATTTGTTCTATGAAGCCACAATTACTGTGATCACCTAAACCACACAAAGACCCAACAAAGAAAGAGAACTTCAGACCATTCTCCCTATGAATAGCGATGCAAAAATACTCAGTTAAATTCCTGCAAACCAAATGGAAGAACACATCAAATAATTATCCATCTTGGTCAAGTAGGCTTCATTCCAGGGATGCAGGGATGATTCAATAGATAGAAATCCATCAGTGTAATCAACTATATAAACAAACCAAAGGAAAAAACTACCATCTTATTAGAATCTGAGAAAGTATTTGACAAAATACCCCTTCAAGATAAAAGTCTTGGAAAGATCAGGAATTAAAGGCCCACACCTAAACATAGTAAAAGCAATATACAGCAAACCAGTAGCCAACATCAAACTAAATGGAGGGAAATTTGAAGCAATCCCACTAAAATCAAGTACTAGGCAAGGCTGCCCACTCTCTCCCCATCTATTCATTATACTACTTGAAGTTCTAGCCAAAGGCATTAGACAACAAAAAGAGATCAAAGGGATACAAACTGGAAAGAAAGAAGTCAAATTATCACTATTTGCCAATGATATGATAATATACTTAAGTGACCCAAAAAAGTCCACTAGAGAAATCCTAAACCTGATAAACAACTTCAGCAAAGTAGCTGGATATAAAACTAACTCAAACAAATCCAGTGGCTTTCCTCTACACAAAGGATAAACAAGGCTGAGAAAGAAATTAAGGAAACAATACCCTTCACAATAGTCACAAATAATATAAAATACCTGGGTAAGAGAAAGATCTGTATGACACGAACTTCAAGTCTCTGAAGAACGAAAATCAAAGATCTCAGAAGATGGAAAGATCTTTCATGCTCATGGATTGGCATGATTAATATAGTAAAACTGGTCATCTTGCTGAAAGCAGTCTACAAATTCAAGGGAATCCCCATCAAAATTTCTATTCAATTCTTCATAGTGTTAGAAAGACCAAATTGCAAATACATCTAGAATAACAAAAAACCTAGGATAGCGAAAACTATTCACAACAATAAAAAATCTTCTGGGGAATCACCATCCCTGACCTTAAGCTGTATTTCAGAGCAATTGTGATAAAAACTGCATGGTATTTGTATGGTGACAGGCAAGTGGATCAATGGAATAGAATTGATGACCCAGAATGTATCCACATACCTATGGTCACTTGATCTTTGGCAATAGAGCTAAACCATCCAGTGGAAAGAAGACATAATTTACAACAAATAGTGCTGGCTCAACCTATGGTTAGCCTATAGAATGAAAATCGATCCATTTTTATCTTCTAGTACAAAGCCCAAGTTCAAGTAAATCAAGGACCTCCACAAAAAATAACTAGATACACTGAAACTAATAGAAAGGAAAGCGGTAAGAGCCTCAAGCACATGGGCACAGGGGAAATTTTCCTGAACAGAACACCAGTAGCTTATGCTATAAGTTCAAGAAATGAAAAATGAAGCCGGGCGGTGGTGGCGCACGCCTTTAATCCCAGCACTTGGGAGGCAGAGGCAGGCGGA
>NW_022196905.1:238831732-238858635 GCF_008632895.1 Mastomys coucha
AAAGAAATGAAAAATGAGACCTCTGAAAATTGCAAAGCTTCTTCTCTATGATAAAGGACAACGTCAATAGGATAAAATGTCAGCAAACAGATTGGGAAAAGATCTTTACCAAATCCTCTGATAGAAGGCTAATATTCAATATATACAAATAACTCAAGAAGGTAGACTCCACAGAACCAAATAACCCTATTAAAAAATGAGGTCCAGAGGGAATCAAAGAATTCTCAACTGAGAAATACTGAATGGCTGGGAAGCACATAAAGAAATGTTCAACATCCTTAGTCATCAAGAAATGAAAATCAAAACAATCCTGAGATTCCACCTCACACCAGTCAGAATGGCTAGGATAAAAACCTCAGGTGACAGCAGATGCTGGTGAGGAATACTCCTTCGTTGCTGCTGGGATTGCGACCTGGTACAACCACTCCGGAAAACAATTTTGCTTTTCTTCAGAAAATTGTACATAGTGCTACATGAGGACCTAACAATATCACTCTTGGGAACATACTCAGATGATGCTCCAATATGCAAAGAGGACACATGCTCCACTATGTTCATAGCATCCTTATTTATAACAGCCAGAAGCTGGAAAGAACCCAGATGTCCCTAAACAGAGGAATGGATACAGAAAATGTGGTACATCTAAACAATGGAGTACTACACAGTTATTAAAACATTCTTTAATATGAATAAACATGAAATTCTTAGGCAAATGGATGGATCTAGAAAATATCATCCTGAGTGAGGCAACCCAATTACAAAAGAACACACATGGTATGCACTCACTGATAAGTGAATATTAGCCCAGAAGCTCGGAACACCCAAAATACAATCCACACATCACAAGAAACTCAAGAAGAAGGAAGACCAAAGTGTGATCCTTAGTAGAAGGTGGAACAAAATACCCATGGAAGGAGTTGCAGAGACCAAGTATGGAGCAGACTGAAGGAAGGACAATCCAGAGACTGCTCTACCTGGTGTTCCATCCCATAGACAATCACCAAACCCAGACACTATTATGGGTGCCAACAAGTGCTTGCTGACAGGAGCCTGGTATTGCTGTCTCCTGAGAGGCTCTCCTAATGCCTGACAAATACAGAAGTGGATGCTCACAGCCATCCATTGAACTGAGCACAGGTTCTGCAATGAAGAAGCTACAGAAAGGACCCAAGGAGCTGAAGGGGTTTGCAGCCCTAAAAGAGGAACTATATGAACTAACCAGTAATCCCAGAGCTCCCAGGGACTAAACCACCAACCAAAGAG
Organism: Mastomys coucha; assembly: GCF_008632895.1. Lineage (NCBI taxonomy): Eukaryota > Metazoa > Chordata > Mammalia > Rodentia > Muridae > Mastomys > Mastomys coucha. Next base: position 238,832,996 of record NW_022196905.1, read on the forward strand.
TACACATGGAGGGACTCATGGCTCCAGCTGCATAAGTACCAGAGGATGGCCTAGTAGGTCATCAATGGAATTAGATGCCCTTGGTCCTGGGAAGGCTCTATGCTCCAGTGTAGTGGAATCCCAGAGTCAGAAAACGAGAGAGGGTGGGTTGGTGAGCAGGAGGAGGGAGGGAGGGAATAGTGAGTATTTCAAAGGGGAAACCAGGAGAGGGAAGAATTTTTGAAATGTAAATAAAGAAAATACTAATAAAAAGAAAAACTTCTCTGTGGTGGATATAACTATTTCTTGTAATTGCTACTCTACAAATTAAAAACATCTCTCCAAGCTAAGAATTTCAGTCATTGCATAGCACAGGTTGCTGGATACTCAAGGGAAAGAATCCAAACTATCACTCTTTTAGGTCTTATCTCTCTATCTAAAGAAGAAGAAAAAAATATGTTTCCAATTCTTTTTATTTCAAGGATAGATCAGGGTCCAGAAGACACAGTTTATATGTTTCCAATTTAATGTTCTATCTTTTAATACCTTACTTGTTCCTTCTTCCACAGTCATGTTCTTCTCAGAATTTACATATATCTGAGTATCCTGAGATGTACTCATTGAGAAGGATCATAGAAAATCAGATAGAGGCTCTGCACTTCATCTTCTTGTGTTAACCGGAAATGAGAGAGGGCTTGTGTGTAATGTATGCATACTAATCATCATTTCCTAGAGCATCAGTTGCATGTGTTTTTTTTTTCTTGAGTATTTTACTATGTCCCATACTTCAAGAAGCAGACAGGAAAGGTACTACATATACAGAATTTGGGTTACTTACCACCTCTAAACAGAAGAGAGCATTCTAAATTCTAACTGCACTATATAACCCAATTTGCAATTTGTGATAACCACATTAGCAAGTTTTTGTTCAGTTAGGAATATAAGATAATAAAAATAAGAAAGGAAAAAAGTAAAGCCAGTTTAAGAATCCCGAATGTAAAGTCCCACTGGAAGTGCTCTAATCTAACAAAACTACTTTCCAATTGTGAAAGTGTCAGCTTTTTATTTGTCTGGTGATTTTATACTACTGCTATTTTTATTGTTGTCTTCGTCATTGGCCCCCTTTTCTTCCAACTTGCTCCTAGTTATCTGAACAAATACAAAATAGTAACAGAAAGTCCCTGGGGAAAAGTAAAACATTATTGAATAGTCCAAGGAGGAGATCTGGTCTAGGGATAAAGTAGTCCTTTTCAGTGTATGCCATTCTGACAGCTCTCTCATTTGGTGTCTTGCAGAGAGCAGATAATATCACAGCTTGCCATGGAGGCAGAGAACTAAAAGACTAAAACAGAGCCCTCAGAAAGGATCTGAGTTATTGATTTTTTTTTTCTTAAATTCCATTTCTCTGAAAATGGTGAAGCTGAATCTCGATGAAGAAAGATGCCTTCAGCTGTGTGTTTACCTGACTTATAAACTGTGGGGTTGAAGTAGATAATGGGATATGCATATCCAAGTTAGTATATGCAGATTAACAGTCTAGTTCACTCCATAGGACTGGAATCTACTTGTCCAGATTTCATGTTGAGTAGTTTGTGTGTTTTTAAGAATACATTGCCGGTGCTGGGAAAATGGCTCTATCAATAAAGTAGATGTCAGGCAAGAATAAGGACCTAAGTTTGTATCCCCAACATCCACCTAAAAAGTCTCTTTATTTATAATTACAGTACTGAAAACTTGAAGAAATGATGAATTTTTTTTTTTACACTTTTTTCTGGTCTTTTTTTTCCATTTACTTTTCTTTTTAAAAATTTGTTTGCTCGTTTGTTTGTTTAATTTATTTATTTTAAACTCTAGATTTTATACCCCTCCCGGTCCACCCACCAACAGTTCCACATCTCATACATCCTCCCTGCTACCCTGTCACCACGAATATGTCCCTATCCCCCATCCCCACTCCACCAGACATCTAAACTCCCTGCAACCTCCAGTCTCTTGAGGGTTAGGTGCATCTTCTCTGACTAAACCCAGTTCCACGGGTAGTCCTCTGCTGTATACGTGTTGGGGGCCTCATATCAGCTGGTGTATGCTACCTAATTGGTTTTCCAGTATCTGAGAGATCTAGGTGGTCCAGATTAATTAAGACTGCTGGTCTTCCTACAGGGTCCCTCTCCTCCTTAGCTTCTTGCAGCTTTTCCCTAATACAACCACAGGGGTCAGCAGCATCTGTCCATTAGTTAGATCCAAATATCTGCATCTGACTCTTTCAGCTGCTTGTTGAGTCTTTAGGAGGGCAGTCATGCTAGGTCCCTTTTTGTGAGTGCTCCATAGCCTCAGTAATAGTTTCAGATTTTGGGACCTCCGCCTTGAACTGGATTCTACTTTGAGCCTGTTGCTGGACCTTCTTTTCCTCAGGCTCTTTTTCATTTCCATCCCGGAAGTTCTTTCAGACAGGAACAATTATGGGTCAGAGTTTTGACTGTGGTATGGCAACCCCATCCTTCACTTGATGCCCTTTCTTTCTGCTGGAGGTGGGTTGGACAATTTCCCTCGACATTAGGGAGAAATGATGATCTTTAAAGCTTTCTGGCTATGCATTGTAGCTGGGTTGGTAAGCTCCTGGCTTAATAAGCTGATTTTTGGTGATATTCTTATAATAATCAAAATTAAGAAGGAAGCAGGATGAAGATATGGTCAAGTTGTGTACAGTTGCATGCAGCAGGGTAAAATAAAATCTTTTTCTTATACCATATAAAATGACTCTTAAAATGGTTGCACACTTAAAAATATACTGTAAAACAGTAAAATTCCTAGAAAACAATTTACAAGAAAGGTCCTTCAATATAAGTTTGTTCAATAACTCCTTACATTTAACACCATAACCATAGGACTTGAAATTAGAAAAAAAAAAAAAACAATAATATAAAGCTTCATCACAGAGGCTTGCAAGATGGTTCTGTGAATAAAAGTGGCCTCAAGTCCAATGTACTGAATGTCATTCTTGGAACTAGTGTGGTTGAAAAATAGAATGAAGTCTCACAAATTAACCTTTGCCCCCCAAATGGGTGCCATGGTACATGCCAAAACTCTACACACAAATAAGTAACTAAATAACTATGAAAAGCTTCTACATTGCAAACAATTGTGAATAGAGTGAAATGGCCATCAACTGAGAGAAAAAATGCAAAATATATATCAGAAAAAGTTTATAACATCTGAGAGTTCACAGAATATAAATCAGTATCAAAGTATACACCAATACCCAGGAAAATAATTAACAGTGAATAAGACGCTTACTTTTTCTAAGAAGACAACAAAAGCACAACAAAAGAAAACAAAACAACAACGAAACTAAGCCAACAGGTACATAAAGAGATGCATAAGATGATTGCCTATTAGAAATTGCAAATCAAACCTATGGAGATATATATCACATAACACAGATGACAGAGTGAGCATGGGGGGAACTGGGAAAGAATGAGTGGCAGCTGAGGAGAAAGCTCAGGGTTAGCATATCTGCCTGGCATTATACCGTCCTGTGTTTGTTACTCAAAACTGCAAAAATATAATAAATCAAAAAAAAAAAAGAGGAAAAGAGGACAAGTGTTGCAAATGTTATACACATGGAAAACCTTAATAAAATTAGAGTCACATGGGAAGGTATATGCACATTCCTCACAAGTTATAACATTCCAATGTCATATTTCTAGATAAGTATTCATAATAAAGGAATTCAGTATCTTAGGGAAAAAATCTACCTTCTGTATTTAATGCAACAGAATTCAATGTAGAGAAAATACAGAATACAAACACCTTGAGAATGATGACTGAGTTTGTGAAAATGAATATACATGTGTATGTATATCTGAATACAGTTCATAGTGAATGTATTATGTATATATAAAATAAAATATTACTAAAACATAAAAATAAGTGAAATCTTCCCTCTACAAAAACATGAGTCATATTAAGCCAAATACAGAGATATAAATGCTTTCTCTCTCAATTCACCTATGAAAAAATTAAAATATAAAAGCAGAGTGGAACAATTATTTCAAAAGGGTGTGGGTGGTAGTGGAAACAATAATGAATAATATGTTAGAGAGTAGGTGCTTCCATTTTAAGGATAAAAACGTTGGGGCTTAATGTACAACTTGTGAGATAATGGTTATATTAATTTGATAGTGAAAAATATTGTATAATAGATCTTTATATTAAGTGATAACACTTTATTCATAGGCTATGTGATACATTTTTTCAATTAAATATTTTAAAATAAAAATATATCAAATTAATGCTTGCAGCAAGGTTGAGGAGTAGAAGCAGGAGAGACATAAGGAGAAAAGAGAGATGAGGCAGTCAAATGAATGAAGCAATGTTGCACAGCTGGCTTCAAATATGGACACATGAGCCAAGGGCATAGGATGGCCCCAGAAACAAAATAAATCACCCCCATAAACTCCAAGATGGTTACAGACCTCTAGACCCATTTTAGATATTTGACCTCAGGAATAATAAGATAATAAATGTGTCTGGCTTGAAGCCACTGAAGCTATAATTTGTTGCTACAGCCATCAAAACTAATACAAGAATGCCTTTATCAGGATTATGACCCTCTTTTAACTTGAAATTATCACAGTGCTTCAATGGAGCAGAGGATCTTATTTTAGGGACCAACATATGTACTACACTAATAAAAATGTGTATATTTACATCATGTGTTTGTTTAAAACAAAAACAAAAACAGAGAAGTGCATAGCTAATGAAATCTGTGGTTTTCCTGATTGGCAATATCTCAGAAAGTTGAATAGTCTTGGTAAAATAAAAGAAGTTCTCAGTCTGTCTGGATTGCTATTAAATAATGGGGTTGAAAAGCATGGAAGGGCTTTGATTTGATGCAGTGGTGGAAGCTAGAAAGTTTAAAACCAATGTCAAACAATCTGATTGCATGCTTTTTCCCAAGAAGATATGAACATGTACAGCCATGCCAAATGAGACACCAATAATAAAGATCAGGAAGAGTACCACTCTAGTCTAGTTCTGCAGTAAACTGATGATTTGATTGGAGTTACTTTGGGGAGCATGGGAGACTCAAAGGAAGGCAGCTTCACCCTTGAATACATTGCTTTGGCCTGGGTGACAAATTACAAAGCATTCCTGCAACTCCTTGGTTATCTTGAATAGAGTTCCACTGAAGAGAGTTTTCTCGTGTCCCACACTTGCTACTGTTTATATAGCCTGATGGAGGGGCCCGTGAAAATCTTACAACTTTCTGAGCTTGTCCAGTCTTAAAAATTTACAGCTGTCTTTAGTGCCTTTAGCGTCCTTCTCCTCCCCGTCCTCGTCCTCGTCCTCGTCCTCGTCCTCGTCCTCGTCCTCGTCCTCGTCCTCCTCCTCCTCCTCCTCCTTCTTCAACTTCGCGAATCTTATGAGTTCATTATCTTTTTCCCTCCAGAGTTTCAATTAGGGGAAATAGCAACAAATAGTCTTTCTTCCTGATTTTTAGGCAGATCTCTTCGGACTGCTAATTTACATGGTGGAAAAAGAGCTTCAGACTGCATTTTGTGCATCTCTGTGTGTCCACATGTATGTGCAGGTACATATATGCCTATGCAAGTGGACCCAGGCAACAAAGTTCTGCTCTGAATATTCTTCAATGTCTCTTTGCTTTTTTGTTTATTTATTTGTTACAAAGTATTTCAGTGTCAGTAATAAACTACACTAGCCAGTGATCCCTTAGTCTCCTACTCTTTGACACCTGGAACTGGGATTATACTCATGTGTTGCCCTTGATAGGACTCTTTAATCAGGTCCTTGTGCATTTGTTGTATGCACTTTAACCATTGATTCAGGTCCCCAGCTTGTATGACTATTTTTATAAGATTATTATAACCTCTGTATGCATTATGATGGTTTCAAACTCATGACTTATTTTTCTCCTGTTTTCAAATGCCATCACATTTGGATCTAATCCACTATTGCTCTTTACTTTAGGATAATTTGTAGAATGGAATGATGATAAAAATATTTTGCTGTTACTGAAATCTTGGAAGCTCTTTCTAATTCTTTTACATTCTATGTGTTTGTTAATTAGTTTAGATCAACAGTAAGCATATCCTTGGTATGAATTAATTTTGTTTCTGTTTGTTTTCTATATGTACAAACACCTGATCCTTTAGAAGTAATTACTAGGTTCATTATTTTCTTCTAGGTATAATTAAATCTAATGGGTAAATTTTGATTATCTACCACCACTGTACACAGAGAAAGTTGTAAAAGTTGGTCATCAGAAATTGTGTCTCATCTATCCTGCTATTGTTGTCACTAATCATATTTTCTATCCAAGTGACATCCTTATGTAGATGATAACTCCACTAATTACATCTCTTCATGAGTGGGTTTCATTATGAATATTTGATTCCACACTGGTTACTTGGCCATAACCTGTAGTGATATCATAAAGGGTCTTGATTTTCAGTAGTGCTTTCTAACTATACATCTGCCCACTTTGACCAATTAGCTTGAGAAAAGAGCATTTATCTAAGTTATATCCATTTCCTAAGGATAAAATCTAATCAATGACACAGAGGACCTATTTGCCAATTCAGCTAGAAATGTTTCTTGGAAAACTGCATTTAGAAATAAACAAATGTAGTGTTCTTCTAATACGAGTCACTGTGATGTTCTCCTTTGAGTAATGAGTACATTTGGAATGCATCAATAAATAAACGCTGAATGTTTGCAAACATCTTCCCTATGTAACTTGACAAATATCTAGAGGGCAGCTATTGTGCTGCCTGATGATGCCTCAGCCTGTCATTTATCACTTACTAAGTAGGCCTTCCTAGTCCATCAATATAGTCCATTCTCGAAGAGAAAAATTATATTAGGAGAAAAATCATGTTCTCCTTAATTTAGCTTAAGTGTACCATGTTCAATAAAGAATTTAAAAGTTTCTATATGGTATAAGTTAAATTCCATCTGTTGGTATATATCTTAGAATGCAGACAATATAAGACATCACACTTTAAGTATCTAAAATTGTACTAGCACCATGATCAGTGTTCTTGCTTGATCTTTTATCCGATATAACATTCAGGTTAGCCAAATTAATATATCTTTATCTTGAAAAATAACTTTGGTTTATAAAAAAAGATTTTTAACCATTGCACTTAATTTCAGTTTAGACTAATTTTCTGTATTCTATAAACATTATAAACTGTGTCCAGATCCAAATAAATGTGTCTCTCTTCAAAGAAGACATAATTAATTACTATGTCATGGATGAATATATGAATGTCTTGCCTTTCCCACTGCACAACTTGAGGTTAAAGGGAAAATTTGTTTTCTACATAGATGGTAGTAAAAGAAAACAAAGTGAATAATTTTATTTTAGTAACTTTAATCATTTAACTTTATGCTAGATTTTGCTTAGTTTTTTTTTGTTGGTTTGTTTTATTACTTAAAGGCTCTGTGACATCAAACCAGTAGGAGTATCAGAATGGTATTTTGGAGTCTAGAATGTCTAAGAAGGCACATGTTCAGAGAGACCAGAGCCAACTCAGGCCTGAGGAGCAAATACACCAAAAACAGCTTCCTTGAAGCACTATAGATGCAGTTTTGAAAACAATAACCTATGAATTCCAAACTTGTGTTGTAGCTAGAATTGGGGACATGAACAAGTAAGTCAGTGCATCACAGATTTTTGGGCAATACTAGCTTCAGTTTGAGAAATGGAAAAGGAAGACAATCACAGAATTAAAACAGAACATGGAGAGAGGTAGCATGTCTTGCCAATTTTCTTCCCTGTGGAATTTAGGAAAGTGAATGCTGCAATTTAAGAACACTGCAGAACTAGATGATTTTCTTTGATACCATTCCATTTTATCAACCCTTCTTTCCACTATCCCATGAACTTCTAATGGACTCCATTATTGGGTTAATCTCTCAATTGTTGAACAAAATGACATAGCTGGAACAGTTAGAGGACTCACCATCTCTCCATTAAGTCTCATTCTCCTATTGTTCAAGCCCTAGTATCAGTAAAGGAAATTGTAGGTTAATATTACATTTCTCTTTTGCTTGGAGACTACTTGGCGAGAACTTGTTGGAAATAAAGTGAATTTGGAGACAAGAGTCCCACAGGAAAAGTACCACAAATGAGAAGTTTTTATAACTGATTTTCAAGGAACAAAAGCACAAGAACACAAAGACAGATTGGAGAACTCAAGGTAATTACAAACTGCAAATATCCCATTGCTATGCATCCATAGAGAGTTTTCCATCCCAGATTAAGCACAGCACAACTGATTACCTTAGCAAAGCTGAAAAGAACAATTATCCCCTTCACTTTAATTGGGGAAACACCAGCTTAATAGAACATGCAAACCTCAAAAAAAAAAAAGTCACCATGCCTAATACTACATGCATACAGCCAAGCATGTTACATTCAAATGAATATACTAGAATAACCATAGTGTGACCACAGCCAGACTGGCCTAATTCTAGTAGGATAGCCAGTAGAATACTGAAATCAAGAGAAGATAGAATTTCTGATAGTACATGTACACTTATAACCTGTAAGAGGCCTATATGCAAAGAAAGTCTTTTACCAGGCACTTTATAGTGAATAAATACAATTAAATAGTCAGTTTAAAATCTGTATATGGTTAAGTTGATGGCCCTATTTCAGCATTACATTGATTTACTTTCCCTCGTGCTAGTAAGCATATAATGCAATTAATAGTGATTAAAAAAAAATCCCTGAGTAAATTCTGAGCTTCAAAGTTTGCAGAACACTTTCTAACAGAACAACAACAACAACAACAACAAAAAGACAAAAGTGGTTTGGTGTTGACTGCTACTTTATTTTAATGTTTATATAAAATGGTTAGTAAATGGCCTAGTCAGGACCCATGCTCAACTGAGACAGAACAATTAATAATAGATAGCTCATGCTCTGTACTCTCTATGTAGTAGAAATGATCTTTCTGTGGTCTTTTTTATGGTTTAATTCAAAATAATGTCAAGAACCTATAATGACATTTAACATCTCAGAACTTTATCTTAGGGTGAAAAGTAGAATAAAGAACCAAGTAGTGGGAAAGATAATGAAGGATCAATTATCTGAGGGAAGTGTTCTCTAAGAACCAAGCACAGAATAAGCAAAATATCTCCTTCATAGAAGTTAAACTCAAGTGAACACTCTTGATTGCTCATACTCTAGTAAAGTGCTTGGAAAACTCATGATAGATTGGCTTGTTATTTTGCTTGGTTTATACTTTAAAATGTGATTGATATCTCCCTGAAAATTTACATGGCCAAGATCAATCTTTGAATATATTCCCAAAGCATTTAAATTCAAAGGTACTTTATACTTGGAACAATCAGTCCCTCCACAAAGAAAACACCCAAATTTCATTAGTGACAAATGACTAAATTTAGCACTCAGAAGGGTTACCTTGTGCTTTATTTCACAGCTATATTTTAGTATAAAGTAGTCATTTTGCAGAAACAGGGTTTGATTTTAACATATGCCAGTAAATTTAAGACAAACAACCTTGTAGATAGGCTAGCACAACCAAGAATGTTTATTCACTTGGTAAATTTGAAGCTAGTGACACATGAAGGTTCCTTGATGCTCATCACCTTTGGAGTAGCCTGGGGATACTGACAGGAACAGACCTGTCTCATTGTCAAAAAGATCTTTTAATAATAAAATAACTTTAAATGCAATATTCTGTGGATCTCTGAGTGTTTTCAAGACCATCTATCTATTTTAGTATGTCTGAATTGTCAAACATTGTTTGAAGAATAGCCTTCAACTACCGACAGAATTCTTTTCCAGTTTGGACAAACAGAAAACAAGGAAGTTGACCACTGAGCTTTGCCAAGGCAAAGTAAATAGTTGTCTATAATTCTTGCTTCACAAATATTTCTGATAGATATTCTGGGGTAGAAGGCTGGAGATGGAAGCTCCAACATTTTATAGATGATTTGGTGGGACTGCCCAGGCAGCCAGCTTTCTTTGTCATTTCCATAGTTTTGGAAATTACTTGTCTATACTTCCTATATATTCAGGCAATATTTACTAATTAAGTGTCTGATAGGTTTGAAGAGTAGATTAATAATAAGTTGTTTAGGAATTAAGAAGATGTTTTTCAGCACCAAGAAGATTTTTCTAGTCAAGTTGTGATGGAAAATGATGTAAGTACAGAACTCTGAACTCACTAAGGTTGGATAGATCATAGGAACTTCATTCAAGTTTGCCAAATACATATGGACAAGACATTTTAATGTAAATCCTATCTGACAGTCTTCATAAATTTTACTATTGCATGTGGATGACTATTATTATACAAGAAGTAGCCTTTTATTGGACAAAAATGGGGAAATGTAGGCTTGATGTTTTTGTGCCCCGTGGAAAGATTATCCTTGCAGTATTAAACTGCTGATTTCTCTGCTCCCACATCTTTTGCAATCCACACATGACATGTACTACTTATTACAAATACTTCCTGTTCCAAGTTTGAATAGCAATGCTTATTATTTATTCTCTGCCTTGTCAATAAAAGCTGATCAAGGCTCAGAATATAATCTCCCAAATAAATATTTTATCTAATCCAATTATCATAATGTAATTTATATAATCCAACTACCTTATTCTGAGGCCCAACCACTGACATTCACTTTATAACTTCTATGCTGTTAGTTATATTGCTAAGAACAAAATCAAGCAATTGATTCTAGTAAACTATAATGTCTGGGAAATGGTGGTCAAACTTATGAGTTGTCTTTATTGATAATTTTTGAGAGTTTTATGTGTGCCTCATAAAAGAGAGGGAAACTAAATAGTTATCTTCCATTTTCAATCCATTTCAAGAAGCAAATAAACTTTAAATCACCAAAACATAAATAAAACTTCCCATTAAAGGATATCTTAGTACTCAAGTGTTGCAAGCAGAGCTTCTTCAGGTGTGGAGAAGATAGGGTTATTCACTAATTACAGCTCAACACACAATTAGGGCTATTCAGTACTTACTGTGTTAAAGAAATTTTCATTACGATTTACTCATGTGAAATTTAACTAAGGCACAAAATTATTTTATCCACTTTTGCTTTTCAAATCTACACATAAAAACTTAGAAATTGTCTCTTCTATTCTTAATGAGTAAGATATTTAATGTGTAAGTATAAGTCTTCTAGACCTAGGAGAATCGAGAAACTGAGGAACATACTGTATTTCAGAAATAGAGAAGGTGGTATGAGGAACATCACATAAAATTTTCCAGATGAATGGTGACTCAGTTGGGTTAAGAATACCTAAGTCATGCCTTTTATAAATACTAAACATTCAGATTTATGTCCATTGATGTAAGGCTCACACTTTGGTTTTGTTTGCTAACATGTTCTTTACCAGGTTCAGAGGCAAAGGTCCTGACCTTAATTAAGTCTAACCCACAGGAAAAGAAATAGGTAACAGCCCAAGTATGACATGAATATTTAAATTATTTTGTGACAAGGGAATAGCCATATATAATTCAAACCATTTTAAGTAACTTAAACTAAGAGGAAGGCAACATGGTTAGAGGTGACAATTAGAATATGTAAGTAAATAATCATGACTTTAGATTAGCATTGGTTGTAATTTATGTCAGAAAAATATAAACAAAATTAAAATAAACTTCACATATTACAATAATAATATCTATTAACACACTTCACATTACAACTGGATGACAAATACATCAATGGAGAAAATAAATAATTTATTTTAATGAATACTTTATTTTGAAACAATTGATGATAAATGCTCCTTAGGAAATTTTACATTGAAACTTCTGTGAGATGGAAAAGCATACCCATGCAAAAAGACTTAAACGGTCAACTTATGTAAGCTATATTTTCTAAATCATTAAATCTGAGGAATGCCTCTAAATTCATCTACACAATGATATTAAAGGATCAATATGAATCTTGGAATTATAACTTCTTGCCAGAAACATAGATTATTTAATAACAAATATATACCATAACCAACTATTAAACAAAAACCTTTCATTTTGAACTGAAATTATAATTTTTTACCACCCTTTGGCAATATTGATGGATTCCCAAAGAAGTCTTATTTTGCCTTTCATCTTTTAGATACTGCACATGGATATTGCAGTGTGAAATCAATATTTGATACTGGCCATACCTGATTCCAAGACTCACATTCTGAGTCTTCTCCTATAAATGGCAATAAAACAGTAAATTGACATAGAGAGTTCTTAATCCATGAGAATAAGAAGTCTGAGTGGCTCCCATCTCATCACAGGATTCGACTTAGAGCAGAAATATAATATACCTACTACCAACAATAAACAGTAAGAACCATGGGAAAGATGCATTCTTTTTTTGTTGTTGTTGTTGTTGTTTTTTTTGTTTTTTGAGACAGGGTTTCTCTCTGTAGCCCCGGCTGTCCCGGTACTCACTCTGTAGACCAGGCTAGCCTCGAACTCGGAAATCCGCCTGCCTCTGCCTCCCAAGTGCTAGGATTAAAGGCGTGCGCCACCACCGCCCGGCAAAAAGATGCATTCTTAAATAGAAATAAAAATGAGTAATCTGGATGGGCAATATCTTGCTTCATATAATTCACACAGAGTATGCTTTTCCTTGTTTATTGTTGGATTTATGAGTAATGTTCAACATTTGGGAAATGTCATGAAACTCTACTAGTTTTTACAAATAAATGAATCATTATGGCTTTTGTGACAATATTGTATCATCTTAGTATACTCAGGAGGAATGTGTTCATATTCTAAATGCACAGAAGCCAAGAAAAGGAAGGAGTCCCAGTTGAAAGGCACCTGCAGCAAGCTGTCAGATGCCAAAACTGAACTGTTTGACTTCAGCCATTTGTATGCTACACTTGACAATCCCTAACTTGTCTTTAAGACAGTCTACATTTTTTTTAAAGACATGCACTTGGAACAAATGGATCTTAAAGGACCACCCTTCAATGTAAGTCTTATTTAGGCTTATAATTATGATTATTTATCCCATTTTTGCTTTGTTTTGCTTTGCTCTTTCTGTCAAAGAAAGACATCATACCATGATATTTGTGCTCAGACACTCTTAGAAGGCTTCCTCCTGAGCAGTGCTTAGCTCTTCATCTCACATTGAAACTTATCCTGTGTGAAGCTAAGACATTATTAGTTCACTACTTTGCAAAGTAAAATTTACAATTCGTTTATCTGTGAATAATTACTGCTTTCCCCAAGAGCTGCACTGCTGAATGTTTTCATATGCTAATATATGCCAAGCTGCCACTGTGAACTCAACTGTCTAATCTAAAACTCATGGTTAAGTGAAAGAGTATCAGGGTTTATCGCCAGAGTTGTCATTTGCCAAGAAAACTGAAATAAATATCCAAGAAAGATTTCAATGACAAAACTGTGTTTCAAATGAGAGATCATTTCCTGTTATCAAAAAGCAAATGTACATCAATGTGTGTATTCTTTAAGACTCATGAGATAATTGCTTAAATTTATCTGACAATCTGATAATGGCAATTGCACAATTGTGAATAGTGTCAACACTGAATGTTCTTAAATATCAGGAAAGGCATAATGCAAACTTGGGGTGGATATGTTAGCTTCAACTGAGGTTCTTGCTTCTTGGAAGTCTGTCTCCTTGACTCAGATTGCAATCTTGATTTATTACAGAAGCTAAATAAAGCAAACACACATACAAGCAAACTACCACCATGTACAACAAAACAAAAGGACACAAACCAAACAATAAAACAGAGCAAGACTCTAGGCACTCCAGGAAACACACAAGTTTTAAAACATTGCTTTAAATTATGATCATGTTGGCATTGACCTGGCACAACTATAACACAGTGTTTGGTCAATGGAGATGAAATATTTATTTGAGAATTAAAATTTTCCCATCTTTTAGACCCAATATGTTTCATGACATTGAATACTTTTTATGTTTTTTAATTTTTTTTAATTTACAAAATAATAGTTTTAGGAGCTAGGGAGATAGTTCAGTGAGAAAGAGTGTAGAAATGTACAGGTGTGGATCTTAGTTCAGAACCCAGAACCAAGCTCAAAGATGGGCATGGATTGTATAGGCCTATATTACCAGCACTATAGGGTCAAGAGACCAGAGGATTGTAAAAATTGCTGTCTGGCATACTAGTTTTAGCCTGAGTTAGATTCTATTTAGGGACTAAGAAAAATGACAAAGAGAAGGACATTGTACCACAAAACTTCCTCAGGCCTCTGCATGGAATTGCTCATGTAAACCTGCATATACATATGTGCATGAATAAAGCACATTATATATGCATTATATGTCTCCAATTTATTGAGCTAAATATAATCTTATATTTTACTACTCAGAGACAATGATTATATAAGCTGAGATTAAATATGTTCATTAAAACAAACCAATCATTTAACTGGTTGGCTCAAAATTTAGAAAAAAACAACATTACAGATCTAATAATGATTGTGAACACAACCACATAGAGAATTCCTTGTACCGAGAGTTACACTTTCTTTATCTACTGACTAGATACAAGAATAAACTGCATGCATCGTTGATAACCCTTAAAGTATTATCATGAAGGTAACAAGAAGAATAAATATCTTCTCCTAGCATACCACACAACTTTGCCTTTGAAAAGAAATGTTTACTTTCTATAATCAAATGTAAAATTATTTTTTATGTGAAGGCATTGACAGACTTCAAAATTAACTAACTTCTATTTCCTTTTTATTATTCACCTGCGTTGGTGCTGGCAGGAGATTGTGCCTGGAGTAATTGTTCAGATCAGTGGTCTGTGGCAAAGGACAGAAGAAATTAGACTTTTAAGACTTTTAATTAATATAGAATAGAAGCCAGAGATATATAACTGTTGGGAGCATCTGGTAAGGTACAAAATCTCTGTACAGAAATGATTGTTTGATTATAATTCAATATTTAGAAATTAAAGACACAACACAAAGTTCATCTAAAAAATGTTTGTTAACTTATAATGTAAACATGCTGTTCATAGATCTATGTCAAGTTGAATTTTATATCACAGAATTAAAGGACGCTAAACATATTTTACTAAATTCATGTATTCATCTCCCAAAGTTTTGCTCAAGTGATAATTATCATCTCTTGAAAATATATTAAAACTCAACCCTAGTAAAATCACAAACATACAAAAAGAATGTGAAAAGGCATTTTCACATAAGAATGTCTTTGCCATGTATATAAGTGTCTCATCTAGCCCTGTGGTGGGGTGTTAAAATCCTAGTGCTAGAAATGGCTTAGGTCCAGAAGGGAGAAAATGTGGGGCATAGAAAGAGTGGAAAATATAATCAGGATTTAATGTATGAGAAAAGAATCCATGCTTCTTATCAATAAAATGTAAAAAGAAAAGAAAAGAATCCCAGTAGTTGGTGGTCTGTATAAGGAGGAAATTGGATTCAAGTCTTGCCTGGGCCACAGAGAAAGTTGAAGTCTAACTTAAGAAATTCAGCAAGATTCTATCGTACAGTTAACAGTTAAAACAGTGAAAATGGGACAGAGAATTGAGTTGTAGCTCAGTGGTAAAACATGCAAATTCTCTCTTCTGATTCTAGAATATTAAAAGAAAGCACAACAAAAACTTTGTTATATTATAGTTAATTTTCTTATGAGGAAAGAAGAGAGAGAACCAAAGCCAAAACAGTGGTATCAGGAAAAACACAGTGGATTTAATTCAAGATCATTTTATCAAAGCCCAGTAGTTAGAGGAGGGGTAGCTAATGGGTGAAAGACACTGCCTAGAATATTCTCACTTCTAGTATTTCTCATTACCTATACAGGCCAATGTTCTTCCAGAGTAAATGAACTTGGTCCAATAGATTGGTAAATGGGTAAAACATTGGCTATGCATGCCTGGAGACCTGCATCAGTCCCTGGATCTTCCAGACAGACAGAAGAGACATTCCTTGTGGCTTCTGCCAACATTATTATTGTTATTTTACCTTCCTTCCTCCCTTTTCTGCATGGGAACTACAGAGTTCTCCTAAGAGATCACTTGCAGTAATTACCCTCCTTGTCTCCCTCTCTATAACTTCCCAAACACTCTCCTGGCAGTGCTTCCATTTACTTTCAGTATCTGCAGTTATTCCTGGCTATGTACTCACATCAGAAGATTAGAGCTAGAAGCTTCCAATGAGATAGAAGTTGCAATGTTTGCCTTTCTCTGCTTGTGTTACCTCATTCCATATGATCTTCTCTAGTTCCATCCATTTAGTTGTAAAGTTGATGACTTATTTTTCTTTACAGCTCTGCAGTATTTCTTAGTGTATAGGTACCATATTTTGTTATCCATTCATACATTAGGTAATGCTGAGCTTCTTTGTATTTCTTAACTACTGTGGATACTACAACAATGAATATGGTAGAACAAGTGTCTGTGGAGTAGAATGTTGAGTTCTTTGGGACTAACACTGGTATACATGAGTCAAATAGTAGATTTATTTTAGCTTTTGAGATTTTTGCACACTGATTTTCTTAGTGCCTACACAAGTTTACATTCACATCAATAGCAAATGAGGATTTCCATTTTTCCACATCTCCTCCAGCATTTGCTGTCACTTGTTTGGTTGAAATTTGCCAATATGATGAGCAATGATGAAAATTCAAACACTCCTTTGAGTTACATTTCCCTAATAGGTAGATATAGTGAACATATGTTGAGATATTTCTCAGCTATTTCATTCTTCTTTTGAGAATTCTCTGTTCAGGTCCCAGACACAGGTTTTCCAAAGGCACATATTTTGACTCTTTTTTTAAAAAATAAATCTTTATATATTTTGGCTATTAATCCTATCAGATGTACAGGTGTCATAAATTTTGTACCACTCTGTGGGCTTCTCCCCAATAATTTGATCTTTTATTTGGTCTCATTACTTTGATCTCTAATTTGGCTGTGAAGAAGCTTATGAAAAGAAAAACACTTATAATACAAGTAATTCTATGTATAAGTACTCATATTTAGTTTTAATTAAATTTCTCATTTAGGATGATAATACTCCTTCCAAGAGGCAAAGACTACCTATCAAGAGCTCTAATACTAACCATGAGAAGCCCTCTTTTGAGTTGTTCACCAAGGGTATCCAACAAACAGTACAGGGTTTTGCTATTATCATTTGTTGTTCCCTAAAATGGAAGATAAATCCATATTGCTGAAGATATCATATGTATCAGAAGAGGGGCTCAGAGATTCCCTGAGCTGGACCTGAACTGTATACCTCCTGCCTAAGGACTGATTTTCAGCTTACTAGAAGGTACAATATAAGGTTCCAAAGGATGGAGGGGACTCTCACCAACCAACATGGCCTTATAACTTTATTTTTCATTAGTTATTTTCATTATTTACATTTCCAATGATATCTCCTTTCCCAGTTTCCCCTCTTGGAAAAAAAACACACACACACAAAAATCTCTGTTCCCTCCCTTCTCCCCCTTCTCACTAACACACCCTCTTCTGCTTCCTGGCCCTGGCATTCACCTACACTGGGACATAGAACCTTCATAGGACCAAGGGCCTCTCCTAGCCATCATCTCTCATATATATGCTGGTGGAGCCATGAGTCCCAGCCATGATAGGTGGTTTAGTTCCTGGGAACTTTGAGGGTACTAGTTAGTTCATATTCTTGTTCATCCTAAGAGGGTGAAAACCCTTCAGCTCCTTGAGTCCTTTCTCTAGCTCCTTAATTGGGGACCCTGTGCTCAGTCCAATGGATGTCTGTGAGCCTCTACTTCTCAATAAAATTACAAAGCTTCCATAAGGCAAAGGACACTGTCAACAGGACAAAATGGCAACCAACAGATTGGGAAAAGATCTTTAACAATCCTATATTTGATAGAGGGCTAATATCCAATATATACAAAGACTTCAAGAAGTTAGACTCCAGAGAATTAAATAACTCTATTAAAAATGGGGTACAGAGCTAAACAAAGAATTCTCAACTGATGAATACTGAATGACTGAGAAACACCTATAGAAATGTTCAACATTCTTAGTCATTAGGGAAATGCAAATCAAAACAACCCTGAGATTCCACCTCACACCAGTCAGAATGGCTAAGATAAAAAAATAAAAAAACTCAGAGTAAAGCAGATGCTAGGGAGGTTGTGGAAAAGGTTGCTGGTAGGATTGCAAGAATTTGGCGTTTCCTCAGGAAATTGGACATAGTACTACCAAATGACCCAGCTATACCACTCCTGGGCATATACCCAGAAGATGGTCCAACATGTAATAAGGACACATGCTCCACTATGTTCATAGCAGCCTTATTTATAATACCCAGAAGCTGTAAATAACCCAGATGTCCCTCAACAGAGGAATGAATACAGTAATGTGGTACATCTACACTATGGAGTACTACTCAGCTATTAAAAACAGTGAGTGAATTTATGAAATTCTTAGGGAAATTGATGGATCTGGAAAATATCATCCTGAGTGAGGTAACCCAGTGACAAAAGAACACACATAGCATGCACTCTCTGATAAGTGAATATTAGCCCAGAAGCTCAGAATACCCAAAATACAATCCACAAAGCACAAGAAACTAAAGAAGAAGGTAGACCAAGGTGTGGATTCTTCTTTCCTTCTTAGAAGGGAGAACAAAATACCCATGGAATGAGTTACAGAAACAAAGTGTGGAGCAGAAACTGAAGGAAGGACAATCAGAGACTGCTCCATCTGGGAAATCCTTCCCATATTCAATCATCAAACCCAAACACTATTGTGGATACCAGCAAGTGCTGGCTAACAGGGACCTGATATATAACTGTCTCCAGAGAGACTCTGACAGTGTGTTATAACCTTATGAATGCAGTAGTAGCAAGCATATCATAGCAATGGCCAACCACCCTCTAATTGGACTTAAGACCCATTCAACTAGAAGAAAACCATTTTTCACACTGGAATCCTAGATTGGTACTCAGTGCTTGCTAAGTCATGGATATTGAAGGAGGACTTATAATCAGTATTTCATTAAACTCCTACCAAACATCTGCAAATATTTTTCTTATAACCACAGAAAAGAATAGTTATCAATCCTGATCAAGGAAGCTTCTCTTTGCTACAAATGGAGACCACTACACAAAACTACAACTAAGCTGAAATTCAGAGTTTTGCAGCACATTCCCAACAGATACATCTATAAAATGCTACTGGACCCAAGGATGACCTAAGGATAGATCTTTAAGCACTGCTGAAAAAGGGGAGAAAGATTACAAAAGCCAGATCAGGGGGTTTACTGTAAAATGTGTCATTTCCATCTAGGAATGTCAGAAGTTACACACATAATGTTTAAACAATTTGACCCTCCAAATCTAATCTCAACAAGGACAGCACAAATAAACATGGCAAAGAGGCTCAGGAAGCCTCAACTCTGCACAAAACACTACAAGCAGCTAAAGAAGGCTAAGAATCAGAGACTCTTTCCCAGGGAAGAACACACAATTGGCTATCGACTACCAAATGGCCATCACTGAAGACATATGAACAAATAATATGCAATCTGAGTAGGATATAGGTAGGAATATATGTGTATAAACATATATACTTGCATGAGAGTCATAACAACTAATGAAAAAGAGACTATGTATTTGAAAGACAGTACATGGAGCATATGGGATGCTTTGGATGGAGGTAAGTAAAGTAAGAAATGTTGTAATAACATTATATTTCAATAATTTGTGAGAGAAGATAACTGTGCAAAGATATTTTCTGTGATACATGTGAGTGGGCACATGCACACCCTATTAATATACTATTTTTATATAAAAAGAGTAAATTAGGTAATATTTATTTTGTTAAGGGGTACTACATCAACAGATATGAGAGGTCTTGTCTTCAGTGAAAGACACCATTTGGTGTGTTTTAGTTGCTGAAGTGTAAAGTTTATCTTAGGGTGGCTCCTTGTTATTTAGACCTCAGAACCCTTGAATCAGATTTATACTACCTATGTTGACACATCGAAGTAATTTTATTTTATGTAATTTAGAAAATTTTACACTTCCAGAGAAATACATTTTTCCTTATTTTTCTACCCTAACATTCAATGAATTATACAGTTGATGAGTACCAATATCTAAATTAGTTTTCCAGAAAATAAGCCATGGTATTTCAATTACAAATGCAATTTTTAATGGCTGTATCTAGCTAAAAAGTGGTTCTATCATTGGAAATACATAAGGTGTAAAAAGTGGAGTTGAAGGAAATGACATGTTGCTGGGATTTCTAACACCAATAAACCCATATTAAAAACACACAATCCAGTTATTATAATTAAGCTATATGCCTAGATTTGTCCAATCTAACACTATACAAACTTATTCCCCAGCTACAAGATCCCTTGATATTTGCAGTTTCTCCTGGCCACATGGTTTTTGTTCACTATGGACAAGAGGTTCTTCCTCTTCCTCCATCCTCACTCATCCCATCCTCTTCTGACTCTCCACCTGCCCCCCACTCAAAGCTCCAATCTCAACTTTCTCTTATACTGTCCAATCATGTGCTCTAGCTTTTATCGAACAGTTAAAATGGGGAGAAGGTTCATGTGAGATCACCTGAGAATATAATGGACTGCTCATCAGGAACAAGCCTTCTTGAGAAGGCAGAACTAGCATCAGAATATAAACAGTGTCAGGACAACCCAGAACAATGAAATAGTTTTAATATAAAGTAACCTAAACTATATTTTTTGAAGTAGAGATATTCTATATGAAATAGTAACAATAAGACAGAAGTCTGAGGTCTGATGGTGTAGCTTTATGTACACACATTAGAACAGCATGTGTGATGCACCAGGATCAGTGCCCAGTGATGATAAAGTTCTGAGAATAACAAAAATAACAACTCACTATACAAGTGTTATAAGCATTTATTAAAGAAATCACTCAAATTTACACCAAAATAGCTAGGGCAATACATCAAGAATCATGCATAAAGTTTTCATTAAGATATGACTTACAATAAAATGTCAGAAGCAATTCAAATGATTAAGTATAGTTTGAAATCACATGTATGGCCATACAGGCACAAATACAAACATTTAATAATATTAATAATACATTCAAAGGGCATCTCATTTCACCTAATAAAATTGCCATTGATATAGATGAATAAGAATATCTATTAGCAGTAATTTTCACCAGAATTTTAGATTATATAGCAACAAATGATGTTATTTTTAGATTTTTTCCATCTTCTGAAGTGTAAATAATTGATCAAGTTTTACTATTTTATTATTAATCAAGTTTTATTATTGTATTTATAATAAATACAATAAAAACAGAGTATCATTTTTCCAGCTTCAGGCTGTTTACATTCAGAAGTATTCTGATTAAATAGATTTTGTTTAAAAAGGCAACTATATCACCTATTCATTTGGACTACAACATTTATTAAGCACCTTCTGTGTACTAGTTGTTGTACTCAGAGTCCTGAGAGTCTGGAGCTCAGAGCATTCTTCTGTATGTTTTTACTCACTGAAATGTGAAGTCACTACCAGAGAAACCTGTCTTTAATATCATAAAACTTACATTCTCGAAGGGAAGACAGAAAAATAACAAAAATCAGATACAGAAGAAATCAAAATATGACTCGAAACAGTTATCTTGAAGGAATACAAGCTTAATAATAATGAATAGCTATTGGAAGCTAAGGAAGACCTGAGAGGAAAAGTTGATATTTTATTTAAGAAATTAGATTACAGTCATATATAACAAGTTCCTTGAAAGAGGGGAAAGCATGAATAGAACAGACGCAAGGGGTGATGAGAGGACAAGACAGGACAGGAAGGAGAGGACAAGAAGCAATTATGAATTTCCCAAATCACAGAAAGTCTCAATATGATCCAGACACCAAGAAAATGAAGAAACAAAAACGTAATTGTAAAGCAGAAAGAAGCATGTGGTAATTTGAGTAAATTTGGAACCAGTGCAGAAAGGATTTTGAACTTTGATCCTGATTAATCAGACTTCTTTGATTTTTTTTTTTTTTTTTAAGATGGGAAGAATACGATCCCTTATAGGAGATCATTATAGTCTGGGATGAATGCATAAGTGGGAAGCACTGGGAATAGAACGTGTGACCTAAGTGACATTATCAAATCCATTTGTCCTACATAGCTCAGCAGTATTGCTCTACTCCAAAAAAAGATGGCTCCGTTGAAGATAAAATAGAGAAGAAAATGGACGTGCCCTGCTCCAATAGTAGCCTCACCAAGAATGGAGAGCACAGACTACTCAGTCAAAGGGAATTTTCCAGGTTGTATGTTGGTTCTTCTTGAAAACCAGTCAACACTATTTCATTCATAACTGATCCCAGGAGCAAAGTTAAGGAGCATGGTCAAGTGGTAGTAAAGAAGACTACCAAACATCACTGATTTTATGTAATGATGACTTGATTACAATATCAGATGGAATGATTATTTGTTTTGCTGCTATTCTTATTTAAGACCATAAAGAAGCAATTCTACCTCAGCACAATTATCAGTCTGGCCAACCAAATGTCACTGAGGCTAGAATCAGCCATGTTCAAAACTTTTGAATCATATTCAAGGCTGATTTTTTTATTAGATACTTTACATTTCAAATGTGATCAAATGTTACAAAACACCTATCCCATCCCTCCTCCTCCTACTCATCAACTCACCCACTCCTGCTTCCTGACCCTGGCATTCCCCTACACTGGAGCATTGAGCATTCTCAGGACCAAGGGAAGGGTTTCTTCTCCCACTGATGCCCAACAAGGCCATCCTCTACCACATACATAGTTGGAGTCATGGGTCCTTCCATGTGTACTCTTTGGTTGGTGGTTTAGACCCTAGGAGCTCTGGGGCTACTGGTTGCTTCATATTGTTGTTCCTCCTATGGAGCTACAAGCTCCTTCAGCTCCTTCAGAGGTGAATGCTCTCAGTCAGCCATTGGATGGACTGAGAACAGGACTGAAGGAGCTCAAGGCTGAATTTTAACATCTTCACCACAAAACTCCCTAGGTGGCTTGCTATAGAGGCAGATCTGGGAACTCCTCTCTCTTCTGTATTACATAGCAAGCAGTTGTAAAGTAAACTTCTCATGTACCTCAATTTTTACATTGGGGAAGCAGGTTCAGAATGAGTATTTCATTAAGCAGTAGCACATTAAAAATGAGACATAATTTTAGATTCCTTATTCATGTCTTTTTGATTCATGTTTATTCAGAATTAATTTAGATAATGATCTGTAGTACAAAACAGGTGAGAGTATTCTTAGCCAAGCTATGCTTTAAAATCTTAAAAACGAATGTAATTTACTTCGAAATTTGCCTATCTGATACTTAAGGAAAAGTCAGAAACTTATTTAAAGCAAATGTTTTATTAAAAGTACATTCAGTAAGAGGAACAAATGCAGCACCCAGAAAGTCAACAAAATCTAGGTCATGACACACTTGAGAAATCAAATTATTTCCTGTTTGATATATTGTGCATTTTTTTCAGTCTAAGTAGTTGGGTTTGAATAGATGCTTAGCTGTTCAGGTAGATAAAGCATTGCTTTAATGCAGGGCATTAGAGACTACAGAGAGCTGCAATTCCTGGAACCAGCCATCAAGGGAAATAGTATATGATGATCAAAGATTGTTCATATCTTCGTATTCTCTGATTCTAACACAATAGTATGTCCTTGGTGAATCACATGAACCTTCTCTGTTATTTTGACATGTAAGAAAGGAGAAGAACACAGACACTCATTTAATATCATCTGTATACAAACCCTACTCAAGGCTTCTTATGTGATAGATCACTAAACCTCTTCATAACTGCAGGGAGAGTTTATGGAATTTTAACAATCTTACATAGAAGGAAATAGTGCCTTAGTGTCATTAAATGATTTAGCCAAGTTCGTGTGGAACACAGGAAAAATTTTACGATTGTAATTGGGTGACTTGTGTTACTCTCATCTCATCTCACACAATGAATTCTCCTTAATTTCTGGAGAATTAACTATTTTTCCTATAAATTCAAGTGCTACTCAGGTCACAGAAAGAACAAATTAATACACTGTTTATGTTACCGTCCAGCGGTAACCATAGGGAAGGGTTTTCTGGAAATATGGAGTCAGGAGAAAATTGGCTAGCCATAATTAATCTTACCCACGTGGAAGGCACCTTAAAAATTGGACAGCACTCAAGTGGTATGGTCACCCAGCCATCTTGCATTTAATGAATTCTTTGTTACAAGCCAACAGGTAGAATAGGTGAGGCAAAACCCCTCCCCCAAGTTCATCAGCATATAGGCCCAATCAGCAGCTTCTTTGGTATCTGTAGAGGCAGGATTTCTGATGTAACTGGAACCAGGAGCGTGGCATGGCAAGTAGCAGGAGGTGGGCAGAGAGATGTGGTTATGAGAGGCAGGCAGGGTCTGAAGAATCAGCCCTCAAGCCAGGAGGGTTACAAACATACCATAAAGCCCAAGGAATAAAAAGCACAATGACTTCTATAAGGAGAAGGACTCCTGAAGGCTGAGCAATGGGATCATACACAGAGCTGTTATCTACCTCTCAAGGTCTGGAGAATCATTAACTTAATTCTAGATTTGACATATTTGACTTAACCCAAGCAGAGTTACTGCACTGATATTTAGGAGGTTGAGAATGGCCAGGGCTTGCAGAGGATGTGTATGTCTCTTCTGGTCTTCAGAGGCATTCACAGGGATAACTGGAGGTTGTAGGACTGCCATTCATTTTCTGGTTCTTCTTCATCTGAACAATACTGAGATTAAACTCTAGTTTAGAAAGTCTTCTTTTTAATTTTTTTTTATAATCTTGCACGTATGTGTGTATGTATGTATGTATGTATGTATGTATGTATGTACTTTAAACTCCAGGTTTTTTGTTTGTTTGGTTGGTTGGTTGGTTGGTTTTTCGAGACAAGGTTTCTCTGTGTAGCCTGGCTGTCCTGGAACTCACTCTGTAGACCAGGCTGGTCTTGAACTCAGAAACCACTGGCCTCTGCCTCCCAAGTGCTGGGATTAAAGCTGTATGCTACCACTGCCCAGCTAAACTCCAGGTTTTATTCCCCTCCCGGTAGACTTTCTGACTGTTCCATATGCTATAGCTCCTCTCTGCCCCCAGAATCTACCAGAGACCTGTAAGATGAAAGACTCTCAGGACTCAAAGAGAGAGACTCCTTAGATGAAATGTCCTACAGTGAGGAGAGAGAACTCACCTCCAGTAAAAAGACAGGGCATCAAGTGGAGAGATGGGGTTGCCATCCCACAGTCAAAATTCTGACCTATAATTGTTCCTGTCTGAAAGAACTGCAGGGATGGAAATGGAGAGAAGCCTGAGGAAAAGAAAGTCCAGCCACAGGCCCAAAGTGGGATCCAGCTCAAGGGGAACCCCAAGACCTTAGACTATTACTGAGGCTATGGAGCACTCACAAAAAGGGATTTGTCATGACTGCCCTCCGAAAGATGCAACAAGCAGCTGAAAGAGTCAGATGCAGATATTTGTATCCAATCAATGGACAGAGGCTGCTGACCCTACTCAACTATTAATAATAATGAGTTTATGAAATTCTTAGGAAAATGGATGGATCTGGAGAATATCATCCTGAGTGAGGTAACCCA
>NW_022196905.1:238859398-239049038 GCF_008632895.1 Mastomys coucha
GAAAAAAAAAAAAAAGAAGTGAGGAAAAAAAAAATAAGAATTATGTAACAAAGACCATAATGAAAATAAGGAACTTATTTCCTATCCAGAGATATAGACCCTTGGAAATTTGCTATAATCAAGTAAATAGTACTCTTGCTTGCTGAGCTATCTCAGGCTAGAAATAATTTTAAAAATATATTATTAAACTATTCTCCCAACATGAAGCCTCTGGCTATGAACTACTGTCTAACCAACAAACTGTTCTTCCTTAGGCTAAGAAAAATCACTATTTTGTTGCCATCCCTATAAATGTGTCATTTTTTGAGTGTTATATTTTAATCATATTTTACATGTACTTTGAAGATTAGTTGTTTTCACTTAGCATAATTCTCTTGAAATTTATCCAAACATAATGGACCAGTGCTCCTATTCCTTCGAGTTTTTCAGTGTATTTCATAATTTATTAAGTGTCACTACATAAATCTAAGTCCAAGATTTATGCTGCATCTTTGAAAAACATGTAGAAATATTTGTGTTGTTATCACTTTAACATATTAAACTGTCATTTCTGTTGACAAGAGCACTCTATATCGTTATTAAATTTAAAGCCTCACATTTTTTGGTTGCCTCAATATCCCCACAAGCAAGATTTGAGAACACTGTTTAAGCAGCTTGCTGTACTACTATGAGGTGCCCACAAGTTCCCCATTTTACATTTCCTAGACTGCTGCAACCTAGAATTCCCAGGGATCAGTCTTTTACCTCACTCTCCTCTTATTGCCTTCTTTCCTCAACCAAACTTCATCAGCTATTCACATTCTGGATTGACTCTATTTCTAGGAAGCCCCACCCATATGGTTTCTTGAATAACATGCTGTATCTCCCTCCCAAGAACCTTAGGATAACAAATGTTTAAATTTCATTGGCACTTCCAAGTATTTTATTTCTGCAGCTATGTCAGTAGTGTCTTTTAAAAATAAGAAAAACTTATTACTGAATGCAATGCAGTACTTTAGCAAGTATACAGTTTCCCCTAAAGTTCATAAACACCAGTATAATGGCTATTCCTTGTCAAATTGACTATATCTGGAATGAACTACAATCCAGAATTGGAAGGCTCACCTGTGATTCAGATCTTAAGACTGGGAGAAACAAGTGTCTGGCCTGGAACTTGGCATGTAGATTTTGAGGCCTAGTGGCTATGAATCCCAGGAGACTAATGCAAGGAGATCTCTGAGTTTGAGGTCATCTGAGACAAAGCAAATCCCAGATCCAGGTGTGGTGGTACACACCTCTAATGTGGGTCACATTTCTGCTGGACCCTACATCGGGCCATTGGAAGAAGTAAGATTTGCCCTTTCTTCTCTTGCTTGCCTGTGGGTCAGAGCAACTACTGGATCCTTAGACTTCTATTCACAGTTGATCATTGTTAGTGAGTTGGACTACAGACTGTACATCATCAGAACAAATTCTCTTACTATCTGGAGACTATCCATACATTCTGTGACTCCAGAGAAGCTTGGCTAATACAACCAGTCTCTGTGGATTTCCCGGGTAAGAACCAGAGTCTATACATGCTATATATCAGGGACACAGCCTTTCCTACTTCCCAAAGATGACCACATTGGTCTCAAACATACCTGGACAGTTTTTTTTCCCTAGTGGACAGTCTCCTGGATTTCTTTTCTCATTTCCTTTCCAGATTGTGGCAATGCAATATTCTGAAAACACACATTATAAAAGATCAGAACTTTTACAGAACATCACATTCAAAGTTAATAATACAACTTGTGGTCAGTTATGATTTAAAACTCCATGAAATATAGAAATCACACGTGGTCCACTCTTGGTTAAGCTATTTTCAAGGGAACATTTTAATTTAATTTTTTCCCTTAATGTAATACTGATCCATTATTGGTGACTCAGTGTTTATCACAAATGCCTATAATCTACACATCAGAATAGGCTACTGTCTCAGTTTTTCCTTGTTCCCATTGCCTTCCATCTCCTGTCTGTTGCACAATCTTGCCTGCAGTTGTATCTGTAGCTGTCTCTGTGTGTCTTGTCTGTTTTGTTTTGTTTGTGAGTGTTGTCTCTCTGTGTGTGTTATGTCTAGCCCTAAAAGGGGTGTTTATGATGATCTAATATATTTTATCTTTAGAAAGTCTTCTCAAAGGTTTTATTAAATACATTAATAGCTGTCCTCTGAGAGGCCGTATGAGCAGCTGACTTAGACAGAAGCAGATACTTACACCCAACCATTGAACTGAAGTCAGATACCCCTATGGTTGATTAGGGAAAGGACTTAAGAATCTGAAAGGGAGAGCGACCCCACAGGAAGACCAGCAGCCTCACTAACCCTGACCCCAGGGAGCTCCCAGAGACTGAGCCTCCAACCAAGAGTATACAAGGGTCTATCTAAAGCCTCTGGCACAAATATAAAAGTGGTCTGCCTGACTGAACCTCAGTGGGAGAAAACTCAGTTAATCCTCTAGAGACTTAAGGCTCCAGAGAAGG
The DNA here is from genome assembly GCF_008632895.1 of Mastomys coucha. Lineage (NCBI taxonomy): Eukaryota > Metazoa > Chordata > Mammalia > Rodentia > Muridae > Mastomys > Mastomys coucha. Next base: position 238,861,898 of record NW_022196905.1, read on the forward strand.
AGAAAGCCTTGTGGGGAGAGCACCCTCTCAAAGGCAAGGGGGAGGAGGAATAGGATGAGGGACTTTGGGAGAGGGGACCACAAGGGGAGACAATGACTAGAATGTAAAGAAATAAAATAATATAACAAAATAAAATCCCTAAATGTTCAAATGTAGACAATACTATGTAAAACCTGAGAGTACGTATTGTATTGTCTCAATAGACCATGGCATGTTTGAAGAAAGATTGGAATTATCTACTGACCACAAACCAATCAAGAGTAGAACAAATGCCTTTTTGTTGTAATTATATATTTTAATTATTCATATGAAATACATTTTAGCTCACAACTTTTAAGTTTCTACTACTGAACTGTCTAAGAGGCAGAGAACAATTTCTGGGTCCATTACTGTTAGATAACATAACTGCTTCCCATTACACAGTACTCTCCTGTCAAGTGGCCACAAGGCCTTCTTGATGATAGTAACAGAGGACTTACTTTAAAACATGGTAACATTTTAAACCAGGATATGAATGTGAAGACTGTTGATAGTTCTATATTACCTCATAGACTTAAAACAATTTAAAAGAATAAGGAAGGCATTTTCACGTACAACAGAAAATGCCTTAAAAAGATGTAATATGTAATATACTAAATGTTTGTCCTTGTTTCCCAAAATTCACATTTACCCCTAAGAGTGTCAAGATTCAGAAGTGGAGCCTGGAGCTGGTGAATAGGTTATCACAAATGATTTGGAATTTTAGTTCTGAAGAACAGAAATAGAACCTTCAGAGATTTCTATCACAACAATATTTAACTCAGGTAATTGATTGTTTGCTTAAATGTGGAGAGGATGATCTTGAGTCAGAAAATGTGGGCAAAGGGCCTGAGAGCAGCCACCAGTTGGTGTTCAACTGGAAAATAAGTTCTACAAGTGCAAGTAACTATTTTCCAAAAGAAAAAAAAATGGAAGAAAATCTCAATCAATCTGGATGTGGTATAATGCTGCAAAGTCTGAAAGTAGAAAATAATAAATTAATTTTGTATATAATTCCATTTACTACAGTATAACTGGCACCTTCAAAATATAGCAGATTATAATCCCTGTGTTCCTGTCTATGAGTCAGTAGTTTTCATAGTGTTACTATATTCTATGTTAGCATTCCATGTATTCTATCTTGTGTATATCTGTGAAGGTCTTTATGGGTGTGATCTTTATTATGAGAGTCTTGGGTATCTCAATTACAGATGTATCAGAAAGTTTACTTGTCAATGCTAAAACAATAGAAAAAAATCAGTTGTTGAAATGCTCTTTGTGAGACATGAATATTTGCTCATTATTCAGCACTGTACTTACTGAAGTGCCTTATTACTGTGGATAAGGAAACATACTCTCTCTCTCTCTCTCTCTCTCTCTCTCTCTCTCTCTCTCTCACACACACACACACACACACACACACACAAACAGAGAGAGAGAGAGAATCTCATTTAAGAAAGTTGGTGAAGCATCAGATGACAAGAACATTTTTCTTCTCATTCAAAGATCACTTCATTCATCAATCAATCAGAGATAATTATTATAAAATATTAATTTTCTTAAAATAAAGAATAATGTAATCAATAAACTGATACTGGTATAGAAAATTACATAAAAACCAAATTAGTGTTAAAAAATATGAGAACAAGTAAATGGAGTAGAATATAACAAAGAAGAATAAAACAAAGCAGAGTAAAAGAATGAAAAAAATAATACAAATGAAACATTTATTCTACCATTACTTTTATTTTTGTGTGATTAGTTAGATATTTGGAGAGATTATGAGGTCTATAGCAGGGAGAAAGAAGAGAAAATGGTTGTTTTTCAAACACTTGTGCTAACTATGCCTGGCCTTTAACATGCAGTCCTTCCATACTCCCCTGATACACATGGACAGGGTGCCTGTAGAACACTGAAGGGGTGGGGGCAAATATGACATGTGGCACCAGGGCAGAATCTGATCCTGGACAAATGAAATCTGTCAGCCATCTCCTCAAAGGCTGCCACCTTTCATATTCCTGCTTGGCTGAACCAGCTTTATATAGAGACTTATTGTATTATTCAGCTGGTTTGATTTTCCTTTTTATGACAACCCTCCCCTGGAGACCATCCATCTCTTTACAGTCTTGGAGAATGACTCTAACTGAATGATATTTCATTGTAATTTATAACTCACAACTGCAAACACAAACAGGGCTTGTTTCTTAGCACTGAGAGGAATGCTAACAGCTAGTGTTACACTGGATGAAATCAGCACCAAAACATTTAAGGGGTTGAAAGGCATAAATTTTATGGAACTGGAAAAATGTGGTGAAAAGGAAATACAAACAGATATGTATGTGCATGTTACTAAAGAAAATAAAAATAAGTTCCAGGTCTCTATGGCTATTTGTTAACTCTTCATTCACAAGCAGCTCCTGGAAATGTGTAAACAGTTTTGTGATTCACACTTATTAGGGAAAAATCATTGCAATAATGAAGCTCAGAACTTTTTCACTATAAAGAGACTGAAGTCCAGAATATAAAGACAGGCAAATTGTAAAGATTTTGAATTCTCCCTGGGAGTTCTGTGTGGTCAGGTTCATTGATATTGTTCTTTCTATGATGTTGCAAACTCCTTCAGGTCCTTCACCCCTTCCCATAACTCCTCCATTGGTGCTCCTCTGCTTGTTGGATGCTTGGCTGCAAGCATCTCCATTTATATTCATCAGACTCTGGCAGAACTTCTCAGGGAACAGCTATACCAATCTCCTGTATCAAGCCCCTCTTGGCATCAACAATAAATTCTGGGTTTGGTGTCTGCAGATGGGATGAATCCCTAGGTGGGACAGTCTCTGGATGGCATGTCCTTCAGTCTCTGCTCCATTCTTTGTCCCTGTATTTCCTTTAGACAGGAACAATTCTGAGTTAAGTATTTTGAGATGGGTGGGTGAGGGATGGGGTCATCTCAAAATACTTAAGATGGGTGGGTGACCCTATCCCTAACTGTGCCTAACTTCTAGATTTGGTCCCTCTACAAGTTTTCTCTCTGCTCTTTTAGTTATTTCAGCTAATGTCATCCCTATTGGTTCCTGGGAGCCTGTTGACTTCCAGACATCTGTGACTTCCTGGTGGCTACCCAGAGTTCCCCATTCCACACTGATACACACCTCTGTTCAATTTCCTGACCCTCTGTACATCTTCTGTCTCCTTCCACCCCTGATCCTGCCCCCAACTGCTGATACTTATTTTCTTCTGAAACAATGAAACTGTCTCCCTTTGAATCTCCTCATAATCTCATATTGTCTCTCTGATATGGGATGTGGCAATGATCAAGATACTTTTTTCTCTGGTTTCTGTTCACTTCGAAAGGCAGATTTTATGAAAAGGTTTCTAACAACTGTGCCTACACGTTATTTTCCGATAAAGTTCACAGAGTCAGATGGTAAGATAGCATTTTTACCTTCATAATTTATACATTAGACTTTATCAGGGTATGGAAACCTCTAATACATCATGAGCTAAATATTGAAACAATTTTTAGCATATAAGTTATATTTAAACACAAAAGTTTCATTTGTTACTCATTAATATTGGTATCTATTTCTTCATTAATACTTCATGCCACAGTACTCTCTGAAAAAAGTGGTATAAAAAAGAAATTAATGACAATTACTTCTCTGAAAATGAGAAAAGTCATGACTGTATTAACAAGAAAAGTATAACTGTGAATCAAAATGTTTTCAGCACTGCCACACAAAATCACAGGATTATATAATAAATGTATCTATTAAGAAGTCATTGAGAAAAGTTTGATGATAGATGACTGTAATATTTTAATAGTTTTAAAAGTCTTCCATTAGTATTTTTTATCCTTTCTCTGAAAATGATTATTCAAATTTACTTCCATTTTTAAAAAATATTATTGGTGGTTTTCTTAATCTCACACTATCAATAACAGAAATGCTACAGATGTGTTGTCTAATTGGAAAATTCATTCACATTATCAGACACACTGTAAAGGCACATTCTTAAACAGTTACTAAAGTTATAAGAAGTATAACAATACTAGCCTAAATTATTTTAAATAGTGAAGGCCTTGATTGAATAGTAAACATTATCCTTTTGCAAAATTTATATTTTAATTTTGTTGTAAGGTTTTATGTACTTTCTGTATTATGTACAGGAAGTGAAAGTTTAAAATAACCCAAAGATATATTATTTAAGAAGATAATATGAAGAAACAAATTAAAATAGGAAAAATTGTTGATGTTTATCCCCAAACATTGAGATGTACGAAATAACTAATAAGGGCTGTTATTTACAACTGGACTCCTATTTTATTATATACATTTTATTAGAATTATCTAAATAGATTCTTCTGAGGTCATGTCTTGATACAGTGTCCAAATTGTACTGGAATTCATTCTTTAACTGCCTTTGTCTCTAATGTGTTTGAATTACATAACTGTGTCACCATATGTAGAAATCTAACTCTCACTATACATAATATATATGTACATAGTATATACTTACTATATATAACAATATGTGAATTATGTAAAGTGTAATTACATTTGCAACTACTCTCACTAAAATCTAAATATTAATTGTCAATTTCATATATAAAAATGAGTTGTTTTTTCATTTAGTAATATGTAAACCAAACCCTTCAGCTCCTTGGATTTGGGTTTGCAACCCCTTAGGATGAACAATAATATGAACTAACTAGTACCCTCAGAGCTCCGAGGGACTAAGCTACCAATCAAAGAGTACACATGGTGGGATTCATGGCTCCAGAGGCATATGTAGCAGAGGATGGCCTAGTTGATCATCAATGGGAGGAGAGGCCCTTGGTCCTGTGAAGGTTTATGCCCCAGTGTAGGGGAATGCCCGGGCCAGGAAGTGGGAGAGGGTAGGTTGGTGACCAGGGGGAGGGAGGAGAGAACAGGGTTTTGTTTTATATTTTTTTCCATGGGGAAAACTGGGAAAGGAGATATCATTTGAAATGTAAATAAAGGAAATATCTAATAAAAAATAAAATTCTATCAGATAAAAAAACAAAAAAGAAAATATGTAAACCAATCTGAAATAACTCTGTAAGAAAAGGAAAGCATCTCTCTCTCTCATCTCTCTCTGTCTCTCTCTCTGTCTCTTTCTCTGTGTGTGTCACACACACACACACACACACACACACACCACATCACATACACACACACACACACACACACAGCAATTTCAGATACTTTCTGTAATGAAGTTCACAGAACAGAGAGCCTTGATTGGTGACACTCCTTTACATGTTAATTTAGACACACATGGAAAAGAGGGAGTCTCAAAGTACCCTTCATATTTCCCAAAGAAATCACTGCTTTTGTGTTGTGGTCATGGTCCAGGTTGATTTAACTGATTAACATATCCTTCTTCCCGAATCTTGGCTCCTTATTAAATTCACCTCAATACCTCCAGCCATGTACATTTGTCAGAATTACAAAATTATTGTCTATGGAGAGTTTCATGCTTGTCCTCACCAAAATCAATGAATTTAAGAATGAACAAACATTGAATCTTGTTTTCTTTTTCAATAGTACAAGCTAATTTTAAATAACTGAGGATACATTTTAATTTGCCAAAATACTTAAGTTTGTAATTATAAAATTGAAGCTCAAGTTTTAAATATTTGGGTTATCTATGGAAAATTTACTGCATAGACTATCTAATAGAATTACATTAAAATAGTAAAATTTTAAAAACATTTTCTAAAACCTTGTTCTTAGCATTTTAAAATAGCTTCTGCAGTGCCATCATTCTGTGATCACTGTAAAAGAAAATGTATGCTCTAGTTATCATAACTCAAAATATGCTTTTTAAAATGTCCTCTGCAGTTAGAAAATCTACAATAGAATGATCTGGTTTTTAAATAAGGACTGTGAAAGTTAATGACAATATGGGATAAAACCTAACAATTATTAAAAAGAAAAAAATTCTCACCAGACAATCATTCTCTTCTAGTGGCTGTCAAAATGGATGATTGATTGGCAACACAGCCTGCGTGTCTGGTCACTGACCAAATGGCTAAGAATTATTCACTTGGTCAATACCTCCCAGGAAAAGGGGTTGACCATCTGCTTCTCAGTGGCCTGTTAACTAGCTAGCTTACTGGTTGACTAGCTGTATGCATGGATAGTTGCCCTGCTAAGATTTAGGATAAGAACTTTCCAAGCTGCCTGGTGCACTGATTAACATGGCTGGTTAACAATCTGATTGACAGTTGGCCTGACTGAATTATTAACAAATATGCAAGATCAAATAGAGCCTAAGATTTTTTTCGGAATCATTCTCATGCTCACACAGCTTCTGCCATATTATGCAGGAAAGTGGCTATATCTGTATTGTCCAGGATTGCATAACAGCTACTGTTGTTCCAAAAGCAGGGGTGCCTAGGCTGTGGCCCGCCTGCCTGGCTGAGGCTCTTTCCCTGGTGGCAGGCCCGGTGCTGAGGCCCAGATCTCTCTCTCTCTCCTCCCTGCGGCTGGCCTGTTTGCTGCAATCCGCTTTAATTAAAAAGGGAGGCAATGTATGAATGAGTTATTTTATTGTAGGAAGGAGAAATATGCTGGTTGAGTAGAGAAAAGAAGGGAGAGGAAGAAAGCCAGAGAACAAAGAGCAGAGAGGAGAGTGAGAGGAAGAGAACAAGAGAGAGAAGAGCAAGAGGACAAGAGAGTAAGAGAGTGAGGAAGTAAGAGCAAGAGAGTTAGGAGGGGCAAACCACGCCTTTTATTGTATGGGGCATGGCATGCCTGGCTTGTGGTCAGATGACTGTGTGTAAGGTCCAGCTAGAATGCTGGGAGTTTGAGGCAGTGTCTGCCTGATAGAGCACACACCTCCTGCAGGGGCAGCTGTGAGGGGTCTGGGCTGAAATCTGAGCCACTGGTGTCAGGAGCAATCAAGGAACCCTACCTCCCCTTTTAAGAAAATTTACATTGCTCAGTGGGTCTCCGGGGTTCCAAGGTGGCTCTGCTCTACTGGACTTGGGCTGTCAGAGCTGCTCACTGCCCTACAAGCTACAGCTGTGTGTCAGCATATTTACTATACCTGGGGAGCTCAAACCTTTAATGTTTAAGAGTTCACAAGCAGGGATTGTTGGGGAAGAATTAACAGATAAAAGTTAAAAGAGTTCTATGTGTTAAAGCAAAGGTGAAAATAAGTTCTCTGTAATTGGTAGCTATCTGGAGGAGCCTAGCCTTGGCAAGTCAATGTGAATGTGATCATCAGATGTTCTGCAAATGGCCAGTAACTTTCTTTTTATTACCTCATGTTTAAAAATGGGTAATTAATTTTCTCATGTTGACACAGGTTCATTAAGAAGATTAAATAAGTCATAAAAATAGTAATTAAAAACAATAACCCAGCACTCATCTTCCCATTAGGAATTTGTCCTTACTTTTTCCAAATGTCCTGATAACATCATCCTTTTCAGGGCCTTTCCCATCTACTGATAATGCTGGTCAAAACTTCCTTTCCAAACAATAGATGATTGAACTAACTAATATTATGCTTTATGATTTGATACACTTTCTTTAGTGACAACTGTCATAGCTGTCAGAACTACCATGGTGTTGGATTCTGGAGGTTTTAATTATATAAGAAAAGTCAGTTGCAACAGAAAAATTGGTCAATGAAAATTAGTAAGGGCAGATTGTTTAGATGAGAGAAACAGCCAATAGCATAGTAAAGTCAAGCATCCCTGTGTCCAACTTGATGTTTTCTATTGGATGATGTCTTTTTATTTTTAGTTTGTATAAATTGTCACAATTAAACAATTTTAAATGAGATAGACAAATGTCAGTTCTGTTGATTTGTCTTTATAGATCAATAAGTTAAGGAAGAAAGAATTATATAAACTGAGAAAGCATTACAACGTCCCAACAAGCAAGGCTAAGTAACAATTCTCAGCTAGCTGAGAACTCAGAAGAGCTTTTTCAAGCAGATTGAGAACATCTGCTATTAGAAGGAATTAGATGTCATCTTTTATCATAGCAGGCAGAAATTTTCCTTGAAGTCTTAAGTAATTAAATAAGACAATGGAAATAAAAAGAATGCATAGAGACTGACTGAAAAGAAATAAAATAACTGCATTTGTTTGTAACATATTAATCAGAGATACTGTAATCATCTAGAAGAAATCGCAATGATGTAATCTGGAAAAACAAGGAGAAAAAACAAAATAGAATAGAGACTGGATAAATGACTCAGTGGTTAAGAGGACTGGCTTCTCTTCTGGAGGACATACACACAGTTCCCAGCACCTGCATGGCAGCTCACAACCATCCATTACTCAAGTTCCAAGGAACTCAGTTATAGTCTTATAGTCACTATATGTTTCACACACACATGAGGCTTGCAGAGATATATTCAGGCAAACCATCCATATACACACACATATACACATACACATACACATACACACACACACACACACACACACACACACACACACACACCACACAAAACAACAAAAAGAAAAAAAATAAGGTAACATTACTTAATAAAATAAAGATCAACAAGGTCATACTTATATAAAATGAAGACAATATTGTTTAACAATATTGTTTAACATTATTGAGAACAATGTACACAGTTATTTTATGAAAAAGTAATCAATTTCTGAAGTCATATGCTTAATGTTAGCATCAACACATAACAGTATTCACCTACAAAAATTCTATGTCTTTTATATGAATCTATATAAAATATGTTTCTTTCTCTCTGTGGTCCTCCTTTCACAAACATATGCCATGAGATGTCAAATGAAAGGCAGTCTTCAAAATGACACTCAGCAGCTCTAACAACTCTCCATCCCTTAAAATCCAGGGAAGTGTGATAAAAGGGGGTTCATAATGTACCTCCTGTGCTGTTGTCTTCTCAATTGGCCTTTGAGATATAAATGATTACATGGAAAAGTAGGAAGTCTGAATGAAGTGCTGGCTTCTGCTGGTAATAATATATCATTATCAAGTCATTCTTGTGACTAATGTAACATGATAAGATAAGGTTTTAAAAACAAGAGACAATGGGAATGAAAGATGGTCTTTCAAGACTATCTTCAAAGTAATTTAACAAATCTGTAACAGTTGTAGATTCTATCCATCTTTTATCTATCATCTTTCCTGTGTTATATGGATCCATTAACAGAGATAAATGTGAGTGAGCAACAAGATGAATGAAGAGAGCAATACAGGGGGTTGTAGGTGGATATATTAAGGGAAGTATGCCAATACATTTTAATGTAAAAATATGCCAGGAGAACCAAAAACAGTTGATAAGTTTGTAGAGGAAAGGCTGAGAAAAAGTATGATAAAACTCAATTTGTGGATCAAAGAGATGTTATCTCCCTAAAAATATTTAAATCCCTATTTTAGGGACATAGGCGTTATATTTAGGATAATAGAATATTTTCAGTTTTGGAAGACAGGCAACCCAATCAGACTGCTATGGTGGAAGGCTTCAGGTACTTGAAGCAGGTAAGTCTAGGTTGCATGTTAATTCCAATTAAATGTGACAGACTCCAGGATACACAAAGAGTCAATAGTCATAGAAAAGATTAGATATAGATGAATAAACACAAGAGATATATATTTGTTTTTAAGTATCAGAAGAAATGTAGGAGACTTGGAATAAACAAAGATGATGTCCTTCTCTCTTAAGCAACAACTCAAGCCAATTTCATTACTTTTCCTGCCCTCATTTGTGATGAAAATATCTAATCTATGTGAATCATTATAACCATACTGCCATAAGGTTTATGTGTGTGGTGGGGTTGATAATGGGAAGTAGGTGGTGGACTGTGTTTATTTCTGGATTCCCAGAACACATCATTTCTCTGCTTCATAGTACCAAAGAGATTCGAAAGTAAACTGCCTCAGATGCAGAATTTCTCCCAGAAGGAAGTCAACTATCATCAGGGCAACATGTCCTAAGTGAGAGAAAGGCATTTGGAAACATGCCTGCATTTAATGGTGCAAGCACTTTTATAATACAAATATTAAGCATTTAATTTTAAAGAAAATAAGTATAGAAACATATACAGAAAACAAAGAAAAGAAAACTTACATAAACAATGTACAAAGAACTGAAATTGATAAATGTCATAAAATATTGATATAAGAGTAGATTTTCATACTCCTGAATCCTGGTCTTTTGTACATCACATTGACTTCCTGCAATGTATAACTTTTTTTTTATACTATCAGCAAAATCAAAGAAAAGTTGGTGGCCTATATTAATAAAAAGCGGGGGTGGGGGTTGTGTGTGTGTGTGTGTGTGTTTGTCTTAGCTTTTTATATTTATATGTATTTGTGAGGAAAGTTACACCAAGAATAGTGAATATGGGCTCCTTTTCTTTAATGCTAGGGTCTCAAGGCTGCTCCTGCAAAGTGCTGCAGTCATTTCTATCTGAATGGTTCTTGGCGGAAAGAGGGAAGAGCTTCCTGATGACAGCGTTCAAGAGGTGCTGAATAAATCAGCCAGTCTGAATGATCCCATTATCTGGTCATGGATCCCTGGCTCTGAGGGATTTGGCTAAAGGTAAATTTACAAATGCATCAGCCTGGGTTGGGGGAGGTCTTCCAAAAGTCACCATTTGATCCCAGTATAAGATGATGAGATGTGTGCAGTGACATGGGACAGATTGAAGTGCTCTCTGGTGCAAATCTATCTCTTCAGATATGAGTCTCCATGCTCTGATATAAAGGTGACAACAAAATGTCACAACCAAGGTAAGTGCAAAATCAGAGGAGTATAATGCAGATATTCGACAGGCTGGAAGCATATCATTTCAAGCCAGTGGATCCATGCAGTATAACAGAATCATAACATTAGGTATTGATATCCAAGGGAAGATCACTCGTTTCTGAATAGGCTATAGATTAAATCTTATTAAAGGTTTTATGTTTATTGATTGTGTGTGTGTGTGTGTGTGTGTGTGTGTGTGTTCCACATGGATGTGAATGCCAAAAAGAAGAGGCTTTGGTTCTCTTAGAAATGGAGTTAACAGAGAATTTTAAACTGCCTGATATGATGGTGGAAACCAAACCCAGGTCCTCTTTAAGGGCAGTGCATGCTATTAACTTCGGTGCTATCTCTTCAGGCTCCCATTTATGTTCCAACTTTAAAACACAAATATAGTGAGACAGAAGGAAACAGAATAAACAAATTTAAGCACTTAGTAAGAAACAGAAATTATCATACATATTGCATCATGGGAACAGACCATAAAAGGCCATAAATGGACAAGGCTTCCAAGGTTTAATTACGAATTCCAAAATGAATCTAGTTACATTGACATCACTTAGGTTCATACTACTTACCTGTAACCCCAGTTGAATAGCTGATAACCTCCAGAGCATTGGCATAAGCATATATGCAAATGCAAGCATACAGATGCATACACATAAGTGCAAATAAAGATCAATAAATAAATCTTTCTTTTAATAAGTTTGCTAAAACCATCTAACGAGGGAAGCAAACAGGATGATGATAGTTCCTGGGTTCCCTCTTAGCCCCTTGGATTAATCCTCTGGTCTCAATCACAGTTATGTAACAAACCACTTGATATGGCTTCACCATCCTCCCTATCTACATCTTCAGTAGATCCCACAAATACTCCACTAACCTTCAGTCCCCTGACTCTTTGATTTAACCCATCCCAACCCCAACTCAAACAGTCATTCCCTGGGAACTTGTAGGACACAGCTGAAGGAAAACAAGCAGAGGCAGCCTCTCCTGCCTCTCCTCCAAATTCAATCTCCTAGTCTCACCCACATGCCCTCCCCTTCCTCCCAACTCCAGAGGATCACAGAGATCCTCTCTTCCAACCTTTCTCCACACTCATCCTGTTATGCCAGCCCTCAATTCCAGCAGACATTCCTTGGGAATCCACTAGCCAAACCTCCCAGAGAAAGAAATAGTCCTGTAAGGCAGGTAGGCAAGCTTAAAACCATCCAGCTCAAGGGGAGGCCCCAGGGCCTGACACTATTACTGAGGCTATAGATAGCTCACAAATAGGGACCTATTGTGACTGTTCTCTGAAAGGATAAACAAGCAGCTGAAAGAGTCAGATGCAGATAGTTGCACCCAACCAATGGACAGAAGCTGCTGACCCCTGTGGCTGAATTAGGGGAAAGCTGAAAGAAGCTGAGGAGGAGGGCATCCCTGTAGGAGAACCAGCAGTCTCATTTAACCTGGACCCTCAAGATCTCTCAGACACTGCACCACCAACCAGGCAGCATACCCCAGCTGATATGAGGCTCCAAACACATGCACAACAGAGGACTGCTGGGTCTAGATTTAGTCAGAGAAGATGCACTTAACCCTCAAGAGCCTGGAGGCCCCAGGGAGTTTAAGCATCTGGTGGGGTGGAGGGTAGGGGGTGGGGACATCCTTGTGGAGACATGGTGGTGGGGAGGAGGTATGGGATGTGGAACAGAGAGTGGACCGGGAAGGGAACCTGCAGTGGCCATCCTCATCAAGATCACAGAAGAAAATACAACAAAGCAAGACACATTTACCAAAATCCTAGAAACAAAACATCCATCTAACCTAGACAAAACCAGGTATCAGCACCTGGAATAACAATCCTCTCAAAAAACCCTAGATGCCAGCAAAATCATAATCAGTAACAATCAGAACAATGTTTCCTCTGTAGTAATACTGTACATAGAATAAAGTTATAGAAGGTGGAACACTTAAGTTGGAATTGTATGACATAAATGGGATAATGCATTGATTGTGAGGGTAAGTACTAGTAGATTACGATGAAAAGAACATTCATGTCTGGGATTGGATTTTTGCTATCTGTTGAAATGTTTGACATGTTAGCTGTGACCTCTGTAAATCTACTTCTACCTTTGTAAAGCAAACTACTTCAGCATTTAACCCTAGGGCAAATTTGATACTATATATAAAGGGCCTAAGAAAGTACCTAGTTTAGAATGAGTACTCAATAAATTTTTGATCTTTCACTAGTCTGAGTAGAAACAAGCAGCAATTATAAAACTTTTTTATAATTATCGCCACTAATCTAGTATGATTGATTTTTACCTTTCCTAATATGTAGTAAATATTTAAATTTATGACCCCTGCACTAAGCTTGAATAATTAGTTTTACTTGACTTATTGTTACAGGCTGGATAAAGATAGATTAATTATATTCTTTAGGCTATAATTGATCAGAGCATTGTGAATATGTATATTCTTATTCATCTTTTTCCTCTGAGTCTACACGTCCTTGAAATAAACCTATGGCAAATAGCATGCAAAACTGAAGAATATTTATTTGAAATTAGTAACTGGCTGATTGAAACAGGGTTTTGCATAATAGGCCAGACTCGTCTAATACTCAAGCATGTAGAAATCCTCAAAATCAGCCTCCTGAGTAATGGGAAACAGTGATGCTATTTGTAAGATTTCTATATTCACGATAAAGGATAAAAAAGTAGAGCCTTCCTGCTTGTATTTTGGCAAGCTGCTCTTCTTCTTCGTTGCTGTGGTGCTGCTACCGTGCTGAGGTTTGAATCCAGATTTGGTACAAGCTATACAATTGTTCCCTTCATTGAATTGCAGGACCGAACTCCATGGAGTGATTGTTCAACGCTAAAATAACCACAAGAAAACTGTCAATAGCATATACAAAGTAAGAAGAGGTTTGATAAGTAATTGAAGGTATGAAAGCTTTCCTACAGGTCTTCTTTATCTGTTTTACAATATAATTCTTGAGTCTTTTCTTTCTATTTCTGGAAATATCTGGTCACATACTGAGAATACAGTGTCTGGACACTAGATACGCTTGTTGACACTGGGCTGAAATCTATGATAGATTTCCTCATGCATGTATATGTAAAATGCATGCTTACACATTCTCTGTAGTAGATAATAGAGATTATATCTGAATCTTGAAAAATAGCCTACTACATGCATATTACCTGTGTGTATAAAACCTTATATATGAAAATACTGGATTCAGTTTTTCCCCCTAAGAACCATAGAGTAATTTTACCATCTTTCTTTTCAATCAACATTAGAATTTAACACTATGAGAATATATGCTAATAAAATAATCAATAATATTTACTGGTTTTGTCATTACAATTACATCAAAAAGGATATCTTGTGCCTGATAGTATTATAATTTCTTGGCATTGCTAAATGGCAGCACCTAAATAGTGCCCCTGTTTCATTTGTATGAATCCAGTGTGATTCTTCAAAATATTTCTGTATAGTATTTATGTCAGGGTTTCTCATCTGTTGGTTGAGACCCCTTTGGGGAGGTTCAACAGGCCCTATTGCAGGTGCCTCCATGACTATCTATATATTATATATTTATATTACAACTCATAATAGTAGTGCTGTTATAGTTATATAATAAGAATGAAAATAAATTTATGATTTGGGACATTATGATATATGAAACTATATTAAAGGATTGCAGCATTAGGAAGATTGAGAACCACTAATTTTGAGTATATACTCTATAACTTATTCATAGGTTCTAGTGATAAAAATCATATTTCTAATTATTCTTTATTAAAAACATGCAGTTTAATATAGAAGACACCACAAATACATCAAAAAGTAGAAAATGATTATCAAAACTGTTTCATTTATCAGCAGATATCTAAATGGAAAATGTGCTTTATATAATTTGCATTAAATATTCCATTGGATAAACCTGATGCCTAAATCCTTATAAGCAATATTTTTGAGAATAACCTATAGGGACTATTTTTTTCTGTTCTTTCATTTAATTTTATACATCTATTTTAATTTTGAAAAATAAATATTTTAGAAATCATTTATTTATTCTACTTTATATGTCTGAGTGGCTACATGAATGTATATATATACCATATTTGCCTGATGCCCACAATAGTCAGAAGAGAGCATCAGAATCTCTCAAATAGGAGTTATTGAAATTCAAGTTGTGAGCCACTGCAGGGTGCTGGGAAAGGAACTCAGGTCCTCTGCAAGAGTAGCAAGTTCCCTGAACCACTGAGCCATCTCTATCCCAAAAGTATCATTTTCATAATCTATTGAAAAGTTACCAGTTATGCTTTTTCAAATGTTTACAGTCTTGCAACCCCAGCAGCACTGACTCTTCCAAACCCCTTCCCCTCTGAAATAGTAGTAGGTAGCTTTTGGCCCTAGCAAAATGGCAACATAGCATAGCCTTTTTTGTTCTGAGATTTTACATTTATTTCCTTGTAGTTATTTTTCATTTCCTTGTCACACATTTGTATTCCCTTATGTGACTTGTCTATTCATGTAATGTACCTATTTTTCTTGATTTCCTGTCATTTTTGTGATGTGTAGCACACCCTTGAAAACTTCAAGTTATAAATCATTTGGAGTTTTAAATTTTTCAAATATCATATCTCAACTTGCCACTTTTCTGCTATGTTTGTCAATGTTTCCCTTTTTGAATATAAATCCTTAATTCAGTGGAGCCCAATCTATCAATTATTTTTCCTTATGTACTTAATAAATATTTTCTTTTATTTTTGATATTATATCTGTGTTATCATGTAATATTTGAAGTAACTGTTGTTTACATCAATCTCCCTAAGCAATAAGTAGTTACTCCCTATATGATTAAAATTTAACATTTAAATATAAACATTAAAATTTATTTTTCCTGTTGAAATTTATTCATGTGCTTAATTTTTCAGGTGATGACTTATCTCAATCTATTCACCCCTTCTTTGTTTATTTCCCATGTTAATTTAGATCTCCTTTATCTACTAAATTTTTACATATGTAAAGATGCATTTCTGGATGCCCAGTGTCCTATTCTATTGAAGCAAAAGTTAATATTTTAGTACCTTAAAATATTTTAAATATTTGAGGGTTTATTTTTATATATTTTTTCTAATATTTTATGAGCTCCTTGAGTATTTTTGTGACTTTTGTTCCCAGCCACATATATTTTTACAAAGGCATTCTATTAACATTAAAACTCCAATATCATTGTTTTATCCTTGATGAATTTTTAGTTAACTTTATGATGTTGGATAATTTTAATCAATATGCTATAATTTATTAATTGTATTCTTTGTCTTATTTATAATTGAATCATTCCAGTTATCTCAGTCTCATGTGTTTCTTGACTCTACTTGTTGAATCTTATCTTTTCTGTATTTCTTATGTTGTTTATCTCACAGGCTTAAATTTATGAATCATATTCTAATAGTCATAAGTGCAAATATTATGTTAATCCATAAAATTAAACCTCATATCATAATTTTTATTATATAACTGTATGTTTTATGAAAGAGGCATGACATGTGAATCTACATTAAAGTTTTCCTTTATATAGTCAATTAATAAGACATCCAATGGGTTTTTTTAGACTGTGATTAAAATGTATTCATAACCAACATGTGGCAAATTCATGCAGGCAACTGGTAATAATTATGTTAATAATATCCTTGGATTGAACTGCCATTAAAGTACCATGTAATGCCACTCTAATTCCTCTGTTCTGTACATTAATGTCCACAGGATATTACAGAAAGGAAATTTCTCTTAAAATCACTTCAGTTATAGTATCTTCTCTATAAACCACAAATAATGCAAATGAGCATGTACTATTTTCATAGTGACATGATCCTATAATAGGGATTAATATTTTTAAAGTAGTTATTTTTTCCTTTGAGACATGGTATTACAAGCTGATCTTGTACTAATTATGTAGTTCACATCATTCCCTCTGAAATGATTTTATTTTTTCTGTTGTTCTCAAGAACACTAGGTTGACTGTCTTGTGCCACCATAGCTTCATTTAAAATTTTATGTCAGACCTGTGGTAAATGCTTTGCGAAAATAAATTGTTTTGCATTAGTAAATACCACATTTATTTGATGCAGATATTCCCAGGATGTTATATATGATTGAACTTTTTCCCAGCAGTTTTAATCAGCATGCCCAGTTTCACATAGCTTGATCTGAGACTCACAGTTTGTTCTAATTCCAAAGCTTCTATGCCTCAGTACTATACAGAACTACTACACAAGATGAGGGAAGAGCACGCATTTCCTTTCTTTTTGTTATGGAAGAAATGGGTACTCACAAAGTCCTCCACAGTTAATGTGAAAGATGTTTGTAGTTTAATCATGGGCAACACAACACTTATGAAAAACATTTCTCCATGAATGAAGGTTCTATTTAATTGAAGATTTTTCATTGCATCTCTGCTATATTTAAGAGTCCTAGCCTGCTACTTCAATTAACTTCCAAACAAAAGGGTGACATGAAGCAGTCTGTAGATTGAAATTTGTTTATGGAAAGTGCTAAAGTGTTGCCAGCTAGTGGGCTTGAGCCGAAAAACTAACTATGTGAGTGGGGATTTCATGCAAACACTTAGGGACTCATTTTGAAACCACGGTTTTGTCAGGCAAACATATGCAGCCTCAGGGAATATGCATGTACTTTAGCAAGAACTTTTTAAGAGTCAGAGTTTGAAAGTTTCGTGGGTCTGAAAGTGTCTTATGACTTTCTCCCGTGCATACTGACAGCAGATATAATTCATTCATGCTCACTGCACCACTTATTCATGATTTGTAGTACATGTGGTCATAAACTTCTGGACATATTTTTTATTAGATTTAATATAAATTACTCACTAAATATTACACACAGATGCAAAATGGTGAACATATTTCGTTCAAGATTCTTATTTATTCTTCTGCCTACAGTTCTGGTTTTTAGTATAATGTGTTTGTTTGCAGGCCCAGAATAATTTAGCCAGTAAATTCGATAACAATCCTTGTGACTTCACCTATCTTAAAGATAGTGACTAAGTTAGATTTGCATGAAAATAGTGGGAACAATCCTCAGTCTCTTCAGGTACCCTGAGTTTTGTATTTGACTCAACCAGCAAGTAAATGTCATAGGAAATAACTGTTACTTCTTCCTTTGCAGTTTAGTTATTCCTTCCCAGGTCTTCCACTCAATTGTAACAGAGAAGCAAATTGGCAGAATACCTCCCTTAATATGTGAACAAAAGGTTGTTCCTATATACTGCTTTCTATGCCTAAGATTCTTGTAAGTTCTTAAGCACCCTTTACAGAGAGATTCTTATTTTCTAACTCAACAGCACTCTCTTTTTTTTTCTAATATAATACCTTTATTAATTCTTGGAGAATTTTAAACAATGTATCTTGATCCTATTCACCTCCCCAAAGCAAAGCCTCTCACTCTTAGGTTGCCTTGGTTGGGTAATCGGTAGAGGCAATGAGAAAAATAAATAGTGCACTAGACTTTATAGAATTTTAATTCTGAGCCTTATTCTTACAAGCACATCTACTTAGAAAGTCAGAAAACCATCCAAGAGTCTTCCTTGAGTGTTGAATCTGCTCAGAGTGAAACAAATTACCTGTGTATACAATGGCTGATCTTGCCAACGGCCACAAATCCTGGAAGTCTGTTGGCCAACGCTTACTGAATCTACAGCTCCATGTTGGCTTTGCCGAGAAAACTCGAGTGCAGCTCCTCCAGCTCCAGCAGGGAGTGGACTTCGGAGTCGGTCTCCGTGACTTGCTTCCCTCGCTCTGTGGTTGTGTCTAAGCAGCTCTATTCCTGGTAGGCATGTTTTCCTGTTTTCCAGGGGTAGAGCCAATGGGCATGGTCAGGCTGGCTCAGGGATTTCTACCCACACACACACACAAAATTAAAATGTAAAAGTCGATATTCCTTTAATTCATTTCCTTTGCTTCTTGGTCCTGGGGGGAGTCTTCTGTTACCTCTGATCCTGGGTGTGTCAGAGCTCCTGGGAGTGGAGCTTCCTCTGGGTGTTGTGGGCTCAGGAACTTTTTTTTCTCAACAGCACTCTTATTTTTAGTTTTGTATCTTCTGGCTTTCAGTGTGTTTCCTTTGGAAATTAACCAAAGGTTATATTTCCATAATTTCATCTAAAAAACAGAAATATTAATAGCATAAACAAGCATAAACTTTTTTTGAGAGGGGTAGAATCTCCCAAAACACACATCCCAAGAAAATAACATGAAAGTCAGGATAAGCCACTGTTTTCCTTAATAATCTGTAGAAAGGATAATGTCGGAACTTTCCATTCATCTTGTTTGCTCTCTTCCCATTCTAACTTCTCTCTCCACTATCAATTTTGTTTTGGTTTTCTTTCTTCACCTAAAATTCTCTGTAATTTAGCTCCCTGTATTTATTCATCATCGTATTAAATATTACTAAGATAATTCACTATTCATTAAATTATTAGGCATGTATTGAGTTGATTATTGATTTTCAAACAATATTCCTAGCAGAGTTTGAGGTCCATGTAGAAAATGTCCTTTGTTTATTTTGGTATTGTCTTTAAACGTGAGTACTTTTTGTTTTTATTTTGTTTTATTGCCAGATGCCAAGGCATATACCAGTGTTTACTTTTTAGCACATGGTCTTACTTTATTTAGCACTTTCAAACAATTCTAGGAAGAAGGACCATAAAGGAAAAAAAGTTTAATTTGGCTTGTGGTTTGAAAAACATGGTCTTTTGTTGAGGGAAGATGTAGCTAGTGTGATGGAAGACTGAGGCACCAAAGACATCAGGTGCTGGATTGGTTGTCAGGAGGCAAACAGGTCCTTTATAATGGAGTCAGGCTTTAAGTCTATCTGACTTAACCCCAGGACCATAAATCTGCTATAAAGGCCCACTGTCACAAAGGTTCTACAACCTCCTAAATAATCCTCTGCTTTGGGGAGACATTTTATACTTATATCATAATTTCAATAGTTTTTAGAAAATTAGTTCATATACTATTACTTAGTTTTTCATTTTCTTTCTCATGTGAGGTCATAAGACTCTTCAAAATGAAGAACAGAAATATTGGATCTAAGAAACAAAGGAAATTCCAGATATATAGATCATATGTACTGAAAATCTGACTTGAAAACAGTGTTTCTTCTACCTCACAAGACAATACTGGGTAGTCTGATATGTTGTCTAATAATATTAAATTATATTACCACTGTATTTCCAAAATCACCTTTCCCCATCTACACACAACAGTTGACTTTAACATTATTGATCCTCTTGATCTTTTAGTTCTACATTTTCAAAAACTGTTTTGTTTAAAAACATGAGGTTTTTAGATTAGCAAAAAATGTGGAACTTTATAGTGAATCAAATACAGGGCTAATATAAGTTGGGCATATAATCTATCTACTTATCAGTTTATTAATATGTAGCATAGAGTTAATGATACTCATTGATCATGGGGACCTGTGAGAAGCGATGAGGTGGTTACACATGAAATGTTTTTAGCAATACTCCTGACAAAGTAAAATATCACCCAATGAAAGCTACTATTCCTTTAAATACACAAGTATAGTCTACAGTCATTTTCATATTAAAGAGTTATGAGTTTTAGTTTTACCACTAATAAAAAGTAAAAATCCCACCTCTACAACAAAGTTATATTCCTATGTTCGAATCATACATAAATAAATATCAGTTTAATATCTTAATAATAAAACCTCATATGAAGAAGACAGAAACCTACAATTCTGATTCTGTATTATGGAATTTAAAATCCTATTTTAGAGGAATTTTTCTTTAGCAACATGGCTGTTCTGATCATATCCATAGAGCTCCTAGGTCTGTGTGATCGGGCTAGAATGCAGATTTGACCTTATTATACCTTTATTCCCTTTGGCTGAAATCCTTGGTTCACATTTTTAATCCCAAACAATGGCATCTAATTGAGGGGCAGACAAAGAAATGAATCCGAAAAGATTTTACAGAATGAGTCCGAGATAGGATAATCCCAACAGACTGGAGAGCAAGGCATTTCAGTTTGTCAGTGAGTACGGAGTTGAGTCAGTTGGGATTCAGTTCAGTGAGTGCAGTGCAGTTGGCTTGAGTTGATTCCATTGAACTGCATGCAGTTCAATGCAGGTCACCAGAGGGCATTATAGGCAGAGGATAAGAAAGGGCCAGAAGGTTAGAACAAATTGCCAGAGTTAGTTTGAGGTCACACAGATCAATTCAATGAGAAGCTGAGAGAAACCCAGTTGAATCAATCAGTTTTGAGAGGAGTTTGAGCTAGAACAAGTGAGTTGAACCAGGTAGCTAAAGATCAAAAAACAAACAAACAAACAAACAAAAAAAACTAGAAAGGGTGAGCTTAATTAGCAGAAGTCTCTAAAAACAAAAATTAAGCCAGGCAAATAAAAACTATGTTTACATATTATATAATATATTTAAAGCAGGTAGATAGATAGATGGATAGATAGATAGATAGATAGATGGATAGATAGTACATACATAGATAGATACATAGACACATAGATACATAGATACATAGATAGATAGATATAAATAATACAAAATAATTTTGCCAGTTATGATGACCAGTGATGTTTGATGTAGGAAATCTCAGGATACACAAAAGGTATATTATTAAGGACTTTGATGAATATTACTGTAGTAACACCAATTTAGGGATTTGGAGTGCAGTTTCAATAGTACCTGATACATGTAATTATTTTTCTTTTTATTAGGTTAGTTATTTGCAATTTTATTAATGTATCTAATAAATCCTGTTTACTCTCTTCATCACTCTTCTTACCTCTCTCTCTCTTCTCACCCACAACTTCTCTGTACTTGTCTTTTTTCACAAATTCATATCTTTTTATTTTGCTTTATGATTCATATTTTGTTTAACTAGGTCCACTTGTTACCATTGCTGTGGATCTCTCTGTGGGAGCCGAGTTGTATCGGTAATTAGTATACAACTGAAGGAAATTGCTAAGGCCTGTGCAAAATATTAAGCCCCAGGTAACTATAACCTGGTTAGCCAGCCATGTTATACTGTTAAAAATATTTACACAGTATTTAATATTTATAATAATATGAAAACTTTTTCATATGCTCTTCTGCTGTTACAAGGAAGTTTTTAATATTCTCATGTTGCTTACATATTTTGTTATGTTCTGAGCTCCTGAAAACCAATTACACTGCTTGGAATTAATTAATTGAACCAATTAAGCTTGGAACTGAACCCACCACCCAACTGCATTTCCTATACCTGCTTTTGTGGTACTTACTTTTACAAGCTGACCCTGGGATGGACCCAACATAAAGGGGACATCTGCATCTATTTAGAACGAGGCTGCCATTTTGAGTAGGAGTCAAGTAAAATTTAAGTGCCCAAGACCTCCCTGGGAATTGACATTCCACCTGTCAGTAAAAGGTATGTGCATGGGTAACCTTCATCCTGGTTAGTAAGTTAAGACATGAGGTAGACAAATCCCATCTTGCTTGACAAGTTGAGACATGAATGTTATACAAGGCAAGTCCCCAGCACAGTTGAATACCCAAACTCAAGGGAGCAGGAGCAGGATAAGTTTACAACAAAGACTTGTTCTAAAGAAATACTCTATTGGTAAATCCTGATTGGTGGAACAAACATGGCACATATATTTGTAGATTTTAGACTTAAAAAGTCCCAGAGGATCTTGACTCACCACAGTTCAGCTCCTGAGTCTGAACTATAGCCCTGATCAATCATTCCCGGGTTATATGCTCAGTCAGCTATCCCTGTCTGACTGAGTTTGATGTTCATGGGGTTTTTGAGGTGACTCCTGATCCCCATCAGAAATGACCTTCCTTTCTCTAAATCTAGCAGTAGGAAATACTTCAGCAGTGAGTGGGGTGTTACTCAGACCACTCCTACATCCGGGCCTGCCTGTTGATGAGGTCCATTCTTGTGAAGACACAGTGTAGTAGTCAACTATAGCTGTTGTGAGTTCACGATTTTAATGGCTGTGTATTGCCCAGAAATGACATTCGACAAGACCTGCTCTGTCTGCAGGTTCATGCATTCTTTCCACCCTGTCTTTTGTAATGTTTCCATGGCCCTATAGTAGGTGTGAAAAAAATCATTTAAGATTAATCAATCAACCATTATTTATTCTCAGTATCTTGCCTTGCTCTGAGTTTTTATTTTTACCTCAGTTTACTGGAAAGAGGCATTTCTTACTAATTCAGAATGATCATTGGTTATAGCCATAAGCATATACTTAGAAGGCAGTTCAAAACTATGTCAACTTAGCTAAGAGGTTACCCCAGTAATAGTCTTTCCAGTATTGACCAATTGACGTGTATATATATGATGCTAACATGGTAAGTTACTCTCATAGTTCATTAAATTCATCACTGAGGGAAATGATTAAAACCTTTTTACATCCAGCAAGTATATAATACCTTCTGATGCTATGAAGCCTAGCTGGCAGTGAGAAAGATGCCAGCTCAAATCCATTTTTATTTTCCCATATTATACATTCATTATATGTGCTGCCTCCAGTAATAGGACCTTATCATTTAATTAAGATGGGCAGAAAACGAAGAGTAATAGCAAGAATTTCTTTTTTTTTATTGTTTTCTTTATTTACATGTAAATTTCTCCTTTCCCAGTTTCCCCTCCAAAAAACAAAGAAACAAACAAAAACAACAAAAACAAACCCCTGTTGCCTCCCCACTTCCCCATGCCTGCCACAACACCCTCTCCCACTGGTTGGCTCTGGCATTCCCCTACACTGGGGCACAGAACCTTCAGAGGGCCGAGGTCCTCTCCTCCTATTGATGATCGAATTTGCAGTCCTCTACTATACACATGCTGCCAAAACAACCAGACCCATGCATGTGAATTTCTTGTTTCAGGAGTCATTGGCTCCTCAAGAGCAACAAACTCATAAAGATATATCCAAAGTCAGACATTATAGTTTTCTTTAATTTATCCATTGTTTCTAGAGGGAACATTTTCTGCCCATGCAAAGGTTTTTCTCTATAATTGTTTTGTCTTTAACCATTTTCCCTAGCTCTTAATATTCCGCTATATCACAACTACTGCTTGCATAAACATTTCTACATTCAATATCTCCCCTATCTACTTCATAGTAACTACTTTTTACTATGCCCCTTTCCTTGGGGTATTATTTTCTCAGTGGCTTCTGCCATATAGATTTCTGACACTGTAAGAACTCTCTTCCCCGAACCAGGTCTGCTTCTTCATTCTAATTCAACTAGGCTTCACTACAACTTGAGACAGAATGAAGAGAAAGACCCACAGAGAAGATATAAACCATAGCAAGTTATAAAGCAGAATGAAATGTCCTTTGTTCTTGGGATATTTATTTCTACTACTTTATTCTATTTACTCTCTCTCTCTCTCTCTCTCTCTCTCTCTCTCTCTCTCTCTCTCCCCCCCTCTTTCTCTCTCAGTTTTCTTGCTCACATGATTCCCTAGGCTTTAGAATATGTATAATGAATAAATGATTTGTGATTCATGAAGTTATTTGTTAATGACCACCCACAAGTATATAATGAATAACATCTGATGCAAATATCATATACTGAATAACCTCAATGCCAAACTTCATTTTTCCATGGGCACACTATTTTCAACAATATTGAACTATCAGTTTTATTTCTTATTCTACGTGAAATGTCATCTATTTATTCACATTGCTTCTAAATCTCATTAACACTACTCTGAATTTAATTGGAATTATATTAAATCCATAAATCAATTTGTGAAGAATCAACTCTTTATTCCTATTAATTACTCCCACAATGTAAGAAGTTGCATAGCACATCTTTCAATTTATTAAAATCTTTTTAAAGATCCCTTCCAAATTTCATATGCCTTATGTACTCTACATTCCTTTCATTGTTTTAACTTATGCTTCATTTTTGAAAAGTCTCTTATATGGTTTATGAACTGATTCTTTTGGATATATAGAGAAACAATTGTTTTTCTTGAGGCATAACATATCATCACATCTCTTAATTTCATTTGATTAGTATAATTATTTCCACTTGGTTCACATTCTTCAATAAGATTATCACCAAACATTACAAAATACCTCCACATATTGAAATTTATTTTTTTCTCATATAATTTATATCACCTTCTTTTCTCATAACAAGTTAGAGAGCTAGAATAATATAAATCACATATTAGCAGGCATTGATTTTTACCCATATTCCAGTTCTATTATCTTTCTTTTGTTTGCCATAATTGGATAGATGGTCACATGATATACCTTGGAAATATTCATTCTAAGACTCATATGTAACAGAGAAAAGGAATGAGATTAAAAGGTGGAACAAATTTCTCAAAGTTCTCTATAAAGTTAAAGACAATGGCTGTATATTACCCAGATTTTCTATATTGAAGAATTCTTCATTTGAAAAATTACTCTGTGTCAGCATAAAAATGTAACTCATAGTTACTTGCTTGGGTCTCCTTTATCTGTTAATCTGAGTATTGTGATATAGCAATGATGGTTCTAATTAAATGTTTTCAGAAATTGATGTCAGACTGGTGGTACTGATTTAGGTCTGGGAACAAGCATTATGAATTTTGCTAAGCAGAAAATGTAAAAATGTGTGTATGCATTTGTGTTTGTGTGTGTGTGTGTGTGTGTGTGTGTGTGTGTGTGTGTGTGTATGTGTGTGTGTGTGTCTGTGTGGTATGTGGGGGTGGTTGTTTAATCATATGTAGGTCCATGTGCATGCATTTATGTGCAAATATATAAATATGTAAGTTGTGAGCAGAGGACATGTAAAGATGTTGAGCAAATATGCTTCATAAAATTGCAATTCTCTACCTACATGATACTTGGATTCAAAATTTTATCACAATACCAGCCTTTATTTTTATTTTTTATGATGGATTCTAGGGGTCGTTAGGTCTTCATGTCTATGACATAACTGCTTCAGTGACTGAGTCAGCCATCTAGCTTCATGAATGATGTTTCTACAATTATTTCAATATGAAAACTGATATATGGAAATCCTTTATGAAAATCATTATAATAGTTGAGAAAGAAGCCAAGTTCAAAATCTAATAATTGTCTTACATGGCAAAAAATAATTTTGTTCCATACTCATCTAGTATGTGGCCTTTCTGGACAGCACACTATAGTGGTTATTTCGTAGTATAAAATTTCAAAGACATCTTCTGGCATTCAAAGCTTGGAGGAAGACAAAACCTTCTATATTTTTAAATGCATCATCAACCATGTAAGAGGATACTTCTTAGAAATGTAAAGTGAAATTCCAATCCAGTAGACTACGGAGAATGTAGAGAGATTTATTTCAAGAATACTTTTATTTAAGAAACCAGAATGCAGAGAACAATGGGTATTGTTATTTAGTTCATTTTGTAGAAAACCTACTAGGATTCATAAAGCCTTGAGATAAATTCTCCCACACCCAGTAAATTAAGCTGAATGACAGAAAGGATTTTTCCCCCTTCTGTCATATATTACATACTGACAGCAGAACCCTCTCCTCTTACTTCATTTGTCCCCCTATTGCACCACATCTCTCATTTCCCTAGATACATTCTATCCCCATTTCACTTCAAAAGAGGGCTGCAAGGTACATCAACCAAATATAGCATAACACATTACAATAACAATAGGCATACACACTCATATAAGGGTGAATGAGGCAACCCAGTAGGATAAAAGGGACCCCAAGAGCAGGCAAGAGAGTCAGATATACCCCCATTACCACTACTAGGAATCTAACAAATAACCCAAGGTAAACAACCATGTCATGAATACAGAGGACCTAGCACAGATCCAAGCAGGCTCTGAGATTACCACTTCAATCTTTGTGAACTCCTATAGTTCCTATAGAACTCCTGGTTAGTTGATTCTGTGGGCCATGTTCTCATGATGTTCTTGATACATCTGCCTTTGACAAGCCTTCTTCTATTTTCTAAATGTTCCCTGAGCTCTGTTTAATGTTTGAGTGTAGGTCTCTCCATGTGCTTTCATCAGTTTCTGGCTAAAGCCTCTCCAGCGATAGTTATGCTAGGCTCTGGTCTGTGAATATAGCATATATTGTTAGGAATTAATAATTGGCTTTTCTAATAGTCATGTGTTGTTCTAGCCTAGGTCTTTGGAGGATCTATATTTTGGTTTCTGGCCATTCAGGCAGTTTTAGACATAAAACCACTCTGGCGGCAAGAGCCTCAAGTTGGACAAATCCTTGGTTTGTCTTTCCCACATGTCCTTCCCTACCCTTATACTAGAACATCCTGCAGGAACAAAGGGGAAAAATTCTTTCTGTCATTCAATTTAATTTACTGGGTGCAGAAGAATTTATCTCAAGGTTTTACGAATCCTAGTAGGTTTTCTACAAAATTAACTAAACTGGTATATGTCCCAGTCCCACCTCTGGAGCCTTTGCCTGGTTACAGAAGATGGCACAAATATTTAATTCCAGCACTAAGGTGGTGGAGGTAGAAGGATCAGATGTTTAAGATTAATTAATCCTTAGCTAAAATGTAAAGTCCAACCTAGAATGCATGAGACAAGAGAGAGAGAGGGAGTGAGGCGAGGAGAGGGGTGGAGATTGTCACAGAATCTTTATAGAAAATATTGAGATTTTAGGTTATATTAATATATAACCAAGTTAGTGACATCCTTACTTATCCTCTGTGGGTCTGCCACTTGAAATAAGGAAAATCAATGAGTTAACCTTCTTATAACTTCTCATAGACTAATTTTACCATGATGAGAACAAGTACATAAGTCCTGGATAGATATGACCCATTTATGTTCTTTTGTTTTGGTTTGTTTTGTTTTGGTTTGGTTTGGTTTAGTTTGGTTTGGTTTTTCGAGACAGAATTTCTCTGTGCAGTCCTCGCTGTTCTGGAACTCACTCTGTAGACCAGCCTGGCCTTGAACTCAGAAATCTGCCTTCCTCTGCCTCCCAAGTGTTGGAATTAAAGGCATGCACCACCACTGCCAGTCTCCCATTTATGTTCTTTTAAGAACTATCTAATTTTTATTATTTATTCCTGTGTCTCTGTGTGTCTGTGTGAATGTGCATGGGATGTGTGGGATGGGGTCCAATTACATATGAAGAGGGTATCCTATATCCTGGATCTAGTTTTTCAAGTAGTAGTGAGATACCCTACATGGGTACTGGAAACTGAACTTCAGTCTTGTGCAAGAGCAGTTTGTATCCCTAACTCCTGAAATGCCCCTTCTGCCTCAACATGATCAAACATCTAATCTTTTCATATACCATGTATTTGTTATATAACATGGCTTTTTACTGAGCCTTTCATATTTTATAAATTTTATCATAAAAAACTCACAAATAAAAAATGTGGCATGATGAAATTAGCCAGGCCCCAAATCTACACATCTCAGTGAACTACTATCTTGTATGTATGTTCCTGAAAGTAGAGTCTGGGAATGGATCAGTAATTACAATGCATTCTACACAAGCATATAGTGCTGAGGGTGGATCTTCACAAACTTCCACGTGTGCACCATAGTCTTACTGTAATTCTAGCTCTAAAATAAAGAAAGTGGAACTGTCAGAGCAATCTGACTAGCAAGACTTGCTATATGTGAGAGTGCTGGGAGCCTGTCTCAAAATAGGGTATAAATGTGACCAAGAGTGGTTCTAAACATCAAAGTTGGTCATCTACATGCATACATTCATGCCCATATACACACATATATAAACACATACCAAAAAGATGAAAACAATGAAAATAAAACTACTCTATGTTAGCCTCTGTGCTAAGATTACAGAGATGAAAGGATCTAAGTCAGCATATAACAGATTGACTGGTACATCTGTATTTATTCTAACATCATATATGATAGACTTATGAACTATAACTTGATATCCAACAAAAACTGATACAGAAACTATGATATGATATACATAGAGTATATACAGCCGTAAAGAATAAAATTGTAATATATTTTGAGAAAAATAGATGAAAACTGGAGATCATCAGATTCAGTGAAATAAAACAGACTTATCAAGACAATGTTTCCTGTTTTCTCACAAATGCAGAATGCTGATTCATAGATTTGTCAATGTATTCATTCTATGAAAGGATATTCCATAATAACAGTATTTTGTTCAAAGTAAAAAGTATGAATTAATATAAAATCAAGAATCTAGAATAAGGCCTGGGGTAGTGTGTTCGCAAACATATAGGCAATGTCAGAGATGCTCTATCACAGTAAAGAGTATATGGTTGTGTGAATGTTGATATGCTATACATGAAACAGTGAATGCTTCATCCTATACATATCAAAGTGTCTTTCTGACACTAGTCATTTTAAATGATTGCTGAAAATATAAACTCTAGAAAAGAAGATAAAATAAAATTAATAATATGATCTTTATTTTTATTAATTCAGACTAGTTTTTAATAAAAAATGGTACCCTAACTTCCTGATCACTTTTTCAAATGCTCATCTATTTTATGATGTGGTATCCACATTCATAGCTTGAAATGCATAAACCTACTCTAGCAAAGAACTTGAAAGGATTACAAATGTCTGTGTAAGAAAGAGAGCTCCAGACAAAATGATCTTCAAGTCTTTCTGGCGCATGTGCTTTCTGTCTTCATGTAGTTAAAATTGCCTGCACTTAACATTCATTTGCATATTATATAGACATTCCCCTTGATATTTTTAATCTTTGACATCTCATATCATTATTAAACCAATCACCGTAACACCTCCTTCAAAAAAATGATACATTACATCCCTTGAGTTTATCAATCATAGAACAATCTCGGTCCATCATCACATGAATTATTACAAAACTGTTTGATATGTGTACCAAAAAGGGAAAAGTAGTCTCTTGTCTTTGAACTTTTTAAGACAATCACATTAGGGCTGAACTGTACAGCACTCTCATGTCAATTATAAAGACATTATTCAATGGCTCTACTCAATCCATTTGACATACAGTTAACCCCACAACTTTTATTATTAACTTTCCTTTCTACTTTATTTTATATTTGACACTTACACATCTTAAAAGATTGGTAGGATCTTTGAAATGGAATTTGAAATCAACGAACACAGGGTTTGCCTGCGTGGGGGATATGAACCTGGGATGTAAATCAGAGTGGTTTTTATTGGAACACAAGATGGTAGCAGACAGTATCCTGGAAAGGCAATAATTAACCTTGAATCTTACGGCAAGAAAGTTTTTTTTTTTTTTTATCTCAACTTTCTTTCATTCCCTCAGGATACTTCAAAGAGAATGAATCAGTATGTTGCTAATGTGTCTTTACCACATTTTCAACCCTTGCCATTTTAACCAATATACAGGAGACTTCGGGTTTAAAGCCTGCACTGCAGCAAGATAAAATAAGACATTTTGTTCTTTAGTTTTGGTATCTTGTTCTTATATTTAATAGATATAACTTCTTTTTTGTATTTAGTGATAATAAAATGTTTCTCTTTTAAATATCTTTATGCATTAAACAATTACTTGAAATACAGAGTAAAACAAATAAGAAATTTTTTGTACAAAATAATAAAAAATTATGATGGTAGTAGAATCATTAAAATTATAGTGTATTTGGAACTATCAATATATAATCAGTTTATAAGTAGAGAACTGAAAATTCAATTTATTGCCATTTTTTTGGAACTAATTATATCTTCTTTCCTCACCTATTCATATACTGCAGCTTATTCGCTAGTACTTCACAGTACTATTATATTTGGATTTATGTCTTTTATAATGCCAATTAAAATGCACTAGTTCTAATAGTCTGGGTATCTGGGATCACTGTAAGAAAAGTGTATTTATTCATAGAAAAGTCATGCTGGAGATGCCTGCACAGAGGAAGAACTCTGTGACACAATAGCTAGAAAGGGCTAACTGCAGGCCTTTTAGAAAGGTCTCATGAAAATCAAACCTCCATGATTTCACAGAGCACTTCCTGAGTTCAGAATTGTGTAAACCTGATATTGCTTACTTAATCTCCTTAAATCAGTGAAATGCCTTCATGCCTGTCCTACCATTTTAATGTAGTGGTCACAGGTATGGTCAGAGCATATAATCAATATATAAGAACATGCCTGCTGATAATTTTGTTCACCAGATAGTGAGCTTCATGTATTCTATTCTGTGTGTCTCAAGTCTTGAAAGAGCAAATGAAAATAGGCATCTTTTGTCCTTGATGACACTGGAATATTTTAATAATAATTGTTAAAAATTACATGTAGTAGTAATGAACATTTCAAATATGAATATAACTATTACCTACAAGTTGGATATGGATTGGAAATAAACTCTGTCTAGCAATGTAGAAGAATGGTTTTCAAAAGAAAACAATCTTTAACTTCAAGGATCATTTTGCAACTTCTGATGACATTTTTGATCGTCACACCTTTGGTAAGGTGTGACATTAACCCTAGTAGTTAATGACCAAGGAGGAGTAGAAATCATCCTTCAAGGCACACAGCCAATGTCTCCTAATGTTTTCTATCATTCCCCCCCCAAAAAACAATCAGAATGACCTGATTCAGAATATCAGAAGTTATAGGATTTCAAGGAGCGCAGTGTTTCAAAAAGATAATGTTGCAAATGAATAGAATTCAATTATATAAAGGTATTATCTAATTGTATCTTGCATAATAAAAATGTCAATTGAGAACCAAACATACGATATATACATGCATGCCCATATATACACATATATATGACACATCTAGCAAAAAGATGAAAATAATGAAAATAAAATTACTCTATAAGTCATACTTTCTTTGTCTTTAGAGAATAATTTTCAGATTTTTCATATTGAAAAACTTGAAAATTTTTCCAAAGATATATTTTGAGATGAGTAAGGACATGACATTTGCTATATGTGTAAGCAAAAGAGTATGTAAGCAAAATACAGTCTCTGGACATACCTAACCAGAAGTGTTATATTTCATGTAAGTTTACTTTCAGCTAACAAATCGTATAAATTGAACTTATATAGTTGACAATATTATTCCTTAATACAGAAATACTGAAAAGAAACAAACTTAAAGATACAATACATGTAAACCACCTCTTGTTTATGAGGTTTGTTCTATGCTTTTGTTTGGATTTTTAGAAAAAAACTTCTACACTTCTGAAAGAGACAGAAAACATTTAAAATGTTCACCCAATATTTCCTGTCAGTGTACTTTTCTTCACATTGATACATTTCTCCCTCATAATTAACTTAGCATTTTTAAAATTCACCATGAATTGTAAACAGTTACTGTGATCCTAATGAATCACTTAGATTACTTAGCTAACTGTTGCTTCTAGGACTAAAGTCTATTCTTTCATTTGTAAAGTGAAAGGTTCATCACATTAAACAGTCTCGATGATGCACTACTTGAGTATACATCAGATAGAAGGAAAATACTGTAGGAAGCAAGCAGTCGGTGAGTGAAAGAATACAAAGAAAGAATGGAATTCCATAGGATCTAGCAGATAGGTTCTGAGGTAGGATATGTAGGTAAAACATGACATCATGATCTTGATAAAATCCTGAATATGTCTGATTTCAGTTTCCCCATCACCAAAATAGCTCATATTATTTTTCTAATTATAAGTAGAAAACTATAATGGATGCAGAATCTTAAATACCCTCCCAATCAATGGGTTCACTCCATTTTTTAACTCTTAAATTCTAGCCATCATTATGATTATAGCTCAATATTACTTTTTCTTAAATATAAATAATCATGGCTAAGTGGTTGTCAAATAGTTTTTTTTCCACTCTCACGCGTTACAAATCAGAATTTTCCATTATATTTAACATGTGACTTTTAGTTCTAAGAAGTTACTGACAATGCATGATATTGTCTTACTTTAATGCCAAAATAGAGCTCTAGTTATATGTTAAATAAGTGTTACTTGGATGAGCACAGTTTCACAGGCAGAGAATAGAGGTATTCCATCTTTGAGGTTGATATTCAGAATTTCTCTTTTAAGCAATCTATCAATATTTTGTACCTAAGGTCAACCTGCAAGTTATCCTTGGGAATTATAGTGGAGGGAGCTTTAGTTAGGAAGTGACTTGACTTTAACTAATGGTTCTCTTGATGGTTGTTTATAACCTTCCTAATGTTGTAATCTTCATGTTGTAGTAACATCATACATAAAATTATTTCATTGCTACTTTATAACTGTAATTTCTACTTTTATATGTCATAATGTAAATGTATGATACACAGATATTCGATATGCAACACCTGTTGAGGTTGCTACCTACAGGTTTAGAACTGCTGGATTAGTATTCTCATAACTCTAAGGGTAAAATTGGATACTACTAAGAGTCATGTCAACAAAAGAGACTTAAAGTAGGTTTTCAGTCAAGAAATGATACCTCCAGCTAGTCATCATAAGTACAACACTGCAGAGCTCTTCAATGCTATTGATGAATTTCAATTCTTAGGTGAATTACCATTCCTGACCCAGCATCACAGGGTGTTCACATGTAAGAACTCTAAAACTGGGTTTTCCTAGTCTGAATCTTCAAAGCCAGTGAACTGGTAAAGTTTTCTGAACTTAATCATTTTAGTTAAGGGATGGTGATAGGGCTCAGCAGGTAAGAGCACTGAGTGCCCTTCCAGAGGTCCTGAGTTCAATACCCAGCAACCACATGGTGGCTCACAACCGTCTGTAATGGCATCCGATGCCATATTCTGGTGTGTCTGAAGTCAATGACAATGTACTCACATACTTGAAATAAATAAATGAATCTTTAAAAAAAATAATTTTAGTTAAGAAAAGAATGTATGCCTTATATTGCTTCCATTCAAAAGTTCCTCCCTTTTATGTATATGTCTCCTACATCCAGAATCATTAACAGTGGACTGTCACATGTTATCTTTCATCAGTCTTAATTTCCAGTCTTACTCATAAATGAGATGATTCGCAGTTATTGGCATAACATGCAGTAATGTATTTAATTGTATTAAATTGATGTGAAAATCACATAAAAGTGTGCTTAAGAACTACAATCTGAATCAAGCCAATCATCATTCAGTTCTAAATCACCTATTATTTATTCATAACAGCAAGAAAAAGACACAGATATATGGTGTTGTGAAAGTGTCCATTACATCAACTCTAGGAAAATAACTCAGAATGTTTAACTTGCATGGCATTAAAGGTACAAATTCACCATAATTTAGATCTGATTCACACCTTGTGTAGCTAGAACATGAAAGTAGGGTGGCATGTATGTTATTATTTTTTCCTGTAATATTTTAAATGTCTATTAAAGTGCCTCTATTTTCCCCTCTCTGTGAACAGAGCAGGCTACTCAGCGGTCTTGAGACAGTAAACAGAATAAAAGGAAGGAAATGAAAAGCTGGTAAAAGGCAAAACATTCCACACTAACTAAGCATGGCAAGGTAACAGTACTCAGCTACTTCTGGCATCTGGATATTGTTTCTGCAGAGTGTGTCTCTTTGTCTAGTAGCTACAAATGAACCAAGACTTTGCCAGAGTTTCTGCCTTCTGATCTCATTATACAAAGCACTAAAATGAGCAAAGGAATAAGTCCCAGAAGCTTTCATGTAGTTAATGGCAGCCAAGGGAAGCCTGCCTTTGATATTCACCTGCTCAGCATACACTCAGCATACAAAACTCTCTCTGTGAATTTCTTTCAAAAACGGTATTACAGAAGGGTTGCGTGTTCTCTCTCTTTCTTGCTGTGCATGTCTATAGACATGCAAGTATGATAGAAAATTGTAAATGATTCCAATTTTCAGACTACTTATGTGATTGTACAATTACTCTTAAAATTAAAGCATCCAAGATAGAAACACATACAGTGTATGTTGCTATATATGTGGCCAACTACCTACATATACACGTGTGTATTCTAAGACGCTGATGCAGTCCCTAGATTTGTGTTAGCCTTGACCATGAAACATTACATTTATTTTGTGGTTTCACATTCCTTTATTTAACAAATGTTTCCTGTGCAGTTAGAATATGTCATGTCCTACTGAAGAATGAACTGAGAGTGAATCAAGAACTGCAACAAGATATAAAACAAAATGTGGTCTCTGGTATCAAAGAACTTATGACTGAATAGGGAGAACCATTCTGCATGCAGCTGTGATAAAATCCAGGGTGAATAACTGCTAAATCTATCTCGGCAATGAGGAGGGTAAAAAAAAATCTAACAGAACTGGAAACCAGAAGTAAAAGAGTAAAAGAAGGGGTTTTTGTTTGTTTTTATTGTCCTCCTTCCTCTAGACCTCCTTTCCCCTGTCCTCCATTCCCCCTCCTTCTCTCTTTCACCTTTCTCCTCCTTTTCTCACTACCACTTCTTATGCTCCTCTTCCTCCTCCTAGTTTTTATTATAGCAGGTGTTCATGAAATAGGCATAAATATCCTTGTATGAACTTTCTTTTTGTTCTATTAAAACACTTCAAATACTAGATGTGAAGCATTGAAGCTGGCAAGTTCCTGAGGACTTAAAGAATGATTGATATTTAAGAAAGTTAAAGGAGAGAGAGCATTCAAAACAGGTGAAATATTTATTTAGAGAGTGACAATAACGTTAGGGGAAATAACATTAATTGGACTTAAGTCACTCCTCTGTGAAGGAATTCACTTAAGGCAATGAGTTAAAATTATTTGCAGTTAGATTCTGGAGGGCAACAATAGGAAATCTGTGGAAATGTATTCATTTCCTGGATTAAGAGTGATGACAACATCTGTTCCAACACGGGAGTAGCTGGGACCAGCTACACCAGGCACACAGGAACTCCACTAGCCCAGTGGCTCAGGTTCCTTCAGGTCTCTCTGGGCTGGTGTCCTGAGCAGACCTTGGGCACAAGCTCTGCAGTCAGTCCCACAACACCCAGAGGAAGCTCCACTCCCAGGTGCTCTAACACACCCAGGATCAGAGCTGAGGAGGACCCAACATCTCTTCCAGTACCAGGAGTAACTGGGACCAGCAAGACCCAGGCACACAGGAACTCTACCAGCCAAGTGGCTCAGGTTCCTTCTGGTCTGTCAGGGCTGCTGCCATGAGCAGACCTTGGGCACAAACTCTGCAGCCAGTCCCAAAACACCCATAGGAAGCTGCACTCCCACTTGCTCTAACAAGCCCAGGATCACAGGATCCCAGAGACACCATGACTCTGAGGAGTTCTGACACAACCAGGATCACAGGAAGAACAGACTCCAGTCAGATTCAGCAAGGGGAGGTAGCACTAGAGATAACCAGATGTCAGGAGGCAAGCTTAAGAAAGTAAACAATACGGACCAAGGTTACTTGGCATCATCAGAACCCAATTCTCCCACCATAGCAAGTCCTAGACACACCATCACACTGGAAAAGCAAGATTCAGATCTAAAATCACTTCTCATGATGATGATACAGGACTTTAAGAAAGACATAAATAGCACCTTCAAAGAAATACAGGAGAACATGGATAAACAGCTAGAAGCCCTTAAAGAGAAAACACAAAAATCTCTTAAAGAACTACAGGAAAACACAATCAAACAAATGAAGGAAATGAACAAAACCATCCAGAATCTAAAAAATGGAAATAGAAACAATAAAGAAATCAGAAAGAGAGACAACCCTGAAGATACAAAAACTTAGGAAAGAAACCAGGAGTCATAGATGCAAGCATCACCAACAGAATATAAGAAATAGAAGAGAGAATCTCAGGGGTAGAAGACACCATGGAAAACATTGACACAACAGTCAAAGAAAATGCAAAAAGCAAAAAGCTCCTAACCCCAAACATCCAGGAAATCCAGGACGAAATGAGAAGACCAAACCTAAGAATAATATTTATAGAAGAGAGTGAAGACTCCCAATGTAATGGGCCAGTAAATATCTTCAACAAAATTATAGAAGAAAACTTCCCTAACCTAAAGAATCCCCAACTTAACCATGATCATACAAGAAGTCTACAGAACTCCAAATAGACTAGACCAGAAAAGAAATTCCTCCCGTCACATCATAATAAAAACACCAAATGCACATAACAAAGAAAGAATATTAAAAGCAGTAAGGGAAAAAGGTCAGTAACGTATAAAGGCAGGCCTATCAGAATTACATCAGACTTCTCACCAGAGACTATGAAAGCTAGAAGATCCTGGAAAGATGTCATACAGACCCTACAAGAATACAAATGCCAGCCCAGGCTACTATACCCAGCAAAACTCTCAATTACCATAGATAGAGAAAACAAGATATTACATGACAAAACAAAATTTACACGATTTCTTTCCACGAATCCAGCCCTACAAAGGATAATAGATGGAAAACCTCAACATAAGGAACAAAACTACACCCTAGAAGAAGGAAGAAAGTAATCTTTCAACAAATCACATAAACCTAATTCCACCTCTTACAACAAAAACAACAGGAAGTGACAATTACTTTTTCTTAATATCTTAATATGAAAATTAATATTACCAAGATATCCTAATAGATTGAAATCCAAAAATATGAGGAATTAGAAATTTGTTGATTGTCATCCAATGGTCACTCTAATTTGGTAATTGGAGAAATAGGTCCAATATTGTACAATCTATATATACTTTCAGCTTGTATGTGACAGTGTCTTGCTGTGTACAACATAAGGGTCATGAAATCTTGCTTCTCCTACCTCAGCCTCTCTATTAGTAGGATTGTTTATTTCATGTTTTTTACACTATATTATAGTTTTCAGAACAGCTTACATATTTCAAAAGTATTTATATACCTAAAAGAAACATCAACAATTAATTTGTGTGGTGGCTTGTAAGAGAACAACAAAGAGTGAGACTGAATGCTTTGCTTGATGTTTTTAACTCTTGTATCAGATTTGAAAAAGAGGACTTTCTTTATAAGCTACTCTTTCTCTGAGATGAATGCTTTTCCAAATTATTACAGCTAATGAACAAAATTCTTACCCTCACCTAATGTCTGTGCCACCCTCCAAGCAGAATCATTGTTCATTGAAACAGTTTGTGAATGACTTTATGGAGGCCTATCTTAATACACACACCATTTCTTAAATGAATGTAACCTGTTCTCTGTGTGCTGAGAATAAAGCCACTCACTCAAGTAAAAAAAAAAAAAAAAGTTTCTTGACATTTAAACAATGTGTCTCTGAAATTTTGTTTTGGTTAGCTTACTGCTATGTTGTCTTCATTGATAGGTTACTTTGGGTGAAACTTTGTGCCAATCATACCCACACACACACACACATACACATGTATGTATATATACATATATATTCTCATACATGTAGAGTATGGGATGCTTGAGCCCAGTGCTAGACTAATTAATGAACTCAGAACACAAACTCAAAAGCAGGCATTTCCAATTTCTTTCATGACTTCTGATCATTTGCTAGAAGTCAAATACCATTAAGAAATCGAGTGGGTGCTTCTTGGCACTTTATTATTCAACAACCCTTTTAATTGTTAATAATTCCTAAGATCACTGGAGTGAAAAACGAAAGGCATTAAAATATATCAAATTCTCAACAGGAAACAAAGTCTCAGAATATTAAGTGAAGAATCTTTATAATGAAAAGCAAATTTATAATTTAAAAGTCAGCAAAAAATTTTGTAGTATTTACTTTAATTTTGTAAACTTTCCAAATTGTCATGTGGTGTGTGTGTGTGTGTGTGTGTGTGTGTGTATGTGTTGTGTGTGCTGTGTGTGTGTGTGTGTATGGCTGTACAAATTTGTATGTATATATTTATATGTGTGTTCTGTTTCTGTTGTGTGTGTATTATGTGTGTGTATGGCTATAAATGTTTGTATATATTTATATACATATAGATAAGTATGTCTATGTGCTCATTCAGGTTAGATCAATTCAGTTTCAATCAATTAATACTCTAAATGGTGCCTAGATTTGATGATTGAATATGGGAAGGGTTCCCAGGTGGAGCAGTCTCTGGATTGTCCTTACTTCAGTCTCTGCTCCATAGTTTGTGTCTGAAAATCCTTCCATGGGTATTTTGTTCCCCCTTTTAAGAAGGAACGAAGTATCCACACTTTGGCCTTCCTTCTTCTTGAGTTTCTTGTGGTTTGTG
Organism: Mastomys coucha; assembly: GCF_008632895.1. Taxonomy (NCBI): domain Eukaryota; kingdom Metazoa; phylum Chordata; class Mammalia; order Rodentia; family Muridae; genus Mastomys; species Mastomys coucha. The sequence continues at coordinate 238,900,812 of NW_022196905.1, forward strand.
GACAGACACTATTATGGATATTAGCAAGTGCTGGTTGACAAGAGCCTGATATAGCTGTCTCTGGAGAGACTCTGACAATACCTGACTAATACAGAAGTAGAAGCTCACAGCCAACCATTGGACTGAGTACAGGGTCCCCAATGAAAGAGCTAGAGAAAGGATCCAAGGAGCTGAAGGGTTTGCAGCCCCTTAGCATGGACAACAATATGAACTAACTAGTACCCTCAAAGCTCCCAGGGACTAAAAGTCCAACCAGAGTACACATGGGGGGGAACCATGGCTCCAGCAGCATGTGTATAGCAGAGGATGGCCAAGTCGGTCATCAGTGGGAGGAGAGGCCCTTGGCCCTGTGAAGGTTCTATGCCCCAGTGTAGGGGAATACCAGGGCCAGGAAGTAGGAGAGGGTGGGGTGGTAAGCAGGGAGAGGGGGAAGGGAACAGGGGATTGTTTTTTTCTTTTTCTTATTTTATTTTCTTTCTTTTTTTTCTTTTGGAGGGGAACTTGGGAAAGGAGATATTGTAAATAAAGAAAACATCTAATAAAAAGTACTCTAAATGGAAAACGATGATAATAGATTATTTGGAAAATCATTGTTTTCTGAGAATGTTAAAGGTTCTATGCAGAGGGCATGGTGACTCTGGACACCACATCCTGAGCCAGGACAATTGCCTAAATTCAAACTTACCCTGAGCTGCATCACAAGACCCTGTCTGATTTTTTAAGAAACAATATAAATAATTATATAAATCTTGATACTTGCCATGTCTAAATTAAGTCATTCCTATTATCTGTTCACAATGTCTTCTCTCTTAGAATACTGTAATAAGAAAATTGATTTGTCAACTTGACACACCTGGAAACAGGGAAGCTCAATTAGAAACTGACTCTCTGTGCCTGTGGGATGCTAATTGATGTTGGAGGGGGTAAGCTACAGTAAGATGTTCCATCCCTAGTCTAGTGACCTCTCAGTTGTTTAAGAAAAGAAGCACAGGAAGCCAGGAAACAAGTCAGATGGAGATTCTTCCATAATCTCTGGTTCAATTCTGGCTCAAAATTTCATCCTTGTCTTCCTACCTTGGATTTCTTTGATTTAGATTTTTAACCAGTAAGCCAAATAAATTCTTTCCTATTCAAGTTGCTTTATTCTCATGGTTTTATACCAGCAACAGAAATCTAGCAGGGCAAATATGAAGCTTGAGAAGAAAGGACATGATTTTATATTCTTCCTGCTTAATATAGGATATGCCATATAATAATCATGCAATACTGGGTCATTAATAATGAAGGGCACACATAATTTCTTAGTGACAGAACTCCATTCACACATTGTTACCTAATCTTATTTTCAGCAATATATAAATATGTTGGCTTGATTTCTTGTAAAATTACTGAATACTAATTTCTTAATTATTCAGTTATTCACCTTAACTGCTCACATAATTTCATTTATTAAGTGATATGATTGTTGACTGACTACAAGTGTGATTATTTATGTGGTTCAATTTCAAATCACAATAGTAAATAAACATCAAACTACCTCTATTCTTATAAAGAGCATACAGAGTCAACTAACCTGGAACTTTACCTCTCAGAGACTGAGCTACCAACCAAAGAATGTACTGGAGCTAGAATAAGGACCCTGGCACATATGTAGCAGACATTTAGCTTGGTCTCCTAACAAGTGGAGGTGAGGCTCTTCATAAAGCTGTTGCCAGTCTGATATCTATTCTCAAATAGGACTGACTTATCTAGCCCCAGTACAAGAGGGTATACCTACTCAGGCAGAGATTTAATGCACCAGAGTTGTAAGACACCTGTCGGGGAGCACCTTTTCAGAGGCACAGGGGATAGGAGATGGGAGATGGGAAAGGGATCATTGAGAAGGGAAGACTGGGAGGGGACAGCATTTGGGGTATAAATATATAAATGTTAATTAACACCAGCAGCAGCAGCAGCAGCAGCAGCAGCAGCAGCAGCAGCAGCAGCAGCAGCAGCAGCAGCAGCAGCAGCAAAAAGACCATCCAGTAGTGCTGGGCAGAGGGGCACATGCAATTAGTCTCATCTCTTGGGAGGCAGGTCTCCCAGTTCCCAGTTCATTCTGATCCAGACATACAGAGCTAAACAAAGAAATCCTGTCTCAAAAATCTAAGAAAAAAAATTAACAGCCGTCTCATGCATGATAAACTCATATTTGATTGCCCGAAATGAGAGAATACTCCTCCCCAAAGTGAAAAGAAATTTCAAACTGTTTTGGTGTAATGCATTAAAATAACTTTGCAGAATTCTTAGGTAATTTTTGGAGGGGGGGTGGAATAAACAACTTTCATCTTTCTGTATAGAACCAGTCTACCATTTAACAATTAGCAATATACTGTTTCCTCATGAACTCTATCATAGCAAATTTAGCTACAATATCAATATACTATAAAGAAAAGTATGTCGGTCACCATCTGTTCAAGGTCTGCTTTGGGGTATGGGATATGCTCCTTGCTTTTTAAATATTCAAGAAGTAACGAGACAAGAAAAACAAAGACCTTATTGTTAAGGGTGTATGAATTAAAAACAAGTTGTAGCTGGTTACAGCTTTTCTTTCTTTCTTTTTTTTTTTTTTTAAAGAGTTATTTCCTGTGGGAATCTAAGTCTCCAGGGACTATAAAGTAGTAATTTCCCTTGAATTATTTGCAGATACTAACTAACATTTAAGCAAATTAGGCTATTACCTAAACTTTCAAATTAGAGAACATGCTCTTCAAATCAATAGAAAGTTCTAGCTGTTTGAACTAATCTGGTTAATCAGCATTATTAAGATTTTTTTTTTAGTTGTGTTCCATAGTAAAATCCAGTTATATTTTAGCACAAATACATGTTGTGTAATCAATTAGATTGTCACTCAGATAAGTTTTTCTCCCCCATGAGATTAGTTCTGTTTTCACTTTTATTTCTTAGGGAGTATTATCATAGTGAATGACCCAGATTCCTCCCATCAAACTCACTGCATGCTTAAAATCCTCAGCAAATTAAATTTAAGCTTGCAAATAGATAAACCAAATAAATGGCTTAAAAACAACACAATCCGGTATGATAATAGCAAAGTGTTATACTTTTAATAAATGATTAGCAATGGTTGTAATGCAAAGATTTATTTCACAGAACAAAAGCACTTAAGCAGAGTTTATATTACTGCTATGCTTCAGTAGTGATAACATTGGGACTTCAACCTGCATAGCTACAATGATTAATTAACAGCCTTGTTCAGGATGAGTGAGTGCCATTATTGTTCTTAAATAGGAAAACGCAGATAACCATTACTGATTATTCTTCAATTCCCAGTCTTACTTGTTTAAATCGAAACACTAAAGTAGGCTGTGCAATTTTCAAGCTGCTATGAGAGTAGAAAAGAAAAGTTTCTATTCAAGATCTACATACAAATATAGACAGAAATATATATATATACATATATACATATATATGTATATACATATATATGTATATACATATATATGCATTGAATTAGATAAAATATCCAATTTGGCATATAGATTATCCATGATGGCTTGACTATGAAACTTAATCATATCAGTAAGAATCTAACAACTTTAAATTTAGATTATACATGTAAGCTTCAAATAATATTTCTATGTCTACACACTATGCACCAAAGAAAAGATCCCACATACATGTCCATATGGATGTACATAAATCTAATGTCCTTCCATTTTATCACTACATGTGTGAACATATATGTTAATTGTAAACATGAACAAATAGGAAAGACTGCATTGGAGTAGCCAATGGAATCTACTAGGAAGCTTTTCACAATCAAAGCCTTTATTGTTTTTACTTTTGTATTGCAACTATGAAGGGTATAATTGAATATCAGATAAAGAACACATTTTTATCAAGTGATCCCTGAGCAATCTTCTGACCCCACTCTTCTAAGATAAATTTTATGGTGTTTGAAGTACATATTTTTCTTTTCTTCAAAACACTTCTACCAAATCTGTTCTGTACTTTAATTTAAGACTGCTAATCAAATACTTACAAAGGTTCAAGGAAGAAAAAACATCTTTCAGTATTTTTATTGCTACTAGTGTAGTGGAATAGCTTAAATCATCCAATGTATCTTGCAATGGTTCTCAATGGACCGTCTATAGCATTTTGTTTGCTGTAGAGGTTATTTCAAAAGATATGCATTTTGTTTCTGAGCATCAGGTACCATCAAAGACTCCTGAATCTGGAAAGTGTTATATTTTATACACCTACCTTGATTCCAACAAGATTGCATATGCTCAGCGTTCCACTACTTCCTAGAATTATCAATGAATAAATGCCAATGGGAGGAGTCTGACTACTTTTTTGTTAAGATAATACGATTTTCATCCCACTTTGGCTTTATTAAGAGAACTTATTTACATATTCCTTTCTTATTTAATGCTTAGAAATTTATTACACTATATGGTTGATGAAGGACTAGATGCTAAAAAAATTAATTCTCCAATGTTGTACAGTCAATTACCAATGAACAAAGACTGAGTCAGAGGTCACCTTGAAGTTACACTTAAGACTGTACATTTCTTCTATTGCATTCCAGATGTCTAGGGAGGGGAGGCTAGCATTTGTTTATTCAAATGCATTCTCTGTTTTGTACTAAAATTATGAGGATATGTTTTAATCTATGAATATCAAGTAGGAATGATGATTATAAAAATAACTACCACTTAGAAATCATTTAAGTAAATTTTAGAAGTATTGTTCATTCCAATACCATCATAGGATGAAATTTTATGTCTTGGGATAATACTATAACAGAAATGTACAATATTATAATTTAAGTGGATGAATACATTCCAGTCATTTGTAAGACACATGAGTATAGTTAATGATACATTATTTTTCCAAAATGAAATTGAATTTTGATTATAATTATCATAAATAAATGATTCATTTTTATAGAGGGGATACACTAACTATTCTAAGAGGTTCTTATCCCATGTTATTCACTCATCAAAACACCATGATGTGTCTCATATTTATAGTGTATATAAATGTTACATTTATAAATAAATCACAATAATAATCTATACAGTAAAAGTATAACTTCATATACTTGGCGTCAAAACCCCATATACCTATGAGGAAATTTTATATTGAGATTGAATACATGATCTCCATTTTTACACATATTATATGCATAATTTTATTTCTATATTGATTTCAGAATGGAAGATGGTAATGTTTGTGAGTGAGTGACGTGGTGCCACCTTTTTCAGTACCCTCTTCCATTCTCCATGCGAATTCACCTACAGAGTGTCGTGTCTTCAGCAATAGGGCCTTGCCATCAGGTTCCCGGGGCAAGTTTCAAGAGCAATGTAAATGGGCTTAAAGGGAGTCCCCTTGGATACCCTTACCACCATTTCAACGAGGGGCATACCACTTCTGGCACTGGGCATTTTAATTGGCACACTATGGGTTCTAGAATCTGTAGATCTCCTGTACAGGAGATCCAACTCCAATTAAGATTATTAGGTTTTGCAGGAAAAATGCTGTTCTGGTTTGAATGTCTAATGTCTCCTACAGGCTCACATGTTTGAAAACTTTACTTTCAATGATGCTGCTGTTTGGTGATATTAGAGAAAAAAATAGACTTAGCACTTCTTTAGCCGATGGGCCATAGAGGTAGATTCTGTGGATTGTATGCCACTTTGCTTCAGGTATGGGCTCTGTGCTTTCTAAGTGTTCACATCATATTAACTGTTTCCCTAGTCATTATGCTTTTTCACTGGAGACTACAGCTATCTCTAAATGCTAGATAGCATTAAGTCCTTCCTCCTTTAATATGTGTGAAAGATACTCTCATGCAGCAAAGAAATTTAAGAAAAAAATCAAATGTCTGTTTCTTCAAAACCAAAACCCAATGAAGACCCCAAAAAATAAATAAAACAAAACAATAAATAAAAAATCAATCAATAAATAAAATAAAAATAAACTGGTACATGTCTATAATAGGAGAACTTGGGCATGAGTGTTATTTCAAGTTCAGCCTAGGCTACATGAGTTCATGGCCTTCCTAGGCTACATTAGATCCTATTTAAAACAAACAGGTACATGTGCATATGTATAGGTCTGAAGGTAGCATTTTAGGGTACGTTCTCTCTTTGTACCATATAGGTTCTAGGAATCAAACTCAGATGATCTGGCTTAGCAAATGCTTTCACCCAGATTAATTTCATTGCCACAAAGTCAAATTTTTGAAGCACTCTGGGGCCCTAAATTTGAAGAAGATTGCCAAGCAAAAACATAATCTGAAAGATTTTCAGAGAAGTCTGAAAATTTTCACCCTTGTCTGACTTTTAATCCATGGAATTTTTATGATCCTAGGGTTGTTTAATGTTACCTACAGCTCTCCATAGTTGAACATTATCTGAACAGACTTCAGAGAACACCCAACATTTTTGAGATATATTTCAATAATTTAATTTTCTGGCTGGAAGGACATTATGAACTGATGATATTTTGTTGAACACTTCCTAAAAAAAATCATTGAGGTTCAGTAATTCAGAGGATTGCAGATTATCTCTCTCAGTCATTTTATTTGATAAATATTAAAACTGAAATCCAGAGCAGTTAAGTGAATTTTCCAAGGTCACAGAGCAGGCCATTAGAAATCTCTGTTACTCACATCAGGACATTTTCTTGTCTAGTTAGCAACAGGGTAATGAGTAGAATTTAATCTTCTCATGATCCTTAGGACTTTGCCAGGCTTGAAGTCATTATGATGAATACCAGAGATTAGCATATCAGAAAGTCATCTGAAAGCTAGGTTATCTTATGGGATATTCTTCCTCCTCATTAATTATGAAAAGAAAGAGTCCTTTCATCATAAACACAGTTGTTCTTATTTTACATTTTTCTCCTAAATAAAAACAAAGACAATTATTTTCTTTAAAAAAAATGTTCAGTGAGACTGATACGGTCACTGGAATCTCTATTTTTTGCTTGTTAACTGTCTTTTTTAAAAAATGAGCAAGAGTGTTTTGATTGCAGGTGTATGTGAACTGCATGGGTGCTGGTGGCTGTGCAGACTAGAAGAGAGAGTTTGAAACCCTGGAGCTGGAATTATAAAAGGTTTACCCAGACATATGGGTGCCAGGAGTTGAACCCATGTTTCCTGCAAATAGCAGTAAATTTTCTTAAGTCCTGGGTCATTTCTCCTGCCTGAGGACTTCTCTTTTAAAGTCAGCCTATAGAGTTGAACATCATCACCTATGAAAATTACCTGGAATTCAATATGTTTTCTAGTTCTCTTTTGTACAGATCTGTTTGTGCATGACATTTCCATACAATTATTCTGAAAGTTTCATTAGTTACCTCCTCTCAGGAAATCATGTTGAGTATGTTAATCAAATATGATCTGCCATTCCTGTGTGGATAGGTTATGGAGACCGGAGTAGTGCAGCCAGGGAAAGAATTGAACAGATACACAGACTCAAAGGCAGAAACAGAGGGATGATAGGGAGTGTACTGAAGCTGATGGTAAGTACCAGCTGCACAGCAAACTGGACCCTCTGCATCTTCATTATATACAGCACAAAGGGTGGAATTAGTGTTAGTCGGAGGTCTTCATAAGCAAGATGTCTGAACTGTAAACATCCAAGAGGACAAAACAGAGGTTGCTGGTATTGACATACACTGTCAACATCTAAACTCAGATCCAGGAAAGGCATTACATTATACACATACAGACAGACAGATACACACATGCACATACATATATACACAAATACACACTATACAGTAACACAGACTCATACATACACCCATACATACATACATACATACATACATACATACACATACAAATACACACACATACACACATGTACACATACACACAAGAACAACACAGACACACTTAATTTTAAGTAAACATAACAAATTCCCTGTGGCTTCTCAAGCATATTTAGTGTTATTCAATTCTCTTCCTTGTTCTTCTATAATGCCAATTTCTCCTCTGCTCATGTAAATTTCCCCATTTTCCATTTGCACTTCCCAGCTATTGTGTTCTGTTTATCTACTCCCAAATAGTGCTGCCCTCATACCCCTAGCAGAGCTGGTCTTTCCTGTAGTTACTCCAGGTTAGATATAATCATCTCAAGATTGGAAGCTAGCATGCACAGATAACAGAAAACACACAGGTTTTGTTTATCTGGTCTGAGTTATGTGCTTTTACATGTTTTCTATTACTGAATCAAAAAATGAACAATATACTTGTTTGTATATACCCAGAAAAATCACATCTGTTGTGTGTCATATTTTCTAGATCCTGAGTTGATAGTTTCATCCCAATGAACAAGCGGGCATTAGAAATCTACAAACATGATAAATGGACAGAAAAAGACATTAAGAAAACAACACCCTTTACAATAGCCACAAATAATATGAAACATCTTGGTGTACCTACAACCAAGTAAGTGAAAGACCTGTGTGACTTTAAGAAATTTACATCTCTGAGGAAAACAACTGAGGAAGATATAAGAAAATAGAAAGATCTGCCATGCTCATGGATCAGCAGGATTAACATACTAAAATTAACATCTTATCAAAACAATGTACAGATTCCAAGCAATTCCCATCAAAATTTCAACAAAACTCCTTATAGAACTTGAGAGAGCAATTCTTAGCTTTATATATAAAAACAAAACAAGACAAACAAACAAAAAACAGAAGAGTCAATACAATCCTGTACAAAAAAAGAACTTCTGGAGATACCAACCTCCCTGATTTTGAGCTATATTACAAAGCAATAATAACAAAAAGTGAGTAGTATTACCACAACAGACAAGATAATCAATGAAACAGAATCAAAGACCAAGAAATAAACTGCCATACCTATGGACACTTGATATCTGACAAAGAAGCTGAAACCATCATTGAAAGAGATTCAAAAAATGATGCTTGTCTAGCTGGATGTCTGCATATGGAAGAATGCAATTAGACCCATGTCTATCACCCTATGGGAAACTCAAGTCCTAGTGGATCAAAGACTTCAATATAAAACCTGACAAACTAAATCTAATATAAGAGAAAATAAAGAGCCTTGAACTGATTGGCACAGGAAACAAATTCCTGAAGAGAACACCAATAACTCAGGCACTAAGATTAACAATTAAGAAATAAGATATCATAAAACTTAAAAGCTTTTGCAAGGTTAAAAATACCATCAGTAGGACAAAAAAGCAGCTTATAGAGTGGGGAAAGTTTTTCACCAGCCCTACATCTGTTAGAGGACTAATATCTTAAATATATAAAGAACTCAAGAAATTAAAAATCAACAAACCAAGTAACCCATTTGAATAGTGGAATACAGAGCTGAATGGAGAATTCTCAAGTGAAGAATCTTGAATGTCCTAGAAATACTTTTAAATTTTTTTTCAATATTCTTAATCATCAGGGAAATGTAAAACAAAACAACTCTGAGATTTTTATACCTGTCAAAAAGCCTATGATCAGAAATTCAAGAATTAGCACATGCTGGTGAGAATATCGAGCAAGGGGTAAACTCAGCCATTGTTGGTGGGAATGCAAATTTATTCAACTTTGGAAATCGGTTTGTTGGTTTCTCATAAAATTGGGACTTGTTCTACCCCAAGACCAGGCAAAATACTCCTGGGCATATTCCCAAAAGATGTCCCATTATACTACAGAGACACTTGTTCAAATATGTTCATAGCAGCTTTATTCATAATAGCTAGACACTGGAAACTTTGATGTCCATCAACAGAATAATAGATAAAGAAATTGGGGTATATGAACACAATGGAATTTTGTTCATCTATTAAAGACATAATGAAATTTACAGGCAAATGGATAGAACCCAGACCCAGAAATACACATATGGTATGTACTCACGTATAAGTGAACAATAGCCATAAAGTACAGGATACATATGAAATCCACAGAATCAAGAAAACTGGGCAAAAAGGAGGGCTCATGAGAGAACACCCCTCAGAAGACAAAATACAATAGACATCTGAGGTGGATAGAGAAAGGGAACAGAGTGGGAGAGGGGATAAAGAGGTGAACAGGGATGGTAAACAGGTATGGGGAGGAGGGTGGTAGAGGGTTGGGAGTGAGAATGGAAATTGGTAGGGTGTATCTCTAGGCAGATCTGGAAGTCCTGCACACAGGAGGCTATGGGAATCTTTGGGGATAACACTAGCTGAGATTCTTACTAGTAGGGGATATAGAGACTAAGGTGGCTGGCCACCTCCTGTAGCCAGACAGGCATTACAGTGGAGGGAAAGAGACATCAACCCACCCACAAAACCTTCAACCCATTTTTTTTTTCTGCCTACAAAATATACAGGGATAAACATGGAATAGAGACTGAGCAAACAGCCAACCACTGAATGCCCCAACTTGAGACCAACCCCATAGGAGAGAGACAACCACTGACCCTATTAATGATACCTTGTTATGCTTGCAGAGAGGAACCTAGGATAACAGTCTCCTGAGAGCAGCAGACGGCAACAAATGGAAAGACCCACAGCCCAACATCAGGAGAACCCTCGGGGTTCTTGTGAAAGAGTGGTGGAAAGAATTGAGGGAACTGGAAGAGTCAAGGAAACTATAAGAAGAGCTTCCTAATTGACCAGCAGGGCACAACGAGACTGATTCACCAACCAAAGTGCATGCAGGGGCTGGACCTAAGGCCCTCTACTCATTTGAGGAAGATGTGCAGCTTGATCTTCATGTGTATCCCCTAACAACTGGAGAGGAGTCTATCTCTGATTCAGTTGCCTGCCATTGGATCCCCTAACTGAAGTACATAGGCCTCAGTGGGAGACAATGTACTTAGGCAACTGGATGTCCAGGATTGGGTGACACCCAAGGGGGAAGTCCCTTTTCTGAGAAGTGGAAGGACTAATGCAAGGGGTTACCTGTAAGTGTGGGAAAGAGAAGAGAGGAGGGAAGGGGGGTGATAGGGATATAAAATGAATACATTTTTTAAAACAGAAAAAAAATCTTATACACATATGTGTGTGTGTATAATAATACTATATCACTTCAGAACACTAAATACTTTTAGACTTTGTCAAAAAAAAGTAATCTACAAACATGAATGCAACTTTTTCTTTCTCTTTCATTCTCATTTCTTTACAGACTTTAATTGATCCTAATTTTTCAGAGATATGTAAGTGTTCTAATCACTCAAAGTATTATTTATGTCTACCTCTTTTGTGTAGAACAGTATGCTGTAGCCTGCACGGATATCAATGATGTGAACTGACCACAAAGTAAGATCATCACCTCGGTGTAGCCAGTAACCTAATCTAGAATCTGTGAGAAGAAAGCACACAGATGTCATCTACCACATGTTGGAACTGTTTTTTCCTTCTTTGTTTAGTATGAAGGGATGCTTATAAAAGGCAATGATTAAAGCAAGTTTTAATTCTGAGAACTAGTTCACAGATATATAATTGACTGCAGTCTTTGGTCTAAACTTTTGTCTGTCATCAGATATTAATGGACAAGGGCCGTCATCACTGCTTCAGTAGTGACAGTCTTGATATCTTAATGCAAATGCTTCACTATTTAGGGTATTTAGTCTGTCATTTAGAGTCTTGAATCCAGCATTAGGGGGTTTCACATAAAAGATAGTATTATGGTAAATTAGATACTTTTACTGTCATGGAAAAGGTAATATTTAAGGTGCCTTTAAAATTGGACATTCATGGGGTTTGCTACAGTTGCCAGGAGAGAATGTCACTTTAAAAATTCCCAACTGCAAGTGGGCTGGAAATAGTTCAGAGAAGATTGATTACCCCAGAGTGTAGTACTAGAGAATCCACCTACAAGTAATGGCCTTGGTCTATTTTTCTTTTGCATCATCCATTTATAAACCACAGCGTTCTAATCAGTGGAGAACAATGAGCAATTGTGCCCAGTGTATGGTGGTGATGGGATGAGCAGGTCTCTGAATGAATAATCAGTGATGTTACTGAAAACCACAGGGCACGACGTAGATGGAGTGGCTAGATGTGAGGGGACTGATTGCGGTGGTGCCCCATCAGTCCAAGGATGCTCAGGCTGGGCTCTCTCTTATTTATGTGCTTTAGCATGCAAAAGCAGTTAAATCCACTGGTAAACACTCTCTGCGTTTCATTCTTTAACACAGAACTCAGGAAAGGACAGAGCAAGATAGTAAGGGAAGTTATTTTTGCATCAAATAATAGGACTTGTGTACTTTGCTGTAGCTGAGAATTTTGGACCTTGTAATGTGAAAGGAACATAACATACCTTCAACATACCTTCTCTTAATGCCCAGTTAATAAGTCTGAGCAAGATAGCCTATTCATCCACAAAGAACAATCCACTGTAACTTATCCACACATGTGCCCAAATTTGATCTTCTCAAGAATCCAGTTTCTTTCTATCCTTGGAGTCTTTCTGGAGTTGTCTATCAATTAAAGTAAAAGACTACTTCACACTACACGTTAGACTTAATTGGTTGTGGAGTCCATATTAGACTTATTTGTTTGTGGATCCCTATTTACTGCCTTGGATTATTTTTCTCATGAACAAGCACACATGTATTTTAGCCTAATGAATTGCAGTGACTACAAAAAAGGCAATCTTTAGTGTTTGTGCTCATCATAGATTTTGAATGAAGTCACAGAGACTGTACTCACACATAGCATGTGCATGGTAAGCAAAGCGATAAGTGCTGCACACAAGGGTGCAAATAAGAAGTTTAAATTATGTTAAAGGAGACTTTAGACTGGCTTCTGGAAGCCTTATAAAGGCTCCAAAACTTCTACATAGAATCCTTAAGTTTCTACCCTTTCGGCTCCCCCAAGCTGAGTCTTGGGCAACAGCACTGAGTCCACATGTCTTTTTTTCTTTTTAAAGAAACAAACATGAGAAAACGATAGAAAGACAGCAAAGGAAGACAATGTGCTCACCTTCTGCCTACCTGCACTTACAAGCTGAGGCAACTCTGCTGTAAAAGTGTGGAAGTTGATTTTTTCCAAGATTATGCAAGCAATTTAAAGTGACGGTTCTAAGAGTCTTCAGCATTTTCTCTGCAGGGCCCGATGTGTTTGAGACCCCTGGCTGGAATGTGTGTTTAATTCTCTAACTCCGTGTTTGTGTCCACAGACAGCTACCCATGAGGCTTCTGTAGTCTGCTTGCCTGGTAAAGTGGGAATTGATGCTTTGCTATTTAGAACGGTTCAGCATCTTTATGAACTCTGTAACTTCTTGTAACTCCTTCAAGCTAAGTTTGCCTGCCCTATGATTTAGAGCCATGAACTGCTTTTCACATTTAGAGATTAGATAGAATAGTTTTTATGGAGTGGCCCAGGTACACCATTGCAACCAAACTACATCCCCAGCCTCACACTACTGCCTACTCTGATCTTTATCAAAATGCAATAAGAAACATTGAAGAACACAGAGGCTGCAGACAGAAGCTTTGAAATTACCTCAGCAATTGGTTCTGTGCCCTTGAGTAAACCTCTTAACATTGGTATGAGTCTAGGTTTTCAGATCTGTAAAACAGGAAGAGACTAGACACCAAAGGATGTATAGAAATGAAGTAAGAGTTAAATAAGACCTGAATCAACTGAGATAACTAATACAAATATACTAATGTTTTTATTTTTCATGAACTTTAGATTAATTTTCTGTCTTGTACTTGTATCTCAAGTACCCAGACTAGTCTCTGACTCACTACAGTGCTGAAGACCCTTCAGTCTCCATCTCCTCAATGCTGAGATTATAGGTCTATCCCATAGTGCCCACCTACTTTCATATTCTTAACAAAAATAAGTATGTCTTGATCTACTCCAGTCACTCTAGCAGTTCGTAATCATTCTTAAAAGACAAAAAAAATTTTTCTCCAGTTTGCTGAAAAGAGATTAATTCTTGCCTTTACCTCCCAAGGTAGCATTAATTACACACTTAATACTCTTTCATATTTGTTCTGTATTTCTGTACCTGATCAACATTTACATATAACAGGTATACTGATTCTTAGTAACAGTACTTTACCAAGATATTCTTTTCTACAATAATGGAACTAAATGGAGTTCCCAAGCAAGTGGCTAAAGGCCTTTCAATGGTAGTTTCCCAAAGATGGAATGGCCAGCTCTGTGATGGCCTTTTGTAAAGTTCATGTAATCTTCTTAGAGGGCTCGAATGAAAACCAATGGTCTACACAGAGACCCTTGGAGAATGGAATACAACTACATCTAAGAAACATTATTAGGTCAGTGGATAGGTTGAAATATATACAGGTGGTTGGTTTTCCTTACAGTTGTTTTAGGATAATTTTAATTCCATGTATTGATAACTATCAAAGATGACCATGAAAAAGAAAACAAACCAAAAACATGAGTTGTCTTCCCTTGGAATGAGAAGGCTGCCCGCCAATGTATATAACACATAGCTTTCACTTTTGTGAAATCAGTATTGTGATCCTATTTCCACCATGCTATATCCCCAGCATTAAGCTAAAATTAACTCATGAAGATCAAATGCCACAGGCATGTACAAAAAAAAGGCATACTGAGTCCAACATAGAATGTTCCAGGAGAAAACATCTCTAATTATCTAAAAGTGCACAAACATAATTAGAAATGCTATTGACAATAGCTTAAAACAGATTTTTAAAAAATGAAAACAACGATAATGAGAGGAAAGAAGTTGAAAAGTGTGATCAAAATTCACCAAATGGATTCATTTCAGAATGCACCTTCTAGTGACTTGGCAAGAGGCTAAAACATAGGTAGAGTGACAGTGGCTCAGAGGTCAGAAACCCTCCGTTATTTTGCAGTTGGAGCTTGGAGTTTCTTTGAAGTGAGCCTGTACCACCATCTAGAGGCAAGTGCCAATCCTACACCCAGAGGGAACAAAAGGAAGCTCGCCTACTTAATATTTCACTTTAGCAGTGGTAAAAACAGGGCTATGCTTTTCAGTATATAACCCCTTACAGAAAGCATCTGGAGGAACCGCTCCCCACTGCCATTAACCTACCACCACGGAGTTCATTACACGGAGAATCCAAGGCTTCACAAGCCGAAGCTTCCCTCCTAACTTCCCCACTGAGAGGAAAGTTGCTGGCTTTCAAGTAAGTTTAATTCATTCTGCATTTTGTAAGGGAAACCTGCCATGCCTCAGATGTTGTGTCAGGTTCTGGGGAACACAGTCAAAACTATATTACTATTTCTCTGTACCCCCAGCTCACATATCCATAAGTAACCACATGTGTAACTTTTCTCCTGCCTTATGCTTTGAGACATTTTCTAGGTGACAAGAGCAAAAATATTTCAAAGCAGTCATTACATTTCAGAACACTTTTCCACAGAAAACCACTAGTGTGTCTTAAATGAAATCATGGATTCAAATAAGCTTAGAGCATCGAGGAACCTCAGAGTGTTAAAACACAGAACAAACTGTGGTATAGAGAAGTTACTCAGATTTCTTTTATAACAAGCATAGCTATATTGTATTGGCCCAGAACGATGCATTATATTTTAACATATTTATCTGGTTTTCATGACAGAAGTGTACCACTGATTAGCTTTCTAAAGAAAAGTCCTGATGTTTAAAAAGATTAATATTTTAAATTCACATGAATAAGATCTAATTGCAATGACTTTATTGAAGATATAAATTTTACATATAATTCTGTTAATACGCAGGTTCCAAAGTTGCTGACTTCCACATTGCATTCTATTGTTTTCTATTTATATGATATACATTGATCATGTAGGAATGGTTATTGAAGGTGTGCCTTATTTTTACTAACTGGGAATCCATCCTATTAACATCTTCACATCTGCATGGGCCTTCTTGGTCCAAGAAAGATGAAAATCAATTGAATGTATTTCAATGCTTATTCCATAGCAAGAAATTTGATCTGAAAATACTGTTCTTCATGTATTGAAAGCAATTTAGCTTTTGTTATTTCTAATTTCTATATTTTCTCCCTTAAAATTTGTTGAGTTATTTATCTGTGAAAGACAGATAGAAAGACAGACAGACAAAGAAAGGGACTAGG
Organism: Mastomys coucha; assembly: GCF_008632895.1. Taxonomy (NCBI): domain Eukaryota; kingdom Metazoa; phylum Chordata; class Mammalia; order Rodentia; family Muridae; genus Mastomys; species Mastomys coucha. The sequence continues at coordinate 238,916,878 of NW_022196905.1, forward strand.
ATTTCTGAAAGAAAGTTGTGTAAATTATCTCTGACAATAAAATTGTCCATAAGATCCCTTGTTCTTCCTTTAATTCTTATAAAAAAAATTTTCTGTACCATATTTCAAGCTTGTGAAGTCATGAATTACCCTAACGTTTTTACCTTCCAAATACTTCTAATTTGCTTATAAAGCTCTACTGGGACCATGATTATGAGCTTATATAATGGTATCCTTTGTATAAAAGCTGTCAAGATCCCTGACCTAAGAGCAGCCAAAATGCACAGCTATCATTAGTGATTTAGCTTCACGCATTGTTCAAAAAAAAAAAAATCTCATTTTAACCTCAGGTCCATGAGATAACCCAATTCTAACGCATCTGTGGTACTTGAACCATTTGGGGAGCTGTCTTTTTTTTCCTGATGAATGGTGGGTAGGTCAACTGAGATATTACCTTTCCTGTGGCATGCATTTCTTAACTTTCAAATTGTGCTCTATGTCCATTATCAGGAATTTTAGAGAGCCCTGTGTATTCTGCCACTATAATAGCAGAGAATTCAAGAAAATAAAATATTGATTTTAATCTATGTAGTCTTGAAATCCACAAAGTTTATGTTCCTAACATTTTACCAACATAAGAAACTATGTGCCTAAAAAGCAGAGACTACACTAAACTTTATGCTTCCTCATTATAATATGAGTAGCTAATTGGTAATTATGGTCATAAATGTACCTGTCTACTTATCTTTGTTCACGTGACGAGTAATAGTCCTTAATATTTGAAAAATAGTTGAAAGAATGCTTTGTGTTGTTCTTGCATCACTAGGACTTGTACCAAGGGTCTTTCTTCTGAACACCAGTCAGAGATTCTACCACTGAGCTTTTTTCCAGCCTCAAATACTTTATTTATATAGTCAAACTTGTTAGAAAGATAACATGACATAATTTTATCAACAATTTATTTCTCTAAAGTAAATGAGTTTCAACAACAGATTTAGAAATGAAAATGAGAAAATTTAGGGAGATATTTAATTGAGAATATGTGGTTGAAAACTTAGTCACCTTCCAAAATAATTATAAAAGTTTTGTGTAATTAACACTGTATCGTTTGCAAATTTGTCTCATTTATTTCAAATTTGAAAATTAATGTAATAGTGAAGAAAATTCCACTTTTGCATTATTGACATGACTTGAGACTATAGAGAAGCCAAGTGTTTCTTTTTGTATCAAATTCACTTGCAGCCAATATTAGTATTTTTTTGTACATCGTGTGAGAAAGTCAATGTTTCAATCACTCCTATTTAAAATGCCACTCTTTGAAACATCCCAGTAAGCCTTTCTATCTAAGGCTAGCTTCTCTCTCCTCAACCACCAATAGGAGCAAGTGATTCCAATCATAGAGCTGGAAAATGTCTTCTGTGATACATTTGAAAAGAAGCACCTTGCTGACACTCTTTTAATTTTTGTAAACACAAAGTCTCAGATTTGAAAGCATTTTGTTCATTATTTTCTTTAGATTTTAGCTGGCTGTGATTTTGATACAAATGGTATTTGGAGTTATCAATCCAAACGTTGCTCTTCAATTCTACTTCTCAGTCTTCACACTCTTCTCGACTTTATGATTCTCTCTCTCTCTCTCTCTCTCTCTCTCTCTCTCTCTTTCTCTCTCTCTCTCCCTCCCTCCCTCCCTCCCTCCCTCCCTCCCTCCCTCCCTCGTTCTCATTCTCTCTCATAAACATGCACACACAGCACAGCACCCTCTACACATATCCTGTCTCTCCATAGGTACTGTTTTATGTAAATACAAACAATTTGATACAAACCATCAATTTGAGATGTACATTAAAACATTAAATATGTCCATATATTCCTCATATTACATTCTAGGGAATCTAGTCTTATAATCATAGAAAATCTCTTACTAACAGACAAGAGGATGATCAAGGCAAAACCTGGAGAAAATGACACAATCCAGGCAAGATATGCCTACAGGGTGAAGACATAGACGTTTGATCTCACTTAAAAGTGGATATTATCCATTAAGTACAGGATAACCATGCTACAACTCACAGATCAAAAGAGGATAAGAAACAAACAGAGTTCATGGAAGGATGCTTGACTCTCACTCAGAAGACAAAATAAAATAAGCATCTGAAGCAGATGGGGACTTCCAGTGGAGGGAGGGGGACACCAACTCCCCCACAAAACCTTTGACCCAATATTTGTCCTGCCTACAAGAAATGGAGGAATAAGCATGGAGCTGAGCTTGAAGGAATGACCAAACAATGACTGACCCAACTTGAGGTCTATACCATAGTGGAGAACAAACCCCTGCCAATAATTATGATATTCTTCTTCACTTGCAGACAGGAACCTAGCATAATTATGCCCAGAGAGGCTTCATCCAGCAGGTGATTGAAATATAAGCAGAGACTCATAACCAAACAATAGATGGAGTTTGGAGAGTTTTGTGGAAGAGTGGGGTGAAGGAATGAGGGAGGTGAAGTGATCAAGGGCACCACGAGAAGACCTACACAGTCAACAAACCTTAGCCCAGGGGGCCTCACAGATACCAATGAATATGCATCAGCTGGACCTTGGCCCCTTACACATATGTAGCAGATGTGTAGCTAGTTCTATATGTAGGTGCCTTAATTATTGAAGCTGACAGTCCCAGATGCCAGGAAAGCAAGAGTCTCCCAGGAACCAACTGGGATGGCATTAGCTGAAAATTTCAACAAAGGGGAGAGAGAACTTAGAAAGACCATATATCCAAAGGTTAGGCAGGCCCCATGTTGAGGGATGGGGCCACCCACTCATCTCAAAATATTAACCCAGAATTGTGCTCCCATGTAAAGGAAATACAGGGACAAAAAGTGGAGCAGAGACTGAAGGAAAGGCCATCCAAAGACAGCTCCACCTGGAGATTCATCCCATATGCAGACGTCAAACCCAGTCACTATTGCTGATGCTAAGAAATGCCTGCTGACAGGAGCCTGATAAAGATGTTTCCTGAGAAGTTCTGCCAGAGTCTGAACAATACAGATGTGGATGCTTGCAGTCAACCATCGGACTGAGCATGGAGACCACAGTGGAGGAGTTAGGGGAAGGACTGAAGAAACTGATGCAGTTTGCAACCTCATAGGAAGAACAACAATCTCAACCAACCAGACTCCCCTACCCCTGCAAAGTTGCCGGGGACTAAACCACCAAAGAGTACACATGGGGGAACACATGACTCCACCTGAATATGTAGTAGAGGATTGACATCAATGGGAGGGGAAGCCCTTGGTCCTGGGAAAGCTTGATGCCCCAGCATAAGAGAATGCTAGGACATTGAGGCAGGAGTGGGTGGGTGGGGGAGTACCCTCATAGAAGCAAAAGGGAAGTGGGATTGGATAAGGGGTTTTCAGAGGAGAAACTGGGAAGAGGGCTAACATTTCCAATGTAAGTAAATAAAATAACCAATTAAAAAATAATGGGAAAAAATTATTGGAGTTGGGGTTGTCTCTGTTGTGGGCTTTTGGATCCCTTTCCACTAGCTGGGTTGACTTGTCTGGTCTCAGTGGGAGATGATATAGTCAGTCCTCTTGTGACTTAATGTACTAGGGTAGATAGATGGGTGAGGTGTGTGTGTGTGTGTGTGTGTGTGTGTGTGTGTGTGTGTATGTGTGTGTGTGTGTAGGAGGGTTAAGAGTGGGTCTAGAAAGAGAGGAAGGAAGCAGGCTGTGAAGCTAATAAATAAAAATGAGTCGAGAGGAAAGGGGATAAAGTTAAACAGAGAATTCTTGTTAAGAGAATCACTTTAGGCTGAGAAACACTTTTAAAAATGGTCCAGTAAGCATTTGGGTTGGTGAACAGGGGGAGGGGAGAGGGAACAGGGGATTGTTTTAGTTTTTTATTTTATTTTATTTTATTTTATTTTATTTTATTTTATTTTATTTTATTGAGGGGAACCTGGGAAAGGAGATATTGTAAATAAGAAAACATCTAATAAAAAATGGTCAACATGCTTAGCCATTAGGGAAATGAAAATCAAAATTTACTTTGAGATTCTACCTTACACCTATCACTATGGTCAATGATCAATAACACAAGTAACAGCTTATGCTGGTGAGGATGTGGAACAAGGAGAAAATTCCTTCATTGCTGGTGGGAGTACAAACTTACAAACTCCATGGAAATCAATATAGTTGTTGCTCAGCAAATAGGGAATTGATCTACCCAAGATCTATCAGTACTACTTTTGAGCATATATATCTAAAAGGTGCTCCATCCTACCACAAGGACACTTGCTTAACTATGTTCAGAATGGCTTTATTCGCCATAGACAGTAACTGGAAAGTAACCTACATGTCCCTCAACAATCATGGATTTTAAAAAGTGTAATAGATTCATACAATGAAATATTACTCAGCTGTTTGAAAAACACAACAGCATAAACTTTGCAGAGATGGATGCATGGATGGAACTCGGAAAAAAATCATTCTTTGCAAAGCAAAGACAGAAAGACAATCCTGGTATATATTTACTTGCAAGTGGATAATCAGGCTACAATCCACGGAGCCAATGAGGCTAAGTAACAAGAAAGGCTCTAGAGGAAATGCATGCATCTCCCTGGGAAGGAGAATTCGAATAGTTTTAACAGGTAGACAGAGGCACTGTGGAGATGGGTACAGAAGGATCAGGTGAAGGAGGAAGGGACAGAGGGAGAGAGTACAGTGAGAGACAACTAGAATAGGGGATATTGGGGTTATATGATATGGAAACCTTATGTAATGGAAACTTCTTATTACCTAAGAGGGTGACTTAGGGAGGGTGCCTAGTAATGTTGGATATGGAACTTGAACTGGTTGGGTTCAGTAACCTACAGGTCTCCTAGTATTAGAACTGGGACACCAACCAGGCCACAAAACCTTCAAACCATACCTGTCCTGCCCACAAGATGTGCTGGGGCGATGGTGGTTCAGAGCTTATGAGAATAGCCAACCCAAGACTGATGTAGCTTGAGATTCAAGCCACAAGACTGAGTGTATGCCTAATACTTCTTGAGTGACCAGGAACTGGAAACTGGGTGACCAGAGGCCTATGGCAGAACAAACACTAATAGGAAAAAGGAGCTAATGAAATTATTCCTAATAGTACTCTGCTATACTCATAGAGTAGTGCCTAGCCCAACTGACATCAGACAGGCTTCCTCAGGCAGCTGATGGGAGCAGATATAGAGACCCACAGCCAAATATTAAGCAGAGTTCAAGGAACCTTGAGGAATAGGGAGGAGAGGATTGCAGAAGCAAGAAGAGTGGAGGACACCATGAGAATATGTCCCATAGAATCAACTAAGCCATGTTTATAGGGACTCACAGAGACAGAAATGGCACAATCACAGGTCCTTCATGGGTCTGTGCTAGGTCCTCTGCATACATGCTGTTTTTTTGTTTCTGCATATATGCTGTTTTTTTGTTTGTTTGGTTTTTTGTTGTTGTTTTTTTAATCTTCAAGTGTTTGTGGGACTCCTAAAGGTAGGAAAGGTGGAATCTCTGACATTTTGCCTGTACTTGGGACATTTTCCTCCTACTACGTCGCCTTTTCCAAATTTGATATTTGATATGAGTATTTGTACCTAGTATTATTGCACCTTGCTCTTCTTTGTTCATTTGCTATTACCTGGAAACCTGCTCTAAAGGAAAGTGGGGGAGCAGTGGATCTCGGGGAGAGCAGAAGGTGTAGGGGGAGGAAGAAGTAGAGAGTAGGAGGGTGCTCTCAGGATGTATTGTATCAAAAAGAATAAATAATAAATAGATGAGTTTAGAATGAAGAATAATTGTATACATATGTATAAAATCGTACAGCATTCTTGCTGTTACAATATCTGACTCCTTTGTTCTCTTTTTAGGCTAGACTGTTTCTGTTCAACTATAAATAAAGAGATGTGAGCCCCTTAAGGAGTGTTTTTGAAGATTAACAGATAAATCTTATTTTATTGAAGTGTTCTCTAATTCCCTCCCACTTCAAAGGTGATGATACCATAATACTAATTATTGACATAGTTTCAAGATTTATATGGACATTGGGTCTATGTCAATTTAAGACGTTACAACTTCAGGTATATAAAATTCTGTTATAGACCAACAGAGAGATTACTAGAAAATTATCATTATCAATCCTTTCCTAACCATAATGTTTCCCCTTTACATTAAAAAAAAAAAAAACTCCAAGCAAATATCAAGTACCAAACTTGGTAGTGAAGGCCTGAAAAGCCTCCCATTCGACAAACTGGGTCAGGAGGACTAGAAGACCAGCCTGAACAATTTATGAAGACACTGTTTCAAATACCTAAATACATACTTACAAAATACATACAGTCATATATATATATATATATATATATGTATATATATATATATATATATATATATATATATACACACATACATACATATGCTGTTTGGTTGCCAACCAAGGGACAAAGGACTGAGTTGTATATTTTATATAGCAAAGCAGACCTGGCCTCCAGCTTCTCCCAGCATCCCTCAGTTCCTACCTGTCACACCCTGTTTCCAACCCTGAACTTTCCATCCCAAGGGTTGAGTTGTTCTTCCCCCAGAGGCTCCTTCCTCTGTAATACAGACATGTTGGCCTTTCTCCTTTTCTTCCTCTCTCTGCATACCCATGTTTGCTCTCACGTTCTCTTCTCCTTCTCCTCTTTCTCCCTCATCATGACAATAAATCTCCCATTGTATAGTTTAATCTGGTTTAAAGTGGCTCATTTCACCAGCTGAGAAATAACTTATTACATACTTGCATATATACATACATAAATATACACAAACAAACATATATACATACATACATACATACATACATACATACATATCTGGAGTACAGGTTAGAACAATTGCCTGGCATCTATGTAGCCTTGTTTAAACCTATTACTAGAAAAATAAAATAAATACAAATACAACAAGCTTATTTTAGGTTAAGGTGGTCTTTCAGAAGTCTAATCCAGAATTTTATTATCTTCTTCATTTTGCCTATTTATAGAAGAAATAATTTTCTTGTATAGCCTGAATTTTAAGTAATACTTTAATATTTTAACAACTCTTTACTTAATCTTACAAATTTACACACTATTTGCTACTATAATCTGTAGTATAAATTCCTATTATTCTGTATATATTAGTTAACGCTGGAAATTAATACTGTGGCAGTTATTCCTTTACAAACTAGTTCTCCAAATAGTCACACCTTTTAACCTTTTAAGACCTTTTAAGGTCTCTTTTAAGAGACCTTTTAACACTTCAAAGCCTAGGCCTTAGCTGGGAATACTCTCCACTAGCTCGTCTAGGTTAGACCAACCACCGAGCCCCATCTAGCGACTTTGCTAGCTATACCTTCCGTATCCCTAGTTATGTCCATCTCCCATCATGTCTGCAGTCAAAAAGGCCTTCCACATTCTTCTTCCTAGAGTTCCTTTCTCTCTCCCAGGAAGTCCTGTCTTTCTTTCTCTACTAAGCAGTCACAGACATTAGCCTTTTATTGCACCCCAAAAGCTGGTGTATGTGAGAATTCACTCCTCTTGGGTCAATCAGATCATGGGGTACAGCATTCGGCATTTGCATACATAGCAGCACCAGAGCAACCCCAACAATTATGCCCTTTGTGTTAAGAAACTTAGTATTGGATGCATAATAACTCCTGCCTGACTGACAAGAATTGTTACTGGAATCAACAGACTTGTTCTTCCTAGATAATGGATGTTTCCCTTCTCTGGGAATGACAGTTTGATCACAGATCTCTCTTGCATGACTTGGACTCTAGAAGTCTAACGAGGAGTGACTAAGGAATGGAGAAAGGACCAAAACATGAGGACACAAACAGAAAAACTAAGATCCAGTGTTAGGGGCTTTTGGATTAAAAAGCCTCCACACCCTGGAAGTTCTGTATGTTTATTGTATATAGTTGAATAGAGGAGGCAGGACTCTTCCATATAATTGAACAATGAAGTGTGATTTATGTTATACAGCTAAATCAAAAGGGTAGGGTTATCACAGAAAAAAGAGGCAGATTTATTCTATTCAGCTGAACAAAGAGGCACATGTGGGACACTATTCAGAGCAGTCTCTGAAAAGGAGTAGTATGCAGGCTATTAACATGATTAGGGGTGGGGGAAGGTGGACCTTTTCTGCACATACTGTCAAAATTTATACAAGGTTCCTTGGAATGAATGGTTGTCCCTCTGAAAGGGATGTACCCTGTGGAAAATTTTGATATGCCTACTGGACCAAGGGCCTGTGGTCCTTGACATGGCCGTGCCCATGTCAAATAGAACACATTCATTCAAAATTTTCATTGTTGTACAGGGTGGGCCTGGGCTGCATGCTGCTGAGGCCAATGGCTGAGGCCCTCTCTCTCCCTGCTGCTGAGGCCTGCAGCTTGAGCGGTGGGTTAGTTAAAAAGAAGGCAATGTATAAATGAGATATTTTATTATAGGAAAGAGAAGAGACCGGTCAAGTAGAGAGAAGGAAAGGAGAGGAAGGAGAGGAGAAGAGAAGGAGAGAGAGAGAAAGAGAGAGAGAGAGAGAGGGAGGGAGGGAGGGAGGGAGGGAGGGAGGGAGGGAGGAGAGAAAAGAAAGCAAGAGAGCAAGAAGGCAAGAGAAGAGAACAAAGAGCAGGAAGAAAGAGGAGACAAAGTGCAAGAGAGAGGAGGAGGGCAAGAGAGCAAGAACAAGAGAAGAAGAAAAGAAGCAAGAGAGGGAAGAGGGCAAGAGTAGAAGAAGAGAGCAAGAAGGCAAGAGAGAGAGGGGGCAACTGCCACTTATATTGTATGGGGTGTGGTCTTTGGGGGCCAGGCATGCCTGGCTGTGGTCCGATGACTGGGGATAGGGTCCAGCTAGAATGCTGGGAGCTTGGGGCATTGTCTGCCTGATAGAGCACACATCTCCTGCAGGGGCAGCTATGAGGGGTGGTGACTGAAATAGGAGCTAAAGACCCAGGAGTTATAGCCGAGCTCCTTCTGCCCCCTGCAAGCAGAAACTGCCCACTGAGTCTCCAGGGTTCAAGGCCAATTACTCGACTGAGCCTAAGTTGCCTGAAGAGACCACTGCCCCACACTGCCTCACATTTCATTGCTTGTTTCTGACCATAAATTTCCTCTAATATATAGCATATTCCAAAGTTTTATACAACTGCCCATGAGAGAGCTTAATGGATGACAGCAGGTCACCTGCTGTCAGGTCATATAGATTTGGAATCAGGGGGTTACGTTTTTCAAACTCATTAAGGTAGAGTTGAAATATAGATATTTATAGTGCACAGTTTATCTAACATAGACATATATTACAAAATAATGATATCATACTAATAAAGGTATCTATAAGTTCCTATAATTATTATTATTTGAAATGAGATGATTAAAGATACATTTCTAATATAATGGGGACTTGCTGAGAAGGGTTTCTGTGGGAGGATGAGGGGGGAAATAGATGAGAGTTCAGATGAAAATTATTCATGTTCTTTATGTATATGCATAAAACTGCCAAGCAATGTTTTTAAACTGGTTTATCTTTATTTAATGTGATTTATTGCTTTCCAGAATGTATGTGTGTATCATATGTGTGATTGCCTGTAGAATAGGGTATCACATCTTCTGGGAGAGAAGAACAAACAGAAGTCAAATTGTAAGTACTGTGAAATCAACTGAGGTCATCGGGAAGAGCAATCAGTGCTCTTAATAGTTTAGCAATTTCTCCACCACTAAAACATTTTTAAAAGGAATTTCTTTCTTAGCAACTTGCATGTTTACAAAAAGATTATTGTTTAAGGGCAACATTCTATAGGACAGATATCTAGAACTCACTCACTTCTTTGGTAACAAAGTTTGCAGCCTTTAACCAGCAATTTTTCATCTCAACCACCACCCACAAAGTGTAATTGTCATTCTGCTTGCTGCTTCTGTGAAGGTGAGTTTCTTAGAACTGTGTCTAGTACGTCTGTGGTCAAATTACTTTTTTTTTTTTATAGAAACATAAGTTTAGCCATTCCTAAAATGGAGATTAAGAACTTACTGTACAAGAATAATGTAAAGATGTGGTGCTATAATCCACATAATGCCTGACATAAATTAAATGATTAGTGTCTTTCAGCAGATAATTAATTACTATAACCTGTGTAATTAACCTAACAGCTGAGAGCAAGCAGCTCTTCTTTTCTCCAATCTCAGTTAGAAAAAATTACTCTGATGAGTGGATATGATCAATATACTTTGTATATAATTAAATAATATTAAAGAATAAAAAATATTTGAAGGGTATTTTTTTAAAGGACACAACATTGAGTTGGTATAAGGGGTGGGTCTTTGAAGAGTTGTGGTTGATTCTGATCAAAACGTGTATAAAACTCACAAAGAACTAATAAAAATATTATTTGAGTAATAAATGTTTACTAATGCTTCTGAGGGTTGGAAGAGGGCACAGTGGAAATGGTTGCTGATCCGCTGATTCTGAAGAAATGCTCTGTTAAAGTTACATGATGAGATAGGAATTCTAACCAAGCAATGCTTCTAGAGGGCAGCAGAGTTCAGGGTCTTCACTCAGCAGGAACAAACATTGTGTTTGGAATCCTAGAGCATCCTCTGATGCCATGCTGTCTTTATCCTGTAGATATGATGGTACCTGTTGAGCATAAATGTTCTCTTTCCAGCTCTCTCACCAGCTGCTGAGTGCAGTCACTGTCTAGCATACAACATGAAAAAATCTGTTCCTCACCCGAGCTTTCTACAGAGGAAAGAATCCTGTGCAAATAAATTAGTGCATCCTAAGGAGTGCTCCTGTAGGCTTCCACAGACGAGATTGTGTCAGGAGTTACAGAAGTAGCCAGCAAAGTACTTCCTGGTGTACTCGTTAGAGTATATCCTACAATATGACACTAACGTGAGATTTTGAAAAGAAGGTAGATGTCAGGCTGGTAAAAAAAAAAAAAAAAAGTGATTTGTGACAAACTACATACATTGAGTAAAAATATGACTTCAGGAAAAAGCGAAGATCATCTAGGGTTAGAGTAGCTCCAGAAGGAAGCTCACAATGAAGGGAGAACAGGAGGCAGGTGTGCACCCGAGGGGAATTGTATTCCAGGTTGGAAAAGACAGTTGAGTGTATCTCCTCTTCAGGTTTAATTTAATTTATTCATTCCTGCCATGGCAATTTGATATATGTATACACTACTTTCTACTTACACTCTTTCTTCTGCCTTCTCAAAAACTCTCCACACCCCCAGTAAGCACTGCATCTTTCCTCCACTAAGTCTCCATAGTTTCACTCTTTTTTAAATTTTTATTTTCCCTTCTAATCATCAGGTTTAACCAAGGTTACTTATCTGAGCATGGCAATGAAGTCCACCTCACTCCATCTTCTTGAGAATGAATAACTCACAAGTAGCTACATCATTGAAGACAATGACTTCCTCTCTTTCTGCCTTGTCAACTGACACTCCCTTCTCTGGGGAGGGTGGGACGACATGAAAATATTATTTGTGATCAAATGCTTTGCAGAAATCATGTGGCTCTTCTTGTCTTGACCAAAGCAAAAACACATAGCCCACTGCCCTGGAAACCTAATTACAATACCTCACTCCTGTTCCAGACCCAGTCAGATCTCTAATAGCCGGAAGAGCTGGAAGAGCTGAAGAAGAAAGAGTCTCAGGGACATTGCATGGATTTACGTTTACCAGATGATTTTCATTTACAATGTCCATTGACAACAGTTTTCAATAGTGCTAGATGATAATAACTTTTAAACACACATTAATATTAGCTGCTTGTCTGCTTTTTGGCTCTTTTGAAGTAGTGTCACATATATCTCATACAATGAACAATTAATTATTTTGTTCACCTAAAAAATTAAGCATGTTTTAAGATAGCCTAACAATTCTGTGTTAGTTTGCTCTTACAAATATCTTTACATTTATATACTCCCTGTAATACAGTTGATTCTGTTTCTTATAAGTTTCCCACAAGGAGAATCTTGACTTTTTTTTTCTGTTTCATTCCCCCACCTCTTTTCAATGCCCTTTGACATATCTAAGCTTTCAAGTTGCTATTGAACTAAGCTCAAATGCTATCTCTACAAATGGCCTGACCTTGTCAATCACTTGTCTTTCCTTTGGATAATATGTGTCTCCTCCTCATATTTCCTCCCATTCTTCTTTTGACAGTCTCACCAGGGGTTTCCTTTGCACTTTGTTCCTCCACCCAGAAAGTTCCCAGTTCTGTACCTCTTCTATTTCCCAGGGAGAAAGGCACTCCGGGTGACCCGACTATATTAAGAATGAAATGATCTTCAGTTGAAGAGACACATCGATGGCATGACATTAAAATGAATATAGATGGCAGAGGCGAGGCTTCAAAGAGAGAATCCACCTGATATACTTCCTTGGCAATGTAATTGACCAAAGCCAAACAGGATTAAACTTACATATCTATTCTGGAAGCTGTGACTGACTGTCTTTTACATATATTCAAAGGGTTGGACTCATTTAAGCATTGGATTTTCATTTGAACTTTGTTTATTTGCATATTCATAGTGAACCATTTTTGTGTATTCCTAAGGAAAAGAAGGAAAGGAGAATTGGAAAGAACTTCATACTAAATAGCAGCACTGCAAAAATATAATGTAATGAATTGCTGAAATTAAGCTACTGAAAATAGGGTGTTGCTTCTTTCTTCCTTTCCTTTCTTTTTATTACTCTCACCTTCCTGGACCAATGCCTATGAGTGTTCATTACTGAATAAACATATTTGGAATAAGAGGATAATTAAGTTAAATAATTACTTGTTAATGAATATACTTATTTCATTTGAAATTCTTGATTTTTTAGGTATTTCAAGATTATATTTACAATGTAGATATTGAGACTGCTTTATATATAATCAAATATACATATTCAGTATGTCATTTCTTCTTTTATTTGTGCTATTTTTATTAATGGTGAGAGTTGTTGGGAACATGAGTTTGGGGGAGCAGTGCTTTGAAAACATTGGAATGAAGTGAAAATAGGAATTGTGTGATAATGAGCAGGGGGCATTAGACCAAAATTTTGAAAGATGATTTAAATCAAGATAAAACCATTAGGACTTACATTGTAAGCCAAGAAGTAAATTACATGTCTAGGAATGTACTGAGTATGGAAAGGAATAAAGAGAAAAAATCACTCTTGTGATAATTTGCTGAAAATAAAGGTGTAATGGGAAATAAATAGATTGAGGCTCATCTTTGATCAGTAATAGGCAATGAAGTCAGGACCATAATAGCAAGGAATGCTATTATTTTGGATTTAAGTTTCTAGATTTGAAACTATTAATAAATAATTCTTAATGACTATATTTACCTAATGACTGACACAAAAGAAATGCACATATCTCTTAAATGGAAGCATTCTTCCAAATTTAGGCTACATTGTTGGCTGCTTGCCCATTTCAGGCCAAGTACTACTCTAAACTGAAGTGTCTGTAACTATTGTGTACAGAAGTCCATGACATTCTGAAAATAAATTCACCTTCAATTTGAAAGTAAGATTTGGCAATTTCACGTAAGTTACAAGCAGAGACAAATTAAATTATTCTCCCGAAATATGTTTCTATCAGTCATTCAAATAAGGAAAAAATGAAGAATCAGGGATTACTACATCTTTGGTAGGGGATGCCTGATTTCACATTCCCTTCCATATATGGCATAAACTTTTTAATACCAGGGAGTAGAAATCTGAATGTATCCTTTAACTCATTCAGTAACAAAAGCTAATAACTCCCTTATGTGGAGCTGATGCACCTCTTTAGAAATTTACTTGATTTTTTTTTTCAATTTCACTTCTTTTTTTCTAAAACTGCCAGATTTCCAGATGACTCTCTTGCAAGAGTCATCACGACTCATGTTCCTTAATATGTACACGACAGTGATGTGTGCAGTCTTTATAAATATTTGTTTGCATTGCTTTCTTCTGTCAGGAAGTAGTTCACCATGTAGTTTACCACCACCACCACCCGATAGCCTGAAACTTGTAATCCTTCTGCCTCAGACTCCCAAGTCCTAGTATTTAAGACAAAATTTTTGTTACAGAAATAAGTTCATATGGTGATGATTGTCCTAGTTTGATTTTATTATAAATAAAACACTCTAACTGAAAGGAATCTGGGAAGGAAGGTATTTAATTCATTTTATAGGTTATGGATTGTTATGGTCCATCTTTGAGGGAAGCAAGGACTGAAATGTGGAGGAATTCTGTTCACTGACTTCCCTTCCAGCTGCCAAGTGAGTGTACCACTAATGTGGCCCCGACACTCCTACATCAACTAGTAATTTAGAAAATGGGCAACAGATAAGGGTACATGTCAATCTGATGGAGGCAGGTGTGTTATACTGACAGCAAAGATTAGCATCACAATGATATACAAAGCATAGCATTTGTGTAAAAGTAGAAATCTCATTTGAGCCTTTATTCCTTCTTGAGGAAGGACTTAGAACAGCAAGCCTGAGACTTTCTCCTTCAGAATTTCTGCTTCTAAATTGGTTTGTATTTGACTAGAATAATTTCATCTTTGTGTCTTCAATGCTCACACTCACTATTGGAATATAAGCTCAAATAATTCCCAAATAATGTGTATCCATTTACCATGACACTTTTTATATGGTATTTAGTTCCAGGTGCATTGTAGAAATGTGTAGATGTTTATTACATTCAATATATCAGCAAATATTTCCCATCATGTGGAAATACAACATAAAATATAAGTTCTTTTGTTTGAGGGTGAAATTCTACTTAATGAATACTTGTGTAATTTTGAACAAAGATATTTTAAATTTAAATCTTCATCCCCTCCTTAAATAGAATGGGATCAATGATCAAGTCTCTTTCCTCGTAAAAATTAAAAGAATTCCATGTAGGTTGCTGAACATAATCCCCTAGTATAGAGTATGTTATTCCTAGGAATGATTAGTTGGCTTGTGGATGTTCTCTCTAAGGATGAATAAATATGAAGGACTTGTTAATAGGCTGTAATGAAATGATACCTATCAGAACATTCTGATGAAACCTTGAAGTTCAAGTGAAGATACATGTGTGTAGTAGTGCTTCCATGGAACAGAATGATGCTAATTGGTAATACTAATAGCTGATAAGCCTCAGTTTCTCAAGCATAAGAAGTTAGTAGGGAGTTGTTCACAGTCTCCTTTAGCAACAAAAATGTTCCAGGTCAAATATGCTTTGTAGACAAGACCTTAAATTCTGTAATATTATTTGAGGCACGTTTGGAGTACTGGCTCAGCTCACAGATGCCCTCAGGCTCTGTTTATGCAGGCAAATTGAAGAGGAGGCATGAGGCTATTATACAGTAGAAGCTGGGGAAAAAGGGACTCATTTGACCTACACTGTCTCCATCGATACCATTCCTAGGGTGATCGCTCAACTCTCCATTTGACAATGTAGACAGAGCCCGAGGAAGGTTTCAGGGCAAATACAGATTGAGATAGTGAAACTTGCAAAATATATGCTTACTGCAAACTGTTTGATGGTAGGTACTGTATGCTGGCTGAGAAAATCATATAATATAATGTGGTTTAATTTGCTCAACTAGAATTAGTTGGCTGTGTACGCTGACGGTTCTGATCACACAATAGAAATGAAGTTTGCAAGAAAAGCAGAAGAATGGCATGTGAAGTGTATAGTAGCTCTAGGATCCAAATCTTCTCTGTCATTCTGAATGATGGAAAAGAAATGGGCATAGGAATTAACAAACCCTACCTGTGAAATAGGAATTAAAAGTTTTATCTTAAAGGTAATATTTTAAGCAGACTAACCTTAGTACTTTTGACCAATATTTTCCATAACGATTTGGAAATCTAAATACATTGAATCAATGTCTGCATCCTTCTAATTTATATATGCCACAGTCCCCATCAGCATTGCCACATTTTTTTTTACTAATCTAAATTCTTATTACTCTAATGTTTTATTTATTTTTCTCTTTCGTTTTGGAGAAAGGTGTCATTATGTTACCAAAGCTGGCTTTGCATTTTCCCTCTTCTTGCATCTGTCTCTAGAGTCCTAGGATTACTGGGATGTACCACCCAGCCAGGGCTAATCAAGCTTTTCATGATTTTCACATCTGCTTCAGCAAGCCCCTTATCTCATTCAAGTCATAATTATTCTGCCCACAGAAAGAAAACAAATTAAGCTTAAAGCTTATTATATCTATAATTAGATATTTACTTATAAACTTATCTTTAGTTTTTCTCTCTTTTTCTTGCATGAGAACTGATTCCTGTACCAAGATTAATTTCCCTTTTGCCAGAGCTTATTGCAGTAAGATACAAAACCAGCAGAGATACCCCTCATTACAAAAGTATAAGGCTATATATCATTTTATGCAAGGGCCAGCCTGCGTAATCCAAAGAACATCAGTGAAAAGCATTACCTGGTGAAGTTATTCAGCCAAAAAATAATAATAACATATGTGTGTGTGTGTGTGTGTGTGTGTTTGTGTGTGTATGAATATGTATGTATATATATGGTTGGAAGAAGATGTATAGGGGAAGAGTCCACACACTCTACTATTACAGAGGCTGAGGAGCTATGCATCAATTGGGAATAAGAAGTTTGCATGTGAAATTTATCATGCTCCTTTCTTAATGACTACAAGTATCCTATTCAAGTTTCAAATATGCTAGCAAAGATCATATTCCAAATTTCAAAAATATAGAACAATGCATCAGAAGATTAAATTTAAGGTTTAGATTTTTTTTAAACAGAAAATTAGAAAATTCTTTACCTAAGCTCATTTCAGTCCACAGACTACTCTTTAATTGTGCGGAATTATGTCCCATCTCTTGGTGCTTAGGTAACATGAATTCTGTCACATACAAAATAGGGAGAGGTGATAAAGAAAGTTCTGCTGCTTGTAAAAAGTTCCCAGGTTTCAAATTATTTCACAACTAGAACAGACAGGCATGAGGGCAAGAGCACTGGCA
The DNA here is from genome assembly GCF_008632895.1 of Mastomys coucha. Lineage (NCBI taxonomy): Eukaryota > Metazoa > Chordata > Mammalia > Rodentia > Muridae > Mastomys > Mastomys coucha. The sequence continues at coordinate 238,933,875 of NW_022196905.1, forward strand.
GCCAGTCCTTGTTGATGGTGACAGGGCCTTGGGAAGTGTCAGAAGTGAAGGACCTATTGCTAGTGAGAGGTTGCTCCTGGCAGGGCCAGCCCCATTGGGAGGAGGCCCATGGGCCAATCTCATCATGGACACTATTTGAATTGCTACACTGCATGATAGTAGGAACACCTATTCTCTTGGTGAGGTAAAAATATTCAAATTTTCTCACATATTCATGTTTATTTATGCAGAGCATAGCTTTAAAAAATCTTAGGAATAGTTGGGATACAGCTTATCATATGTAACTCACTAAAGATAAATTGCATAAAGCTGAATATACAAACACACTTCTGACAGGGGAGTTACACAGAACATGTCAATTTCCTTATTCTTTAAAGAAAATTTCTTTTTTAAGATGTTAATTTATTGTAAATAAGGTGAATGAGATTTTGAAATGTAAAGACACAGAATTTCATGATTTGAAATATATTTTTTATCAGCAGAATGGATCATCTTAGCAAAGACTTTTAGTTAATTGAAATGTTATAAGGATGAAGACATTTGTCCTTGTGCACTAACTTGTATACTAATATTTGCACTGTGGTATAAGTCACTATCTAAGAAATAAACAGAGTGAGTGAATGTTAATGGAATTTTTCCACTGCAGCTTTATCCTGGAATTTAAGAACCAACTGCAGAAAAGAGATATCCAAAAGGCATGCTGAGAAGCTCCACTTATTTATAGAAGCACTATTTTAATAATGAGGAAAATCCTTTTCTTACCTCACAGTTGTCTTAAAATGCTCCCAAGAGAACCAACCCCCGCCACACACACACACACACACACACACACACACAAAGTAATAAAGAAATTAGAAGGTTCCTCATTAACCTAGAAAAGACAGATTTGAAGAGGTGTATGGTTTTATGCTATTGCAGTGTCGCACAAGCTCAATTGGGACTTAACCTTAAGCTTCAGTGAGTAAATTAGAACAGTTCACCAATGAGAATGGAGAGCAATGTTCATGGCACAGGGGCCTGGGAAGTGTAGGAAATATGACAGCGATTATTGTGCTAATGCTTGCCAGAGGTGTCCTACAAGCTCGAGCAAAGCAAATTTCAGCTCTTGAAGTCTATTCTTTAATTGATACAAATGCAGCGCCTGGAATGAGATTTGGCTGGTACCTTAACGGCCCTGGGTGCTTCATCCTCATGTTTTATTGATGGGATACGGCTGTGCCCATCCCTAGGACAGCATCAGGAGACTCATTAGTGCAACTTGCTCTCAGAGCCAAAGATCTTTTACCGATCATGTTGGCTGGTTTGAAATGCAACCAGAGGAAGAAGAGCACGTGAAGAGTGGAGAAAGGCTATTTACCTCAAGAAGGCTCACTGCTCCGAGGCTTGCCTTTTAGAAACTCCGATTTTATTTTATTTTATATTATTTTATTTCTTCTTCTTCTTTTGAACCTGTACTTCCCTTAGAAGGAATCCTACAAATTCCTGTCTTGACAGAATTTGAAATTTTACTTCTGTTAAGCTGTGGTCAATGAAAATTTAGATAAAAATACAAATACATGTATGTGTATATACACATACACACATGTATTCATATACACACACATACATATATACATATATATGTCTATATTTTTCTAACAAATTTCTGGATAATAAAATTTAGTGAATATTTACATAGAAAATAGTACTTTGTAGTGGTGTTTATAGACATACATACATACGCATACACACACACACACACAAACACACATTCCTAATTGCATGTAACCCACACATTCTGTAGAAACATAATCTTAGTGACTTTAAACAATCAGCAGTCCACATACATGGATGATTTTCGGAAGTATAAATTATTGCTTAATTCCTTGAACTTTCATTTTAACGAGTCTAAATTTGAGAAATAAATTTATTTTAGCAGTAATTTCTGAAGTTTTACTTCTAAAAATTTTGTCATGGGGTATCTTATATCATCTGAGAATTTCTAAGGCAGAAGCACATAAATACAGATGCAACACTGCATACACATATGCACACACATGCACATACACATAGGCAAAGTGTCTATGAATACCATTACAAAGTACTACTTTTCATGTAAACATTCATTACATTTTATTTTGTTTCATATTTATTATTTATTTATTTATTTAGTTAGTTAGTTAGTTAGTTTTTTTCAAGACAGGGTTTCTCTGTGTATCCCCAGCTGTCCTGGAACTCACTCTGTAGATTAAGGCTGGCCTCGAACTCAGAAATCTGCCTGCCTCTGCCTCCCAAGTGCTGGGATTAAAAGTGTGTAGCACCACTGCCCAGCTCATTACATTTTAGTATCTGGAAATTTATTGGAAAAAGATAGAATAAAGTATACGTGGATATATGTCGATAACATAGTAAAAGTTCATATACTGCACGGAATACTTTAAGTAACCTGTGTAGGACAACTCAGTATGAGGTTCCTCGTGGTTTGAAAATACTCACTGCAGAATGTGATTTTTTTTTTAAATTTCTATAGAAAAGACTAATTGAGGGTGATAATGCTTCTAAGGTATGATCCCATGTACTTATAATTTGAAAACGAGACTTTCTTAAACATACTTACTCTTTCTTCTTCATGATGGACTTTGTATTCATGAATTTGAGATGATAAAATCATAGACTTTGTCATGTACCTTTGAGGACCGATGGTCATACTCTGCTGTCTCTCTGAAACACAGGAGGCATTCAACATACTACTGTTAGTTCTGTCACGATCGTTAGTTCCCATCCTATTCATTATAATTGCTCACTAATCTTTTCTTCATACATTGATTGAACTTGATGTTTATTTCATTTACTTTAAACACTTGTTAGATTTTTCTGGTTTTCATTTTTCTTATTTAATCTAGAATCTATTATTTCAATTTTCGTTCACACCTGAAATAGTTACTAATCTCCATTTCCATGAGTCTTGATTTTCTGCTAGTAGTTTACACTGGGACTGCAAAGGAGAAAGGAAGCTTCGTTATGACAGAAAGTTCACAAATTCAAAGGGTATAGCTAAATGTTTGTGTTTTAAAGCTATGCAATCACAATATACATCCTACAATATTCGTGTCATTCCTAAGTTTCTGTTTGAAATCTTCAAAAGCAATGCAAAATTTAAAATATAAGCTATTAGACTTGGTGGGTTTGTTTTTTACTTTTTAAATTTGTAATTATTTTATATATTTACATTCCAAATACTGTCCTCTTCCTGGTCCCCATCCCAGAGTTCTTCAACCCATTCCCTCTCCCCTTTGGCTCTGAGAGCACCCACCCTACTCCACCATCACCTCTCCTGGGCTACCCCCTTCCCTGGTGCATCAAGTCTCTACAGGACTAGGTGCATCCTCTCCCACTGTGGCCACATAAGGTTGCCCTCTGCTACATAGGTATCAGGGGCCATAAAGTAGTTCATGTGTTGTCTTTGAATGGTGCCCTAGCCTCTGGGAGCTCACGGAGTTCCAGCTTAGTTGAAACTGTTGATTTTCCTATGGGGTTGCCATCCCTTTCAGCTCCTTCAGTCCTTCCGCTAACTCTTCCATAGGGGTCCCTGACCTCAGCCCAACGATTAGCTCTAATTATCTACATCTATCTCTGTCAGCTGCTGGCAAAGCCTCTCAGAGGACAGCCAGGGTAGGCTCCTGTCTATAAGAACAAGATAGCATCAGTAGTACTGTCAGGGTTTGGTACTCACCCAAGAGATGGATCCCATGTTGGGCCAGTCACTGGATGGCCTTTCCTTCATTCTCTGTTCCATAAAATTTGTGAGAGGCAGAGGCAGGTGGATTTCTGAGTTCGAGTCCAGCCTGGTCTACAGAGTGAGTTCCAGGACAGCCAAGGTTATACAGAGAAACCCTGTCTCAAAAATCAAAAAACAAAACAAAACAAAAAATAGTTAAAAAATGCAATTGTGAATTTGGGAGTTATATACTACAGTATGCACTTCACACACACATACACACACACACATACACACATATACACACACATACACATACACACACACACACATACACACACACATACACACATTGTAATTTGATTTCTATACACAAAATATGCTTTCAGTAATCACATATATACACATAAATATATTGCTTTTATGTGTGTCTGTGTGTGTGTGTTACAGCATTCTTGTAGAAGTTAGCTTGAGTGTGGATCCTTTGGTGTTTATTTCTGTGTACACCAACTTACTATTGTGAGAACTTCCAGGCAATTATTCTCTCTCCTCTTTTCAACACAAAGGAGAACAAGAAATATAAACTTGCATTATCATTCTCTGATTATGTGAGTTCTGGAGATTTGAACTTTGGCACATCAATTGTTTCATATACTGAGTCACCACTCCAGCTGTTTTGTTTTTCTATAGATGCTAAACTTCATTCTATTCAAAGGGTTCATTTTATTCCTATGTATTTTTGAAAATTATTTATTCATGTATATGAGTGGTTTGCTTGTATGCATATCTGTGTACCATGTGCATGAATGTATGTATGTGTTTCTGCATAGTGTGTATACAAAACACACAAAAACACAAGCTCTATGATATGTATTATACACTATGCATATTATATACCCTATTTTGCTTCGTTAACTCTGTCTATTATAATGTTTTTGAATTTAAAGAAAAGTTTGTTGAAATGAGAACTTAGTGAGTTAAAGTATATTTCATCCTTTTCTCTGCCAGGAAGCTGCTCTACTACCAGGGCAGATGCCTGTTCATCTCTGTGCATCTCGATTTACTCATCTATAACATGTATAGTAGCACTTCCAGTAACCTAGAAGCAAAATTTTGGAAAAAAACTAGACATAGCCACTACCCTGAGGAAGGCTGATCCACATGAAAATAGTATTGAAGCATTGACAAAAGAGTTATGAATTGGTGAAATAATGGGCAATGTTCTTTGGTAGTATCTGATCACATGTATAAAGTATGAAATGTGAAATTTTGGAGTTTAAAGGAATGCATTAACTCTAGGTCATCACTGCCATCCACTTCATAATCTAGATTTGTTATTTAATATAATTTCTAATTTTCAGCTCCTACAATTATTATTAGCCCACATTCAGACATGATAATATTGATTCAGACAGGCTAATTAATTGCACAAAGCCAGTAACTGCTAGAGAGAAATTTTACTCACTAATCTTTTTGACTGAAAATTTGACATATTCTTTCATTATTTCTACAGCCTTATACATTAATGAATCTACATGAAGACGCAAGGATGAGAAGTCCCAATTCCATCCTGTGGAATTAAGTAAAAGAAAAAGAAATGGCAACGTGAGTGTTATTTTTTTCATCTGAAATATTTCTGACACACGTGTGGAAATGTGTGATTCTGCAATCATCATAGAAAAGTAATCTAGTCCTTTTTAATATATTCCCTTTTGACTTTTTTAGTTGAGAGATAGCTCTCATTAAAAAACAAACAAATAACAACAAAAAATTCCAAAGAGTTCTCAGAAGCAAATATCCATCATTCTGAGGTTTGGGAGTAAACAAGTCATTTTTATGTTACTATTTTAAATTACCACACTAAAAATAAATAAATAAACTTGAAATATGGTAGTTTTAAATAACTTAGTTGACAGTCCAGAAAGAAAGCATGCACATTCTAAGTAGAATGTTATATCAAACTGACTTCATACTCTGCAATTTTGACAGTCTCTTAAATGCTATAGTATCATGAAGGTGTAGTCACTTATTCCTATATCTACATAATATAGGTAGTGGCAATGGGATTACAAATTTGAAGTCAGTTTATAAGGCACAGTAATTCTCTGTCAGTCTGGGCTATGTTACCAGACTTCTTCAAAACAAAACAAATGACCACAAAAGATATTTTATTGTCACTGTTTGAAATGTGATTTCTGGTACCCTCGTAACTACAATTCTTAATGAAGTTTAAAGAAAGTGTCTTATGTCTTTGTGGAATGTTTCCAGGTATATTGACTAACTGCATCCAGGCTGATTTTCTCTTCAAAATGTGTTAGAATAAATAAATTCTGGTGAACCCCTCTTCACAGAGGCCTAGTCCATACATACATACATATAGACAAAATAAAGGTTTTCCGATGATTTCTATATGGATTTATTCAATATCACATTGCAAATTAGCAGATAGAATTGTTCAGGTTAATTTGAAACATTGCCTTGCCATCAATTCAAACTGGAAAAAAAACTCTGGAAATATTGTCAAATTATATAGAGAGAAATGTTGAGTATGCCTTTAAGAAGGAAGTTGTATCTAATAGCTGTTCCAAAGTCAGACTGAGATTAAATCTCTATATCATATTTAGATGGGTCCCTGCTGCTATAGAAATTAATTTGAATTAATCATGATCTCCACCCTTTGTCAGGCTTTTTCCCCCCACAGCTGAATTAGTCTGTCACAGCAGCCTTACAAACTTGGAGTCCTGATTTTCCAGTTTGGCCTGGGGATAGGAAGTCAAATGCTGGCAGAAGATGGATGCTCTGAGAAAGTGACAAATTTAGATTCCTGGAGAAAGTTGCTGACTGTGGTGTTCCAACTGAAGCAGCTTATCTTCTCTTCCAGATGTTGAAATAATGACAGATGCTTAGAGAAGGTTGACAAGAGGAAGAAAAGAGCCTGCTAAGGAGCAGAGCTGGCTTACATTGGGGAAAATAAAAGTCACATTCACCAAATCCAAATTCTGAAGAAGTGTGTGTGTGTGTGTGTGTGTGTGTGTGTGTGTGTGTGTGTATCTTTATAGACAAACATGGTGCAACTATATATACATCTACTTTTGTACTGTTGAAGATATAGACAGTATAAAATCATGATTTCATCCTTTTTAAGTTTAATAAATTATTATATTACTAAATTGAATATGAATTGATCTCTGGCTATTTGCTTACATGCCAGGACATCAGTTTGTAAAGACTGTATTTCCTGAATCCATTTTCCACATTTGGAGTAGATGGATATTTCCCATAGTATAAAACAAATTTTAAACTTTCATACAAAAAATACTTTTAAACCTTTAAGTTATTCTAAATATCACAATTCTTACTTATTAAATAAGATCAAGTAGCAAAGTTTTCTTAAGCTATTTGACATTTTCTGCATATGACCACAAAAGACACATGCATGGGGAGAGAGAGAGAAAAAAAACAGAGACAGAGACATAAGAACAATTCTATGGTAGATTAAAGATGAATGCTTAAATTGATAAAACCATTTAAAGTGTATCTACTTATATAGCATTTGAAATATCAGTGGCAAAACATATGGCATGTACAATAAGAAAATTTGTGGTATTTTCTAAGTACGAGTTTGCTTTGTCCTCATTTTTTTATCTGTTTTCCTTTGTTTCTAATTTCCTTTAAAAGTTGTCATTCTGCCTCTCTTGAAAGAAACTTGTCTTTACTGGAGTGAAATACATTCTTGAATAATGTAGTTTTCAAGATGAGAGAACAATTTTTCCAAACATTTCACCTCTTCTAAGTCATTTCTTTGCATCTCATTTAGACTGTGTAAAGAATATTTTCACAGTATCCCTTACCATGTGTTCTTATTCATGAGGGAATTCAATAAGTATGAAAATATCCATATATAAACACATTCTACTTTATATTTTTAATGTATATATACACACAACTGTGAGGAAACTTTATCTATGAACATCTCTATACTTGTAAAGACCAGAGGTTGATGCTAGCTGTTTTAATTCAATTGCCACTTTATTAACTGTTCTTTGAGATAGTGCTTGAAGCTCTCTGACTGTTGTGTGTAAGAAATCATTGCTACTTCAAGGTTCCATGTCACTGCAATCAGGTGTTTGAGGGAAACATGGAAGTGCAAACACATGTCCTTATGTTTGTGCTTTGAGCAGTTACTCACCGAGCCATTCCTCCAGCCCCTAATTGAAATTCTTTGGTGTGTGTCTCAAACCACACTTCTCGTTTAAATCACTATGTGACTGCGTGTGAATATGAGATGGCATTAAGAACAGTGGGTATATGTTTAATGAAACATGGGAGCTGTGTGTATTCATTCAACATATTTATATAAGAAATATATGTTTTGTTCACAGTTGAGAGACTGTTTAGGAAGTTTTGGGGTTGTGGTGTGTAAGAACTGTGTCACTGAGTGTTGAATATGATTTCAAAATCCATTCCTGGTCCAGTTTCCATAACTCTCTGTTGCCATGGGATCAGAATGCAAGCTCTTAGATACAACTCTAGCCATTCCTTCATGTGTGCCACCATGCTCACCACCATGATTATCATGGCCTAACCCTCTGAAATTATAAGCAAGCCCTCAGCTAAATATGTTCACTTATAAGCTACCTTGGTGTCATTGTATGTCTTCATGGCAGTAGATGAGTAACTAAGACAGGAACTCAAGAAGGAACAGTAAATAGTATGGGTTTACGACATTTCTCAAGTCCATGTCAACAAGCTGTGATGGAATATAGCATGTTTATTCTATGTGTGTTTATGTATGTCTCTGCTTCATGACTGGACATGAAGCAAGTTAGAATCTCAGAATTTATAAAGTATTCTCTCTCTCTCACTCTCTCACTCCATCTCTTCCTCTCCCTCTCCCTCCCTCCCTCTCTCTCTTTCTCTCTCTCTCTTCCCTTTCTCCCTCCCTCCATCCTTCTTTCCTCCCTTTTCCTCTCTCCCTCTCTCTCTCTTCCTCCTATCCCTGCCCTCCCTTTCTCTATATCTCTCTCCCTCTCTCTCTTTCTCCTCCTCTCCCTCACTTTTTCTCTCTCTCTTTTTCTCTCTGTGTCTGTCTCTGTCTCTGTCTCTGTGTCTGTCTCTGTCTCTGTCTCTGTCTCTGTCTCTCTCTCTCTCTGTGTGTGTGTGTGTGTGTGTGTGTGTGTGTGTGTGTGTGTGTGTGTGTGCTACCACTCAAGTAGAGGACAGCCTGCAGGTATTAGCTCTCTGCTTCCACTTAGTGGAACACACGTATTGAACTCAGTTTATCTGGTTTTGTGACATGTGCCTAAACCACTTGAAATATATTCCCAGCCTGAAATATCAAAACTTTAATTAGGGTATAATATAAGTTGGTTGAACACATAAGTCCGGAATTGGGCTTCTCTAAAACCCATAGGAACTCTAGACTTCCTTCACAAAAAGTGAAGAAAAGAAATAGAAAAATATGATTTATTCCTGGTGAGTATATCAGAGGATTTGTTAGTCCATTATTTATCAGTTTCAATGTACACATTATCTATAATCCCTTATTCTCTGGTTTTTGAGTAATTGTGGATTTTTGTAACAGTCTCCTACTCCTTACCAATAGAAGCTTCTATGATGAGACATGAGAGTTACACTGAGTTGTGCATATAAAGATAAGTATATAGAATATAGTACTATATAAAGTGCCTTATAGCATATAGAATAAAGTACTGTATAGTATATAGAATATGGTATATAGAATAAAATAGCATTCATAACTTTCCTGGATATTCAAGGCCATAAGAGTTGAAAGACTGCTTAGCTCGTTAAGCAAACTAATGTTTCAAATGAAAGTGAAAACACATCTTGCAATATTTACTCATTTCTGTTACTTACAATCTTACAGACACCAGAAATATCATTTGTATAGTTCTCCATTCTTCCATTTCAAAACCAAATAGTTTATATGGAAACAATACTTGCTGCTAAGGTTATGTCTTTAGGAACTGGGACATTTCCCTTAGCATAGTGCTTCTAGGGTGGTTGGGAAAGAAATACATGAAAACTGAATCGTTAGTAAAGTAGCTGTCTCTGTTTTCCCCAGGATAGTCATGCTCTGATTATCTGTTGATGGAAGTCTACAGCACAGACCTTAAAGCTGCAGAAACCCAGGAGTCCTGGCTTAGCCAAAGGAAAATTGCTTTGTATTTCTTATGAAATATCAGTCCTAAAACAATGACAAAATACTGTGCAGTTTTAGTTCACCAAAGAGCACAAGCAGTTTAACAGAAGGAGTTAAGAGAGTTATAGTAGCCATAATGTAACTGGATAAGTTCACTTACAGAAAAACCAAATTTTTGTGTTCACAGTTTGCTGTAAGAATGGCCAGCAGTTGTATTGCCACAAATGACATCAATTTCGTCATCATCAAATTCAAACTGCTAGTAATACTCATCAAGAAATCAAGAAACAAATAGTTGATACATGCCACAGTCACAAAAAATATTAATTGATCACACAAAGATAGAACCAGACATAAATACAACATGCTGCTTGGATTATTTAAAATGACCAGATAGTGCACAATTGTAGAGACATAAGGTGGATAAATAATTACCTAACATAGTAAGGAGTGACTATTCTATGTAGATAACTATATGAAACTTCTAATGTGATGGTGATACTCTTAGCACCCTTTCTTGTTATTCTAACACTGATTTAAAGAGATAACATAGTGAGAGTCTAGGTATGCATATTTCTTTTTTTTTTCCCTCCCAGGGCTTGTTTTATTTTAATGATTGAACCATGTGAGGTCTCAGCCAGGCCACTATGTACAGACACGAGGGAAGCTTTATTTCTCGGTCTTTTCCTCCTTGGACAGAGTCTTGATGATCTCTTCCTTCTTGGCCTGGAGACACTCCTCCTGGCACTTTGCATGCTTCCTTGGTCTTTTAGACCTGTGAGCCTCAGCCTGGTCAGCCAGTAGCTTCTTGCGGGCCTTGTCGGCCTTCAGCTTGTGGATGTGCTCCATGAAAATATGCTTGTTTTCGAACACATTCCCTTTGACCTTCAGGTACAGGCTGTGGTACAAATGGTAGTCAATCTTTTTAAATTCCTGTTATTTCCTGAGAAGCCGGTGCAGGATCCCCATCCTTATCATCCAGGTCACTTTCTCAGGCATCTGAGCATTGGTGGTACCCTTCCTCTTCCCTATGCCAATATGCCTGCCCTTCCGTCGGGCCAAGGTGTTTTTCCGGCAGCGAGCCCGGGAATGGACAGTCACAGGCTTCTGGATCATCAGGCCATTTTTGATCAGCTTCCTGATCTGCTGACAGGAGTTGGCATTGGCAATTTCATTGGTCTCATTGGGGTCCAACCAGACTATTTTTTTTCACACAGCGGAGGACACTAGAGGCAAGCCTCTTCTGTAGCCTGAGCATACTCATGGCTGCAGACGCAGCAGCAAAAGCTAGGTATGCATATTTCAATTCAATACAATTATTTACAGATAAATGTAAATCAGTTTAAACATGTACAGATATGCTCAGGTTTGAAATTCAGTAATGTAAACATATTTTTCTTAAAATTTACTCTGAGTATTCATTAATTTTCTTTAACATAAAAATTTAATGCAAATGACCTTTATTTTTAAGATCCTAGACCCTTGTCAGTATTCTGCTAGAAGATTTGTCAAGTCTTGGGTGTCTTGCATCATTGACCTTGTCTCCAGCTTACGGCTATCCTCCTGGAGGCCATAAATGTCACCCCACTTATCCAGAGATATCATTAGTGATGTAGATTTGATAATATTCTATCTTGATCCATTATCAATGTGACACTTTTTTTTTTAAATTTAGTAGACTGGTACACATACAGTTTCACCTCCCTGACTCCCTAAACATGAGCTAACATGACAAGAATAACAAGAATAACAAGACAACAATGACAAGAGTGAACACATCAAACTGGATGTGGGAAAAGCTGTACAATGAACTATGAACAGGTGGGGAATGATGGGAATGGATGAGGTTGTCTTGCTCATGGAAGGAGCACGCTGATGGGCTGTCTACAGGTAAGCATTCTGCCATATATATATTTCTAGTGGGTAGGAAGCCTGTGTACAGTTACTGTCAACAAGAGATATATGTTCTGTTTACTCTTTTGTGAACTTTCCATGTAGGGATTTGTTTAATAATTTCTCTTTTCTTACTCCATAGAGAAGTAGATTTGCATTCTTCACAAATTGATTTCCTGAGACCCATTGCTGATTACTATAGAGTTCACTGACAAGGTAAACTGCATATCAGACTTATTCATTCCTACTGAGCAAGGCTCACCAACATAGGCTGGGACCACAGTGAACCCATAATCTTATCTCATGTTCACCTCTCCTGAGATGTTGCTCTATTTAGAAAAAGAGAAATGAAGGAAGGAGTCAGGAGGGAAGAGACATGAAGTTAGAATATTCTCTGCCAAGATCAAATTCATTTTTATGGATTAATACTAATTATAGGTGCGTGGGATTTCATGCATCATTGAGTAAATAAAAGAAGCATCTGAGTAGCAAGGTTCTTACGTGCATAACTGCATAGTTTGCTGGAAAATTTGCTTGCTAGTTTAATTTCTTTTCTTGTGCTCTAAGGCAAATCTGACAAGCAGCATCAATATTCTGAATAAGAAAATCATGTTAACTAGGATGTTCATATTCCTTTTAGTTTATTTTTGAGGTTAAAAATTAATTACAATATTCTCCCTTTTCTTCCAACTTTCCAAATCCTCCTATATGCCCCTACTTGATCTTCTTAAAATTCATGCCCCAAAATAATGATTATTGTGCATGTGTATGTATTTGTATATGCATACATATTTCTAAATATAACCTGTTAAGTTCATGTAATGTTACCTGCATACATGATTTTATGACTGAATGTTTGGCACTGAACAACCAATCAATGTGTTCTTCCATGAGGAAAACAAACTCATCCACTCCCGTCATTTCCCACTAGCTCATAGGTCATTGTGTAGCCTTATCCACATCCAGTCTGGTGTGTTCTCTTTTGTCATCCTTATTGAGCTTATGTTTGGATACTCAGGTGATACTTGACGTTTGTAACTTCTGACATTACGAGAGGACATATTCTCACAGTAAAGTCCCTGACTCTCTGATTCTTATAATCATTCTGTTTTATTGTCTGCAATATTCAATGAGCCTTAGATGTGGAGATGTAGTGTAGATGTATCCATTGAGCCTGGGCTCCACAAGTCTGCATGATGTATAATTGTTTTCCTTTGGATTTCTGAGACAACTTTTTAAACATTTTAGTTTAATATTTTTTCTTACTTATTCACTTTATATCCCACTCACAGTCCCCTTCCTGGTCATTCCCTCACACAGTCCTTCCCCCATGCCCCCTCCCATTCTCTTCTGAGAGGTTGGAGCACCCTGTATCCCCCAACCTTGGCACATCAATTCTCTGAAGGGCTAGGCACATCTTCTCCCCCTGAGGCCAGCTAAGGTATCCCAGTTAGGGGAGTGCATTCTACAGAAAGTCAACTTTTTTTGGAGAAAGCTTTAGGGATAACCCCTACTTCAGTTGTTAGGGAACCCACATGAAAACCAAGCTGCCCATCTTCTCTATATGTGCAGGAAACCTACGTCCAGCCAGTGTATGATCCTCAGTTGGTGGTTCAGTTTTTGAAAGTCCCCAAAGGTCCGTGTTAGTTGACTCTGTCTTCTTGTGGAGGTCCTATCCCCTTCAGGGCCCACAATCCTTTCCATAAGAGTTCCCAAGCTACATGCACTGTTTGGCTATAGGTGTCTGTATCTGTCAGAGTCAGCTGCTGGGTGGAGGCTCTCAGAGGACAACATGCTTTTGTTTGCAAACATAATATCATATCATCAATAGTGTTAGGGATTGGTGCTTCCCTATGGGATGGGTTTCAAGTTGGAAAGGTTACTGGTTGGCCATCACCTCAGTCTCTGCTCCATTTCCTATTCCTACATTTCTTTTTGACAAAATAAATTTTGGGTTAAAAGTTTTGTGGGTGAGTTGGTGCTGAGACAACATCTAATGCAATCCAAGCAGTCTTTGGAATATTTGTGTAGCTTCATATATCTCTAAACTCCTTAGTGGCCTACTTCCATCTCCTGAGTGCTACCCAGTAAATATGGTCCACCATGCCTGCCTCATATATTCATTTTTAGCAAGCAAAGTAACTTCTGTTACAAACAATAACACATTGTTCCATATTGATTCATATTGTTCACTTTTTGTCTACTCCAGTAATAATATGTGTATGTGTGTGTGTGTATATGAATATAGAGATAGAGAGAGAAAGAGAGAGCAGATTATTATGAAGCAGAGTAGATTCTCTTCAGAAAAATACAACAATAATACTTACATAAATAGTCTTTTTAAAAATGAAGCTGCCTGGAGGAACAGAATCTGGAATCAGAGAACCAGCCTAGAGCCAAGCAGGCCTGATAGAAGAAAGAAAAAAAAGAATCAATGAAATGTTCCTAGTAATACTCTGCTGCATTCATAGATCGGTGCCCAGCCCAATCATTAAGAGAGAGTCTTCCTTCATGCTATATATGCTTGAATCTCCATTTCGTCGCTTTGGGAGATGGAATTTGAGGACATGGCAGGTTTGTGGAGGCTTGGGTTTCATGGTTAGTCTGCACTTGGTGGCTGTTGGAAGTTAAAAGAACATAGAACAGAGGGGATCTTTGGAAGCATTCCTGTGTGGTTTATATTTTTTTAATATGCTCTCAAACTGACTCTCTTGACCTTTCTCCTTCCTTCCTCCTTTCTCTCCACTTCATGCCACTCTACATTTTTTCTTTTTTCCTTTCTATTCCTGGTTTCATTTATTTTCCATCCCTCCTCTCTGTAAGTAGTGTTTTCCCCCTGCACATGCTTATGATTGATTATGCTGCACTGTTGTAGCACAGACCCAGTTTCAATGGAGTCCTGTGGCTACAGACTGAAATCTGTGACTCCAAGCCCAAGAACCTTTGCCTCATTTAAGTTGATTTCTTTTAATGTGCCACAGAAACTAAACTGGGAGCTAATTTCCATACTGAACAAATAGTTAACTCTGCCATAGATTCTAAGAGTGAACTGGATATTTATTCAGTGTGAATTATAGGAAGACAGCTCTAAGCTGTGTATCTTGAAGAAATATTCTTATGAGAGATTATTGCCCTCAAATAGTTATGCCATTCTATCTTCATAGCTAGCATGCTATCCTTCAAGTTTCCAATAATTGCACCTGGAGAATATATATTATGCAATTAATGTAGACAATTTAATATTGTAGCTAGTATGGGAATTTTGGGCACCTGATTGATAACTAAAGAAGCCAGTGAAACTTTTAATAACCAGGAAGTCCACACATCCAAGCAGTAGTATCTAGGGAAGTCTGGGGATATGTAGCAGAAATCTGTATGCACACATAATAAAGAAGATTATTAGATTCCCTAAAATAAGCAATCCCAGAAGAATGGCCATATATTACTAACTTTATGAGTCACCCTGAAGACTCACTTCTATTTAGAGAGTGAATCTCTGGATTAGAAGATTTGCATTTAAATAGTCTATTCCCCCTTGCAGTTACAGGTTTCTGCATAGGATAAAGCCGCCCTTTCTTTGTGCAGCACATCCATAAAAGGTCCTCATAAATCCCACCATTGTGACGAACCCAGAGTTTATCAAAGCACTTTTAAGCTGTTCTGACAGACTCAATTGAAATAGGGTTTCCTCTATTTCCTTTTGGGAGTTTTTAAATAAATTTGGAATAATTAGCAATTTCCCCCACAGGCTTTCTATTTAAGTTTGAGAAAATTACCATTCATCTTAGTAAATTGAGTAAAAATACAGACTTTGAAACCTAAGCACTAACTTCAATAGCCAAAGTGGCATCAGTTTCAGGTTTATGTAAGTTATCACCCCATGATTGTGTTCCTGCCAGTCTAGGGTCTAAGAAATTAAATCAATGGAAAACCAAAGAGACTATGACTTGCAACCATGGAGTTGAAGGATTCCTATTTAGACCTGACAACCAGCCTCCTCTCTACTGGGGCCTTGAAATCATTACTCAGGTTTCCTGGTGTAATATATTAATTTTAAAAATTATTGGTAAAATGGGAAATAGTAGAAATACAACCACATCTACTCCAGCAAGGCCGAACTTTTTAAGTTTTTCTAAACTGCCTACCAACTGTTTAAATTCATTATTCAAACATATGATCCTATGATGTGTTCCTTTAAAACAGTAATTAAGAGTAAAACGCAGTGTCTTAGCTTATAATTCTACTAAGGATGTAGAGGCAGGTGTATTTCTGTGCATTAGATATTGTAGAAATTACTTAATCCAGGCCTGGAGTTTCTACCCTGCCTTTGATCCTTTAGTTTTTAGATAAAAGACACATATCATGATATATAGTCATTATATTTACAATAAGCCTTTAACAGCACAAGAGTTGGACAGATATCTACCTCTATGATATCAGAATCTAATTTCCTATTGATAACTCTGAATTATTACTTGCTACTTAGTATGATTTATCTGGGCTGCTCTTAACTCCTTGACCAGCCCTCAGGACCATGTATTTTTATGGCTCACCTAACTTACCTAACCTATGATGGATTCTCCTTCTTCCTCCTGCACCTTCTTTCTTTCCTGGTTCTCCTCAAACCCCAAGCCCTGGAAATCTAAACTCCAGCTATGTCCCTTTAACCCAGCTATTGGCTGTGGGAATCTTTAGTTACCAATCAGAAATAAATTGGGGGAGGGGGTCACTTGGGGTTATGTGTGGATTTTAGGTCTTGTAGGACCACACTTAGCATTATAATAGACAGCAAGACAAAGCTTCAAATGCTGGGTGCCTGTCTTGTCTACAATGTAACCTAAAAGGAAGCCAGAGCTAGGTGCAAAGTGAAAACTAAATAAAAGATGCAAAACAACCAAATATAATGAAGGCCAGTGATGTGTCAGTGATATGCCTAGATTTAATTCAATATACACAGAAAAAAAATCTACCTTATATAAAATATATACTAACAGAATGAGAAATATCTAGAATTCTTAAAATTGAGGAGCTGAATATATGACAAAATTTGAGGACACTTAATAAGTCATGTCTCTAATGACAAAAAGATAAAACCTTAATAATTTGCATTAGTGAAAAAGTTTTGAAGAATGCACTTTTCAGAGGTGTGATTTTATATGATCAAAAAATAATTGCCTACCACATTGGAAAACTGGATGTATTAGAATAATCTGCACATTTAGAGAGATTTAAAAATAGATTTGAGTCAAACTCTAAGTTCTAGGTTGGAAAGTAAAATAATTCCAGTTTGTAGAGTTTAACTTCATTTTAAAGTTATGAAGTCACTCCTTTTGACTTTGCTGCCAACCTCTAGGTAAAATGTTTCAAAAGTTTGCATAGTGATTTTTCTCATTAAAATGCAAATCAGTTTTCCTCAGTGACAAATATTAATTTAAAGCCCTAATATAAAGTAGAGACATGCCTTAATGGTTGCAAATTTAAATCCATTCCCATGTTCAGATCTGAGTTATAGGGTTGTATCAAGTTAGGTCTGTGGAAGAGATTTTCATTATTTCATGCTTGGCAATGTTATGTTAACTTTCAAAGAAAAACTAATAGGAAACAGATTTTAATTGTTAACACAGACTATTAATAAATAGACACTTGAGCTAATTATTTGCTTACATTTAAAGCATATGTATTTGCTAATGACATTGATAAAGCACATGAGATTCTTTGGCACCGAACTCTCATTGTGACTCCAGGGAAGTTGGCCTCTTGAGTGATGTATTGTGTCCATATGGTATTGATGTGGTTTTTTGTTTGTTTGTTTGTTTGTTTCCTTCTAGTCTGTTTTAAATATAACAAGATAACATTTAATTAGATGAACAAAAACTATCAGTTTGGAGTTAGGCAAGACAAACTGACAAAACGAAAATGGACTGTGAGAAGGCACAAGAATCAGAAACTCAGTCAACTCATATGTTCAGGAATCCTATAAAACACTGAACTGGAAGCCATAATACATAAGCAGAGGCTGTGGTGTAGACCTAAGCAAGCTTCGAGCAGGCTCTTTCCATCTCTGTGAGTTCATAAGAGCTTTGCTTATGTTGAATCAGACAGCATAGTTTATCTTCCTGCCCTTTATCTCTTACACTCTTTCCATTTCATCATCCATAGTGTTCCCTGAGCCCTGAGGGGAGGAATTCTTTAGGAGTCATCCCAATTTGGGCTGAGTGTTCCAAGGTATCTCATTCTCTGCGTCATGTCAGCCTATTAGTATCTGCACTTGTTTTTAAGTGATATAGGAGGAAACTTCTCTATGATGGCTGAGCGAGGGAGTAATCTAGGAATATAGCAGAATGTCATTAGGAATCATTTGATCACTACCTTCTTTGTTCCATTTGTTTGGTTTGGATTATTGTTTGTTGTTTTGTTGTTCTTGCTGTTATTTGATTTTATCTGTCCAGTAGTATTTGGTTTTATAATAGATCCCTGAGCTATCTAACCTCTTGTTCTTGGTCACCCAAGTAGTTTCAGAGATGATTCATGAATGGGCTTCAAGTCAAGTCAGGTATTGGTTGGTAACATAAATTTTGTGCCACCATTGGGCTAGCATAGTTTATAGGCGTGACAGTCAGGACACCATTGTAGATCAAAAGGTTGGTGGTTGGCTTGGTGTTACCTTTTCACTTTTGATACTTTATTCATTATCTTCCTGTACCAAAATATTGTGATGTGTAGATGAAGTTTCTATGTAAACACTAGCTAGATGTCTCCATTTTTGATGAATTGTGTGGGCATTATCTTTCTTAACGGGCCCTTGTTGTCAGTGTGTAGAAAGCAACATATAGTCTTGGCATCAGCCTGGATTATTTAAGGGCTCCTTTTTTATCCAACAACTCAATTAGATCTTACCCAATCCCAGTACTATGAGCTTCCTTTGGTGACCAGAGTTGTCCAGTTGAGACTCTGTCTCCCTCATTTGTTCACCCTCACCGTATTAAGTTTTCCTAATAGGTCTCCACTGTCCCTAAATTTAGCTATCTCTCCACACATTCCTTTCCTCATCCCCTTCAACCATCCCTCCCCACTTGATCCTTACTTCCATCACCCCATCCAACCAAACTTATGTATTGTATTTATCTTTCTGCTACACACACTTGTCTACTCCAGTCACATCCAAAATATTGGGGATAAAATCCTGATAAAAGATAAGAGGCAAATAAGACCCCAAAAGAAGGTCTGTGCCTCCGGGATTTCAGACAGTGGCTGGTATCCCCTAACTCAGACGTGTTCCAGATTAGTCTTTCCAATCGTCAACACGGCCTCATGATTAGGCATAAAGATACCCCAAGAAATGATTCATAAATGGTTAAGATTGGGCATTGTCTCCTGGCCGACACAATGTTTCCAACTATCCTAGTTTAATACCAAGCCGTCCATAGCTTGCAATTGCTCTCAAAGTAAGGGTTTCCCTCACTCAAGGACATTAGCTAAAAGTGTGAGGTCAGAACTCCTCACTGCCTGCCCCAGGCTAGACCCAGAGAATTAGCAGGAAATGCTAGATTGAATCTCCCAGTCAGTGCCTCCAGCTAGAACCAGAGAATTAGCATAGGAATACCTAAATATCTCAACAGGGAGGGCTCCACTCCTCTTCCTCCTGCTTCACACCTAGCTACCAGACCCTACTGACCTTGATGTGCTGTCACCTGCCTACAGTGACTCTTGACATCAGCCCTGCTTGCTGTGTGCTACTTAAGCCTGCTTTTCACTTTGTATAAGAGGACAAGGACTGGGAGAAGAAGGACATGGACTCGCATGCAGGACTAGCACTAGAACTTAGATGGGCTAGGACTTAGATTCATACAATCCGCATTCCCCCGCCCGGGCCCAGAGTGCTTGGGCCAGGGGGATGCAGTACCAGTCCAGAGGAGATAGCTGCTGCTTTAGACCCAGTATGTTTTAGATAGCCTCAGATGTACCTCAACTATTGAGCTGCCATCTCTCTTTTGCAATGACTGTGAAAGTCTGATGCCATTTCTCAGAAATACATTTAGATCTTATACTTCATGTGTCGTCTCTGCCATCATTTCTTCACCTATGCCTTGTTGACCTGACTAGGACCCCCGTTTCTCCCGCGGGTTGAGGGAGGCCCACATCGGCCAGCCCGCGTCATCTTTCCTATCAGGATCTGTTTGTACTACATTGTCCCTTATATTACCTACCCTGTGTGAGTCTAAAGACTGTAGCTTTGTTATAATTGACTTGATTGCTAATATCCACAAGTAAGTGAATAAATACTATATTCATCTTTCTGGGTCTGAGCAACCTCACTAAGGATGATTTGCTTAGTTGTTTGTTTGTTACTTCTATCCATTCACCTGTAAATTTCATAATGCCATTTTTTTAATGACTGGGTAAAATTCCATTGTCGTCAATATGTACCATATTTCTCTATACATTCTTCTGTTGGGGTGGGGCATTTAAGTTTTTTCCAGTTTCTTGCTATTATGAATAAAGCACCAAAGAACAAACTTCAGCAAGTATCTTTGTGATAGAATGAAGCAACCTTTGGGTATGCCAAAAAGAGGTAAAACTGGATCTTGAGATAGAATGAGTCTCATTTTCTGTATCCATCACCACATTGAGTTCCATAGTGGCTTTACAACTTTGTGCTCCCAATTGCAATGATGGAGTATTCTTCTTTGCCAGTATGAACTGTCACTTGTTTTATTTATCTTGATTATTCTGACGGGTGTAAGACAAAATCTCAAAGTAATTTTGATTGGCGTCTTTCCAGTGTCTAAGGATTTTGAACATTTCTGTAAATGTATCTTAGGTATTTGAGTTACCTTTACTGAGAATTCTCTGTTTAAATCTGAATTCTGTTTTTAATTGTACTGTTTGTTTTATTGATATACAATTTTTGAAATCTTTATATATTTTTGATATTAGCCCTTTGTCATATGTATAGTGGGTAAAAGTATTTTCCCATTCTATAAGCTGCCAATTTTTCTGAATGACAGTGTCCTTTGCTATGAGAAAGCATCTCAGTTTCATCAGCTCCATTTATTATTTTTTTAACTCTTAGTTTCTATATTAATACTATTCTGTTCGGAATATCTTTTCCTGTACCAATGAGTACAGGGCTATTACCCACTTTCACTTCTATCAGATTCAGTATATCTAGCTTTATGGTGAGTTCTTTGATCCATTTGGGATTGTGTTTTGTACAGGATAATAAGTACAGTTCTATTTGGGTTCTTTTACATGCAGCCATCGAGTTTCACCAGCACCATTTGTTGAAGAGACTGGCTTTCTTATCAAAACCCAGGTGTCTATAGTTAGATGGCTTTGTTTGGGTCTTCAGTTCTGTTCCACTGATCAATGCCAATACCATGCTTTTTTTCCCTATAGCTGTGTAGTACAACTTGAAATTGGAGACAGTAAAACCTTCCCTGATTCTTTTATTATTCAGGATTGCTTTTGCTATTCTGAGTTTTTGTGCTTCCTTAAGAAGCTGAAAACTATCCTTTCAAGGTCTTGTAGGACATTGTGTTGGGATTTTGATGAGGATGACACTGAATGTGTAAATTGCTTTTAGTAGAAAGGGCATTTATACTATGTTAATTCTATCAATCCAAAAGCATAAGATATTTTTTCTATCTTGTGACATCTTCAATTTCTTTCTTCAATGACTTGGAGTAAGTTTTTATTATACATAGCTTTCTCTCACTTGGCAGATTTCCCTCAAGATATTTCATATTATTGAGGATATTTTGAGGGATGTTGTTTAACCAATTTCTTTCACAGTCGTTTTATCATAGTTCATAGGGTGGCTACTGATTTTTTCACATTTTTAACACATCAATAAATGTTCTATGGCATCTACATCAGATCTTAAAATAGGAAAAAAATAAACACTGGTAGAAATTTAATGATATTTCCAAATGTTCATTATGTCCATTATTATTATGGACATTGTCAAAATTGTGCTATTGGAAGTGACAAGGATTATAAATACCTAAGACAATTCATTGTATCAAAAATGGTATAATTATAAGTATCAATTTGATAACTAGATATGTCATCACACAATATTCTACACCCTATTCCCATATATTACTAATTTAATATTATGTGGGCAGTTACTTTTTGTGATTATGTACGTGTGTTTAGATATTATGAGTCATGACATAAATGTGGAGGAGAGAGGGCAACTTTGGGGGCATGTTTCTCTATGTTTCTCTCTTTCTATCATGTGGGTTCCAGATAGCAAATTCACTTCATTAAGCTTGACAGTTTTACCTACTTAGCTATTACACTGTAATACACTACTTAGCTATTAAACTGTAATAGCTAAGTATTTTACACTCTACAAATTATTTTGGTAGGGTAAAATTTGCTTTATTATCATCCCATCTTCAGTGATTTTTAGTTAAAAATCCAAGAAAAAGACATTCATCCTGTTTACCTACTTAAAATATTTATGTATATTGATTCAGATATACTAATACATCTTGATTGTATGTACATATCCTTGAAATAATAGCTATCAGTATTTATTTTGACCACCTGTTTTCATGATCCCATCAGTGACATTTAGGTAAGCTTATCATATAATAATATCACCTTTGTTTCATGATGATACTGGCCATTCTAATATTCCTCAAACACATTATACCGAATGAATAGTCTGTCATTAACATAAGATTATTGATGATGCAATTCACAAAATATTACATTACACATTATTGGCTAAGTTTACCTAATATTACTAACATACAAAATCTTTATAAATAGAAATACAAAGCAAAGAAATCCACTCTGAAGAATAAAGAACTTTGGAGTTATGGTCATGTTACAGTGATGCTCATTTCCTTATACAATATCTGATACTTATTTCTTATATTAGCACTTATATACCAGTTTTCATTCTTTAAAAAAAAAAATCTTAAAATCCTTGAATAAACTTCAACTGTAAACATACTTGAATTATCATGACTCTTATAAAACTATTCACAGCAGCTAATGAAATCAATCTAGATGCACAACAAGAAATAAAAAGATAAACAAAATGTTTGATATAAATATACACGAACATAACATAATATTATTTGGTGGTGAAGAAAAATATAATCTTATCATTCACAAAGCAATTGAAAGAACTGAATGACACTGCTTAGATGAAATAAACAGCAACAGAAACATAAGTGGGATAAAGTCTCTTTCCTATCAAAGCTAAAAATGTTAATCTAAATGTTGAATAGTCATCAATGGATACTGGGAAGAGTGGCATGTTACTTGGTTATATAATGAGTACCAAAGTACAGAAAGAAGATAGAAGATATTCTGTTTGAAAGTACAGCGGCACAACAGTAATTTACAATGACTCAGTTACCTCTGAGTGTGTGTAGGTATCCTTTATCCATGGACTCCAACAAAGGGCACTGGATCCCTTGTAAGTGCAGTTGTTAACCACTTGATGAGGTTCCTGGTAACCCATGAGTTATCTTTTTCAAGAGCAGTATGTACTCTTAACTGATGAGTCCTCTCAAAATCTATGAATGGTGATTTTTAAATCAGTTTGGGTTCTACATTGAAATCTGTTATACAAAACTAGAAAAGCAAGCCAGGTGGAAAGAAGAAAGGAAGAAGGCAAAGAGAATGAAAAGAGAGATAATCAAAGCTCAAAGCCTTCAAGCCATAATAAAAGTTCAAGGTTACTGAAGTTTTAATAAAAAAAGGTACAGCATACATAAACTTGAACATCAGAGTGCAACAATCCTTCATTGCTGTAATTTCATACTAAAAAAATGTACTTTATAAAACAGTTTGACTTTCTGGTGGTTTCATAGTGGTAAAAATGGACAAATGTTATTTTTTTTTCATTTTTAGCTCATGAAATCTGTACCCCACAATTAACTTTTCCACCTGGTAGTGATATTTTCACTGAGTGAGGTGCCAGATGGATTTTGCTATTCGGATAAAGTATTTGCTCCTCTCTCTCATTCTGTCTTGCTTTGTTTTGTTTTCTTGAGAGTAAGGAGCTAACATTTCCTCTATTTTCTTCATCACTTTCTTTTCAAAGACTATCTAGTATGACTCACAAGCTGTTTATTTAGATGAATAACTAATTTAAGCTAAGCAAAGCAAATGAAACTGGGGAAGATCATGTAACTTCTTGTTATAATCAGTATGCTGGTGTTGGTACCGATTTGATGTGTCATCCAATCATTCTCATAAGTTGTTGGTGATATATACATACAGTTTTATTACATGTTCTGTCTCCTGATGGAAATCATTAGTAGTAGTTTCCTGTAGACTATATGATAGTTTTTCTGTGCACCTCTAGAATCATGGATTCCATTCAAGTATCTATGTTTTATAACATATCCAAAGCAGAAATTTGCATTTCTGGAATAAAACATGATGAGTCACTATATGACCTGCACATAGAAGCATATAAATAAAATATAGTACTAAGTGCGTGAAAAGCAGGCTCAACAGTTAAGGTCTCATTTTGCTCTTGTAATGGATACAGGTTCAGTTCCTACCACCAACATATTAACTGACAAACATCTAGATTTCCAGTTCCAGGGAATACTGTCTTTCTGGACTCTTTGGGCAATAGGTAAATTCTTGTTGTATATATCTGTAAACAAGCAATTATTCATAAAAAAATATATTTTAAGACAATACTAATAGAATTATAAATTCATTAAAGTTATTTCTTCCTGAACAAGTACTGTATGTTTGAGTTATAGGAAGGAAATTTAGAGATAATATAGAGACAATGATACAAGAAAAACATGTGAAATGCAAATGACTTTAGAAAAGACTATTTTAAAAATTATCATTTCTGTATAAATTATTATTTCAACTAAATTAATAATTTTAGCAATAGCTTGCTTGTGACTTACAACTCAAAATATCTCTCTGTAACGTCAGTAAAAATGATTGGGTAATATCTTTCATTTTTATATGTAGATAGTGATAAATACAGGGTTCCAACATGTTTTTTTTCTCATCTAGAAAATAAATTCTTAATGTTCCCAGTGTGAAAGCAGTGTGTATGTGTTGTTACTCAGGTTACAGTTAGCTTGTAAAATGCTAGGTTAGAACCTAGGAATAAAATTCTAGCTTTCTCATAAATATCATCTCTACATCCAGGACATCTTCACATGCCAAATCTTCTGCAGGTGTTGTGCATGTAGATACAGATTCTGTGAGTTCATGAGTACAATAGCCATGGCATGATACAGCATGGAACTGCCCCCCTCTTCTCCCTGTATATGTTGCTGAGTCAGGGTTATCAGTTTTTCCATGGTGTATCTTCTGATAAACTGCATACTCTGTGGTAAAAACAAAGAAATCCAGAGCCAATATTGGTTCATATGCGACACCAAAGTACTGAATGAAAAAAGTGAATAAAACCATTTGGTTTTTTTTTTTCTGTATTTTCTACTCTGATGATTTCATCTTCTATGAGGTCCTTGTTGTAGCCAAGAGTTGCTCATTCTTTGATATCCACAACTATAAAATTAATAAGCCTCCTTTTACAAATCCCCAGCCTCAGTTATTTTATGAAAATGGTCTAGTACCATTACCATGAATGTATATTCTCTTTATGCTCCACATTATTTCCTTCCTTCTGCAATGGACTAGTAGTACAATTTTAGCACAGAGTAGTAACTTCAATCATTTCTCCTAAATCCTGTATGTCACTTTTCTATCCAAAATTCCTTAAGGTCGAAATGGAACATGCAGAGTGGTTTTTGTTTGCTTTTCAGGCTGTTTCTCTTTCTTGAAATTTGTGTTGTGAAACCTTTCAAGCCATTTTCTGACTAATTTGAACACAATATGGGACTTGAAGAAAAGGGATTAAGGGGAAGAAAGGAACCAGAGTCAGCTTTATTTAAATCATGACATAGCTTTTATAAATCATGACATAGCTTTTTTTAAATCATGACATATGCACATTTCTGGATTGGATGCTTCTTTGGGTAGAGCCTGAGATCATGCCTAACAGTCTGTATGCTAGTTGTGGAATAAGATGATCTGTGTGGTCAGAATCCAGAGTTACACAGGACGTTTCATAGTTTAAGAGATAGATTATTGAGGAACGGTAAGAGAGCAAACTCACTGTAGGAGATAGGATTTTAAACAGAACTCTTAGTCTATTTATTGAGTGTGGTCTACAGAACATCCATTTCTGACAAAATTGACAAAATAAAAAGAATGCACTTAAAATACCTCGAGTGACTTTTGTGACACACGAGACAGCAAAGCAACATACTAAGACTAAAGATACAATTGAGTGCCTAATGTGAAGCTTTACTCTCACCTGGGAGAATGTAATGTTTCCTTTACATCCTTGTGAAGGCTGAGCTCTGAAAAAGGAAACTGTCAAAAGTTGTTATGAGAAATTATTTTTAAAGCAGGTTCGTTAAGCAAACAGATTTCTGGAGGGACAAACCAGAAGGGGACAAACTTCTACAACAGCACATCAGTTTAAAAGGGAGTGCTTAGAATGAGAAGTGAAGAGGGATATTGACCGATGATCAAGGAGTTCAACCTCAAAACATTGACTTGAAACTTTTAAGTGGATGAACTTCACCAGGCAGACACACAGAGGAACTCTTGGCGGACATCCGGATTCACAGCACATCTTTTTTTCTTTGAGAAGTGAACTGAACCCTGAGCTCATATTGAATTCATGGAGTTTCCAGGGAGTTCAGATTAGCATGGCAGGGGGTAAAGCAAGATCAGATTGTTGCCTTTTAATGCTCTGTGTGTTCAGCCCTCAGAAGTCAGTGGGAAGGCTCTCACAGAGATGCTCAATAGGAGCAGTGAATGAGAAGTACAGTCTCTCCCTTCTGCCCTGTGTGGCAGACCAAACTCCTTATAACGAATGAGCTAATTTATCATTTGGAGCTCATTATTAGAAACCATTGTGTAAGCAAATTATTAACAATGTATACTAGATAACACTGTGATAACAGACTGTTCACTTTTCACCCCTGTTGGAAAATAATAAGTTGAATTCAAGCATAATTTCTAATTGCACATTTTCTACTTCTAAATAGCATGCAATATACAGACACTTATCTTAGGGGTAACCTTCATAAAACAGACACAGTCACATCCATTTTATGTGATTGATGTATCAAATGCCTACATTGGTATTATGTGTGAAACCATGGCTGAAAATAGCTCTTCTGTTCTTTTTAGACATTATAATATGAGAAAACAAATTTGAAAATAAATAGCATTAGGATAGAGTCATTTAAGCCTAATCCATGCTATTATATTGTCAATTCACTAATTTAGAACAAAGAATCAAAGAACAATCACATTGTAAACTACACTAAAATAGAGAGATCTGAGAAATGTAATCAGGTTGACATTACTGAAATTAATTAGTTGTCCATTAAATTGTAGATCCTTTACAAAGAACTTACAATCTGCAACACATTCTGCATATAAACATTCAAACAGATCTCTCTATAGTAATATATGGAGAATCTGTAGCATTCAGAGACCTGTGAATTCTCTCCATGTCTTTGGCAGCATGGACAGTGTCTTAATTTGGGGTATCCACCAACTAAGATAAGAGAGACAATCACCACGCTAAGCTGACTCTTTTGGTATGGTTCAAACCAGGACAGTAATGGTAATGAAATAATTGCATTGTTAAGAAGACACTTAGAATATAGCAGGATTGGAGGATCTTGGGGTTGGATTGCTTTCCTAATTAAAAATCTTATAAATAAAATAACATGGTCTTAAGTACTGATCAAAGGACTAGGATCTGAGTCATAATGGTACTTCTGGAAGAACATATGGCATTCTGTACTGTTGTCCCTGACAGGTAACTAAGCAACTTAAGATTACTATATACTTAGAGGCTCTTCTGACTTAAAAGAAATACATCTCCTTGTTCTCTGATGTAGGAGTGACCCACTTGGATAGGACAAAATCCATTAGTAAATAGACCATGGTGTGTGTGTCTGTGTGTGATATGGGTGTGTGTAAGCAAGTATGAGAGAGAACAAGAGAGAGAGAGAGAGAGAGAGAGAGAGAGAGAGAGAGAGAGAGAGAGAGAGAGAGATTTTAAAAATAGTAAAAGTGTGCCTCAAATGTAGATGAAGATAACAGTCCCTGTAGGCATTGACCAGTGCCAAATCTCGACAGTGTGATATACTAACTAGGTAATAAACTCCAGTTCTTTCCCACACCACCCACTATATTTTATGTTTTATCTCAATTCTTTTTTATGGTGATTACAGCTACAAGTGTTGAGGGGAACAAGGTGAGTGCAGACCATGAAACTGCTTACAGTAAGGGAATGGGCTAAGCTTCCATTGTTACACATTTGCCTTCTAGTAACTGCTTTACAAATTGCTCCAAGTGGTGGGATTACAAGACTTGATGCACTTTACCTTAAAGGCTACAAGAAAAATGAACCTCCCAGGAATAAAGCAACTAAAATATAAAAGAAACAAACAACAACAAAATAAAAAAGCCAAAGGCAAAATAAGAAAGAGAGAAAGAAAGGAAGGAAGAAAAGAGGGAGGGAGGAAGGGAAGGAAGAAAGGAAGGAAAGAAGGAAGAAAAAAGAAAGAAAGAAAGTTGTCATTAGAAAATCTGGGACATAGGTTGCTTTTCTCAGCAGAATTTTTATCAATTGCCTTATCTCACAGTTTAATCAGATGATGTATTTGTCGGGGTTTTATTTTTTTTTAATTAATTACTTAATTTTTTTACACTCCATATTTTATTCCCCTCCCCTCTCCACCCTCCAACTGTTTCACATCCCATACCTCTTCCCCAACCCCATCTCCACATGGATGTCCCCATACCCCACCCCACCTGATCTCTAAACTCCCTGTGGCCTCTAGTCTCTTGAGGGTTAGGTGCATCATCTCTGAATGAACACAGACCCAGCAGTCCTCTGCTGTGTGCATGTTGAGGGCCTCATATCAACACTTGTGTATTGCCTGCTTGGTGGTCCTGTGTTTGTGAGATTTCAGGGG
Organism: Mastomys coucha; assembly: GCF_008632895.1. Lineage (NCBI taxonomy): Eukaryota > Metazoa > Chordata > Mammalia > Rodentia > Muridae > Mastomys > Mastomys coucha. The sequence goes on from NW_022196905.1 coordinate 238,962,649, forward strand.
TCCAGATTAATTAAGACTACTGGTCCTCCTACAGGGTCGCCCTTCCCCTCAGCTCTTTTGAGCCTTCCCTAATTCAACAACAGGGGTCAGCTGCTTCTGTCCATTGGTTGGGTGAAAATATCTGCATCTGACTCTTTGAGCTGCTTGTTGGGTCTTCCTGAGTGTGGTCATGCTAGGTCCCTTTTTGTGAGCTCTCAATAGCCTCAGTAATAGTGTCAGGCCTTGGTACCTCTTGTTGAGCTGGATCCCACTTTGGGCCTGTTGCTGGACCTTCTTTTCCTCAAGCTCCTCTCCATTTCCATCCCTGTAATTCTTTCAGACAGGAACAATTATGGGTCAGAGTTGTGACTGTGGGATGCCCCCACAGGGTTTTCTAGAGGAACAGAATAAATGAGATGAGTCTCTTTGTTTCTTTCATTCTATCTATCTATCTATCTATCTATCTATCTATCTATCTATCTATCTATCTATCATCTAACTCTCTATCATCTAGCTATCTATCTACTATCTATCATCTATCTGAATCTATCTTTCTAAGAGAATTTATTTAGTTAACTTTAAAACAATAATAGCAGAATTACACTGGAAAGCTGAGAACCCAGTAGTAATTCTGGATGCCTTACCAATTGGAGTAGTCACACAGTGGCTTTCTCTCACTGATGAGAAAGGAGCAACTGGCTGCTGCTGGGTGCACAAGACTAGGTGCCTACAAAGTCACGATACGGCATGAGAATCCTGGAAATTTCCCTGAGAACTGTTGGCACCTGATCTACATTAGAAGCTTGGAAACACTTGTTTTGATGTCAAGGAAGGAAGAGGTAAGGCTCTCTACTCAGGTGATTCTAATTTCTATGGATTCAAAAGAAAACTAAATGTAGTATGTGAAGTATTCCAATCTTTGATTCATGGATCTTTATATTATAAATGGTCGGAGACACAGGGAAGAAATACAAACAAACCCATTTTACTCCAACAATTAAAAAAGTTATTTAATTTTTTTCACACCTAATATTTTGATTGCTTTCTTTCCCCAACTTCTCCCAGGTTCTCTCCATCCACCCACTGACATACCTTCCTGTAATTTCTCTCTGTGTCTGTATCTGTCTGTCTCCCTCTGTCTCTGTCTCCCTCTGTCTCTGTCTCTCTCTGTCTGTCTCTGTCTCTATCTTTATCTCTGTCTCTGTCTCTCTCTCTCTCTCTAACAAAAAAAGAAAAACAAAACTGATGAAAATATCACTAAGACAAAGATTATTCCAACTGGAAAAAATAATTGGGAAAAATTTAACAACAACAACAACAACAACAACTAAAAATTGAAGTCAATTTTGCATTGGTCAACTATTCCTGGGCATAAAATCTTTCCTGGAATGTAAGTGCTATACCCAGTGACAATACACTGTAGAAAAGTGATTTTCTCTTTCCCAGTACATGTCACCTGCACACAGTTTCCTGCTTAGGGATGGGACTTTGTCCTTACTTTCACTTCTCAGTGATGGGATTTTGTTTAGTTAGAACCTGTGAACATCTTCCATGTGAGTCTCTGTGAGTTCATATGTGCATCAGTCCTCTTGTGTCTGGAAGATGTTGCTTACTTGGAGTCATCCATCTACTCTAGCTCTATTATTTTTCCACCTCCTCTTTCATAAAAATCTCTGATGCATGAAGTTAGAGATTTAATAAAGATATACCATGTATGGATGCTTTCTTCATAGTTTCTCACTCTGGACACATTGTTCAGTTGTGGATCTCTTTGTTAGTTACTATCTACTGCAAGACACCTTTCATGCTCTGTTATATACATATAGCAATAATGTCATTATTACATAGCATTTACTGCTATGTAAATGTATGTATTAAATGTAAATTCTTTAGCAGAATCATAGTAGTCTTTGTTCTATGACCATAGCGTATCTCACTTCAGATTCTTGGCCACTTTAGAATATATAACTTACTTACATCATAAAATATAGACAAAATTAGCTGGTGCTTCTTATTGATTAACAGTCACAGTACTAGAAGCTACTTTGTGTACCACAAAAGGAGAAAAGATACCATCAACATAACCCAGCCACAAACTATGGGAATTACAACAGAGACATGCCTATAATGTATACTGATGCAGTAGTGCCATGACTGATATGATAGTTATCAATTGAATGCTTTTTAATTGAACACAAGGCCCACTCTGAGAGATGATGCCCATACCTGACACTGATAAAATCTCCATTATCAGCTGGGCGGTGGTAGTGCATGCCATTCATCCCAGTACTTGGGAGGCAGAAGCAGGCAGATTTCTAAGTTTGAGGCCAGTCAGATCTGCAGAGTGAGTTCTAGGACAGCCAGGACTACAGAGAAACCCTGTCTCGAAAAACAAAACAAAACAAAACAAAGCAAACAAAAAACCTTCCTTTATCGTATTTCTATTTCCTAAATGTTGAGTTATACAGGGAAACTTAGTCAGGAGTTCGTAAATGTAGGTAACTTGTAACAATATATGTAAATGCAAATGACTAGGAATCTGCCCATGGCCCCACCCTTCCTGACATTAACCCTTGTATTGATCACTCAAAAAGCATTGTATCTTACTCTAAAGGTAGTGAAGACTATCTATGTGTATAAGCCTTTGCATGTCACACAAAGATGGAGATTTCACTCCAGAAATCTCAGCAGGGGCAGCAGGGAGGGAAGAGAGGTTTTTATGGGAGGGAAAACCAGGAAAGGAGAGAACATTTGAAATCTAATTAAAGAAAATATCTAATAAATATAAATAAAGAAAAGAAAGAAAAAGAAATCTCAGTAGGTCATATGCAACTTAAAACTTACTTGTTTTAATGTCCTTTTCTAAGAAATCTTGTTATCATATTATATATATATACACATATATACATATGTGTATATATATATACACATATATATGTATAATATATCATATTATATATATATACACATATATACATATATGTATATATGTATATATGTGTATATATATATATATATATACACACGTAAACCCAAATCATGACATTATTCAGTACAAATAAACTAATAACAATTATGATCAGAAAATTTTGTTGTCATTTTCCTGTATATAAATTGAAAAGTTTTTATTTTATCCACATTGTGGAAGACCCTTTACATTTGGATTTCATGATTATTTTGATGAGCCTGCAGAAGAGATATGATCTATAGCAATATAATATCTAGCACTTGATCTATTCATTATGTAAGGTATGGGATTCTTAGCATGGCTAATATTTGCCATAGTTCCAATTAAGACTGTGAAATTTCCTGCATACTTGTTGGTTTCAATCGATGCCAAGGACTATTTTGCTTTCTACATAATGAGTGTTATATGAAGGTTAACGAACAAGGTGATACCTAAATCAAGGAAGAATCAAGCTATACAATGTATAATCAGTCTAAAGGGCTTACCAGAGTATTTTATACATTTTTGGGTCAATCAACACAGAAAAGTTAAGTAAGTAGTTATCTAAACTGCAATTTCAAAATGAAATCTAAGCTAAGAGTAGCTTCTTTCTGAGTTAGTACTTCATATTTTCTATGGAGCTACATTAAAAAGCCTTGGCTTACTTATGTATAAAATGAGAAAAAAGGTTTTCTTTCATGAATTTCTAGCCATTATTGAGCAAAATATTTGTTTAAGCACTCTTCAGAGTGCAATGTTTTTTGAACAGTTGCTATTGAGAGTGGTATGAAGAGGACTTGAGGAGCCCAAATCATTTCACACAACAGACTGATGTCATCACTGTTTACACACCCATGTAAATTCATATTACCCTTACCTAAAAAGAGAGAGATGGTCAGATAGTTACACAATCCAATCTTGAAGTTAAAAATAGGTTGTTTCTACCCTGGAACTACTTGATTAAATTACATGAGAATAACATTTTAAGGTTTCTTGAAAAAGCAAATTCTTTTATATTTTATTATATTAATCATATAGAAAAGTGAAGCAAAAGCCAGTAGGAAATGTCCAAATGACCTCAGATAACTAATGTCATGTAAGAGAAAACTATAGAGAGCAGAGAATTATCATGGCACATGTCTATCAATTTGAGAAACAAGTTTTAAAATCTCATGCTGTAGGTATTATATTTACATTAAGCTCCTTACTTAGAATATGTTCTTCATGATGATCCTTGTCAGAATTACATGTTGAGCCATGTTAGTTTTTGAATAAAGATTACAAAAGTTTTGTTTAATGAATACAATTATATGTCATAGAATATCCCTATTTTCAAATAAGATAATTTATTTGAAAAATATGACACTATGGCAGGTTTTTTTTTTTTTAATGCTAGAGACACACCAGAGTGATCGATGTGTATAAGTGCCATTCTATATGATTTCATTAGAGAAGTAACATGGTTATTAACTTTCAGTGTAATCCAATAAGCCTGTTGAATGCACATTTATATACCTTGCAAGTGGGAAAGGTAATGAATGCTAGTTATTGATATATGTACCTTATAACTCTCAGTTAGTTGAATGATGGGTTACTCAGAACCTGTGGCATTAGGCAGCTTACCACTAAGTCAATAATTGTCTCACTTCTCTCTTCTGAAATAATGTCACAAGTCCTAAAATATGATTGCTATAATTCTAATTTCTATGTAGGAATTCAGCCATTATCGCTTTATCCTGGATGATGTCAAAAGCTGAAACAACCAATCAAATTTCTTAGATCTGTACAAAAGAAAACCCAAAGCCTTGAGGCAAAGAATTATTGTGCTAAATTTACAGACCAACTGAGAAAGTCAGGTCACCTGCATGAAGACCTGTGAGCTAATATTTCCCTCAAAGTCAGTACGACAGCAGAGAGGCTGAGGTCATAATAGGTCAGTTGCTGAGGGATCGGTATACCAAGTTTAAGAGTTAAACTATGCAGTGCAAGTCCCAAGCCTCTGTGACATTCTCTGTAGGAGTTCAACGTGTTCTCAAGTGAAATGATGCACAATATTCCCTCCCCATCAGAGACCAGTAAAAAGAAACTCAGTTTAAATAATTTGGATTGTTTTACATTTAGGAGAAATTCTTTAATCAGAGTTTAATGTTTAATATGAACACAGCATACCTTAACTGAACCTAGAAAACTGAATTAAACACCCAAGTCCAGGCAAATTCATTGTTTTATGTGGAGGAATTGAATTACCCAACTTCATGTTATTTTAGTCGTTTTAGTAAATCTGAGGCGAGGGAAAAGGATACAGAGAAACCTAGGCAGCATTGTCGTTTGAAGGACACAGGTCAAAGACTGAATAAGAATGCAGGATACAGTTTTATTCTGTAAGATCCAGGCAGTCCATGTCCATTGCCAGGACATCTCCAGTATATCAATATTATTCCTATTATATAGAGTCCAGCAGCCTAAATCAAAATGTCAGCTATTATTTTCTGAACATTGAAAAAGTAACTATTAGTTGATATGAAATGTCCAAAGAAGGATAGCAAGACATTAAAGGAACATAATGAATTGAAAGATATTATTAGACTTGTAAGATTTTCTTTCACGGTATAGTTAATTAAGTATAAATGTGACAAAACTTGAATTAAAAAACTTTATAAAGAGGAATTATGTTTTGGTTTTGTTTTGTTTTGTTTTGTTTTTGAGACAGGGTTTCTCTGTGTAGCCCTGGCTTTCCTGGAACTCACTCTATAGACCAGGCTGGCCTCGAACTCAAAAATCCACCTATTTCTGCCTCTCTAGTGCTGGGGATTAAATGCATGTGCCACCATGGCCTGGCAGAATTATATGTTTTCATTCACAGTTTTAAAGCGACAATTGAGTCTGTGAATTTTGATGCTCTTAATAATATTGTTTTACCTTCCATGGGCTTAAAAAAAAGGCTGCCTTCTAATGATAGATAGGAATACTAAAGTATCATTAAATGCCCAGGTCAAGACCTTTCCTTCCAAAATACACAGTACTCACTAACATCATCCAGATATCCCCTACCTGCCAATTTAATACCACTGTCTCATTACTACATGATCAACCCATAAGACTGTGGGAGTCATTCTACATATAGAGCATTATATATGGCACTAGTAAGTGTAGAGAAAACTAATCATTAAAACAAAATAGTTAATACTCATAAGATACTAGTGACATAATGAGATAATAGAAACAAACTTGTAAACAAATTTTGCTAGAATACCTAGACAGTCACATTTTCAGAAGTAAATGTACGTATAAAACCTTTACCCCTTTTAAAAATATACTCAATATGGATGATAAGACTAAAAATTAAATGCAAAATACTCAACATGCTACAAGATTGCATGGGGAAAATAAGAATATTTGATTTAGTAATGAATTTGTTAAATATAGATATCAAAGTTTGATCCATGAAATAAGCACTTGTAAGGGGAATTTCCTTAAGATGACAAGTTTCTTCTCTGAAAGATTCTGAATGAGAATGAAACGGCAAGGTACATACTACAAGAAAAGAAGTACTAAAAATATGGAAGTCTGAAACTCGCATAGTCAATAACCTCACAAACATCCACAATAATAAATCAACCAATCCCAATAAAACATAATATACCTGAATGCCCCACCAAACCATGGATTGCACACAAATACAGGACAATTACCAAAGATAACATGCTTGTGAATTTTGACACTACCAAAGATTGCATATACAGGAGTGCTCACCTCATGCAAGATAATATATATGTAAATTTCCACTTGACCAAAGACAATATACTTGTAACAGATATACATAGAGTTGTTCTATATCCCAAACCTTCACAAAAATCCAAACTAGCCATTTATTTCTAGGATCAATTTAAATGGCCATACTGAAGAACATTAGTGAAATAAAACGTCAAGACAAATGCTCAAGTGAAGGAAATCTTTATTGTTGTTAGTGGGACTGTAAACTGATGACTTGCTAGGGAGATAATTTGATAGTTACATACAAAACCAATCATATCCTTTTTTATTTACCATAGAAACTTACAATCACACAAAACATCATAAATATCAATGCATACAATAGTTCTTTTCCAAATCATAAAATAAGACATTTTTCAGTAAGAGTAAGAAAAACTCATTTCTAGTACTTCCATTCAATGGGATGCTATTTTGTATAAAAATAAATGAGCTTCTAAGCTGTGAAAAGTTATGAAGCAAACATCAATTTACATTACTAAGTGAAAGTAGTCAATCTTCTAGAATGTATTCTTTGTGATGTAAATGGTATGATATTCTGAAAAAGATACAATTATGGGGCATCCTTAGCAAAGGATGCCTGCCAAGAGTCAGAGGAAATGATGTTCATAAAAATACAGAATTTTAGGATATTAAAGTTGTTCTATGTTATATGCTATAACTGGTGACTACATGTCATTATATGTATACCCAGCCCCATAACACACAACACCAAAAGCAAAACATAATATAAATGAGAGATTATGACTGAAATAATATATCAGTGTAGGCTCATCAATTATAAAAAATACACTTAACTGGTAGCTGATATTGATAATGGGAAGGGCTAAACATAATGGCTATGATATATTGAGGAAATATTTCTGCTTTATTGTTAACTTAATTGCAAACTTTAAAATGATAAAAATAGGGGCTCTGGAGATAGCTCAACACTTAAGAGCATTAACTCCTCTTCCAGAGGTCCTGAGTTCAAATCCCAGCAATCACATGGTGGTTCATAAGCATCTGTAATGGGATCTGATGCCTTCTTCTGGTGTGTCAAAAGACAGTGACAGTGTATTCACATATATAAAATAAATCTTTTTTAAAAATGATAAAAATAAAACATGAATGTGCATGTGTGTGCTATATATCAACAAAACAAAGGCTTAGGAAGTTAAGAGATATCAACAGCCACAAATCTAAGTGTGTCACTGGTTTTTAATTGAGCTCATTGAAAATATTTTCTGGTTGACAATTTATACACATTTAAAGGGCAGGTGGCACTAACCAGAAGCAATTATGTAGAAACATGCTGTGCATGAATTCAGATAATCTGTCTCAGAAATGTCTATTTCAGGAAATGTTAAATTTCATTTTTTCTTCTATTTAATGTTGGGTTGAATTACTAAGTCCATAAAAGCATCCACAGTTTTGAATCTAGCAATGGATTGTTTACTTTCTCCTGCCTTGATCTGTTTCCAACAGTCTTATTTCAAAAAATCTACTCCAAGAAACAAAATGACTATATGTGGATTTGTCATATTTACATGCTAGCTTTATTTTTCTAGCATATTATGTATTCCATCCCTCTTCAATTATACTAAGATTCATTTGGACAATGAGTCATAGTATCACTAATATATTATTGTTGTTGTTCTTGGTTAGATACTACAAGTTTACAAACAATATGATTATATTTATATTTATTTGATATGTAATAGCTTACAGCATGCTTGCATGAAACTATTTGGAATTCTCTGTTTTTGATTCCAGTCATTAATATGTGAGATACTATTTCCCTGTTATTCATTGTATGATAGTGCTTCTTAGAAACCTTTTATGAATATAAGAGAAGAGATCGAAGACATTCATTTTCCAGAATTCAAGTAAATGTAGATTTCTGTATACCAAGTTCATTTCAGACACATAACCACAGCAACATCACATTACATACGTCCATAAATATTTCAATATGCATAGATTAAATTAAAACAACCCATGAAGTGTTCATCTTGGGATGGGAACCTCTTATATTTTTAAAGAAAAGGCAATGTCAGATATGAATCCTCAATAATGAAAAAGTGCACCGTAACCTCTCAAATGTTCACTTTTCTCTAGCATTAATTACATAGGAAATGTACAAAGTACTACCTTCTGGATATACACAGATTCCAAAAGCAAACACAACTACATTTCAAGAGCAACTTTAATTTTTCTTCTTTCACTCTAATTGACAACATTCATAGAGGCTGCACAATTTGAGTGAAAGGAAAAAAAATCAGAAGAATTAAACAGAGAGACATTTTGAAGTATATAGCATTTCTCTTCATTCATTAAGAGAATGCATTATTGCCAATACTCTTTATAGCATTAATTAAATATGTCAGTATAATATTTAATTGGAAGGAATATGCAAATGATTGTTACTTCATGATGCCAATGTTAAATAAACATGGTATTCTGAAAGTATTCACCTCATTGAAGAAATATTATTCATCCTTGAAGCAATATTTTGTAGATTAAGGACTGGTAGGAAAGTTGTTTATTTTAAAACATTGTTCCTGGCATTTTCATATCCAAATATGTGTGTCAACATACTGGCTAGTCTAAAATGTTTACTCTATATGAACATGCAGTTCTCTGTTTGGAATAAATTAGTATGGTTGACCCAGTGGCTAGCTTTTCCATAACTGTCATTGAGATTGACTGGAAGGAAAGTCCATGAACAAAATGTTTCACCATCTCTAAAGTGCCATCCAAGAGTGATTGATTTGACGTTGTGAGATCAAGACTGTCATGTTTTTATAGACATCAAGAACAAGTAGAGGTGAGATTCTTTGATGAGGATAGGTCAGCAGGAATGAGAATAAATTTGTTAACTTTCTGCCCTTAAGAGTTACTATGCACAAGTAACAACAAGAGACTCAGTGCACACAATGTGATGTTTGCATTCTTCCACATGTTCCCTAACATCCCAACACCCTGAAATTCATAAAACCATGATATTAGCTCCTCTTAAATACTGTCTTCATCTTCTCCTTCTATTAAAATTCTTAATCGAGATTTCCTTTCCTCTTTCTGTTGTGTGAATCTATAATACTCCCTAAGTTCCATGAGTTAAAAGCTTGCTGTTTGCTCTCCAGAACAGTGACCTGAAATGAGGATATCATGCACAGCTGTGGGTTAGCTGGAGTAGAAATAGTTATGACAGCCTTTGGTAACAGTAAGTTTTAGTCAGCATTTAAAAATTGTCTAGTGCACATATATATGTATATGTGTATATATATGTATATATGTATACATATGTACATATACATATACATACATATGTATGTATATATGTGTGTGTTTGTATAATTTACCTGTACTCTATTTATCATTTATCTATTACCTATCTATCATCAATTATCTATTTACTCTATTACCATGTCTATCATCTATTGATATTTATTTATCATCTATCTATCTACCCATCTCTCATTTATCATCTATCAATCAACTCTCATCTGTCTATCATCTCTATTATCTGATTATCATCAATCTAATTTTCTATTGTCTATCTACCTATCATCTTTCTATCTGTAATCTATTATCTATCTATCTATCTATCTATCTATCTATCTATCTATCTATCATCTATCTATCTATCTATCTATCTATCATCTATCTATCTATCTATCTATCTATCTATCTATCTAAATATCTATTTATCTATCTATAACTCTTTGTCTCTGTTTCTGATCCCAAACAAACTTACTATGTAGCTGAGGATTGACCTTAAATTTCTGACCTTCCTGTCCTTACCTCTTTCGTGCTAGCAGTACAAGCATGCACTACCCTACCTGCTTTGTGTAGTGCTGGTATTAAACCAAGAGCATAGTGATTGCTGTTGTCACTCTCACAGTGAAGATATTTTTCTATCCTTTTTTAAACTTTTGATTTCCTTAAATGGTATATATTTTTCTTTATTTTCTGGCTGGGAAGGAAATTCTCTATTGTAAAATAGATTTGTTATCTTAACATTGCCTGAAACCCTCTCAAATATTTAGAGTTAAAATTTGGCTTAAATAATAAAAATATACTACAAAATAACAAAAAGTGAAAGTTATAAATAAGAACACTTCAAATGACAGAAAATTGTTTTTAAAAATAATCTGTTAACAAAACACCTAAGATCATCAACATAAGACAAACTAAAAAAACTCCTTAACACACACACTATATCTTATTAGACTAAAACTTTAGAATGTTTCTTATAATTTTATTTAAAGATAATTTTATCAGTCCTGATAAACTTTAAATAAATTACATGTTAATTAATGACAAAAAGCTAAAAGAAGGAATATTTCACCATATATGAAGAAATCTAAACAAAGATGAATAAACTATGGGAATCACTAGAAGGATGAATATCATTTTCCAACCTCTATATGTCACTTCTCTCTATTATCTAATTATCATTTATCTAATTTTCTATAATCTACTTACCTATCATATTTCTGTAACCTACCTATTAATCACTATGTCACTTCTCTATGAGATTCAGAGATATTTCTGTATCTAGCTCTGCTACCCTCCAAAGTACTCATGATTGTCTACAGAACTCTATTCACACAAAGACCCAACTCAGCCAGTAGAATTTGTTGCACATCTCTAGAACTATTCTTTCTTCTTTGAGCTCTAGAGGAAATTCCTTGATTTTAAATCCTATCTTTCCCATATATTAGCTCTATAATTTTTGTAGAGAAAGCCTTTGGTACATTTAAATTTCTTCTATTTAATAAGAATAATATAACTACCTAAATCACAGTTTTAGCAAGTTAGATAATGTAATCATTTGGTATAAAATTTCCAGGAAATGACTTGTATATAAAGTTATTAACATGCTACTTTTTTGTTGTTAATTCCAACTGAAAGTCTGGCATCAGTTTCCAGCTATGACTTCAACTAAAGAGTCCCACTCCTGTAAAGGAATCATTGGCCACTGACTTTACAGGATATTTAATCATACCAGGAGCCTATAGATTGTGATATGTAGTGGAAAAACCTGTTTCTAATGATGGTACCACTCAGCTTAAAACACACCCTTAATCTCTCTGGCTGGAATACAGATACACTCTCACTACATACCTTTAATCCCAAACAAAAAAGGTAAAGTTAGTTTGTAGGAAGCCCTCATGTTTGAAATTGGTGTCTAATTAACAAAGTGAAAATCAGAAAAAGGTTTGACTCATTCTCACCAGAACAGAAAAGAAACAGAGAGACAAAGACAGAGAAGCTACTTAAAAGATAGCAAGCAACACAGAGGAAGATTGAGAGAGGGCAGTATTACTAGGAGAGTTGTAAAAAAAAAAAAAAATAGATGAAGACAGGACAATCCAGATTATGAGAAGGAGCCAGAGGTTAGAACATATTGCCAAAGTTAGGAAGAGGCCAAGCAGAGCAATACAGTGAGAAACTGAGAAAAGCCAGATTGAAGCAGTCAGCTTAGGAGAGGAGTTTTGAGACAGAATAGCTGATTTGAACAGCCATCTAGAGTTCACAAAGAACTAGCAAGGGATGAATTTATTCGGCAGTAAGTCTCAGAGGCTGAAAATATTCTAGACCTAAATAAAATTGTACAGAGGAAGATATTTCTATTCTGTGAGTACAGTACTTTAGAGAATCCAGAAGTTAATCCCAGCTCAGTTCAAACTCTATGATGATTATGACTCCAGCCAGCAGATGAACCTTGTGAGAGAACCAACCTAAGAATCACTTATGTGAGCCATGATGAAATTCTGAGCTTTAAAAACTGTGAGACATAGTTTTAAATGTTCTAAAATTATCTAATCTACTTGCAGTTTAGCATTGCAAGCAAAGATATGATAGTGTAAGCTACCAAGACACATGTAATACAACCAGAGGACAAAATCTTATGCATTCAGGGAAGGCCCAATTAATGTATTTCTCTTTTAAAAATCACAAAGTTGTAAATCAACCTCAATAAAAACCTCTTAAAAATAACTGAATACGAACACAAATTTGCTTTGTTCATACTTAAAATTTTTACATTTGCATTGTTTACTATGTTAGAAAATGTGACTACATTTAAGGCACCTTAACAATCTTACATTGTATATAATACATAGCCATAACATGAGCATAATTTATTTTCATTCATATATATTGAATGTTAGGGGCCTACTGAAGTGAAACATAGTTGTAGTTTATTCTAACAGTGATGAATTACTGGAGTGAATTCATGTAAACAGGGAAATTGAAATTAAATTCATCACACCAAGGAAAACACTTCCTACCCATGTAAATTAGCAGCTTTTCCACTAAAATCAATTTGTTTTGGTAAATTATGCAAAAATCCTCAAAGGGCCTAGGTAAGTAATTTATTATACTCTTGGCTGTTTCATAATGTTAAGAAATAAAATGTATTCACACAATATTAAAGACATAAGCTGGTAACTTTAGTGACAATTTTTGTTTATTACAATCAATCTAACTTGACTGTACTATCAGGACACCCACATTATGTGGGACACAAGATCATTTTCCCTGATGCTTAGAAGATGCACAATTGTAAGTGAATAAAATTTTAAAAAGAAGTTTAACTCTTTCTTCTCTGAGTACTTATTTCCTGATCCCATGACCCCATGTCTGTAATTTACACACAAAACACCTTAGATTCTGTAGTTCTAAGTTAGGAAATCACTGTCATCATCAGTATGCAAATAATAGTTTTTGTGGGGATTTTGTGTATCTTAGGTTGTAATTCAAACCACAATGCTTGTTTTGAAGGAATTTTAATCTGAAGTATTTGCAACTCAGTGGTGCAGTTGGTACTAAACTAAGATCTGAACCAGGGTGCCTGTGACTATGGGGTCATAAATATCATTGCTGTCCTAAACTATTGTAATGTGCAGTAACCTTTCATTATGTATTGTGGGTTGAATGAGAATAACCCCATAAACTCATATGTCTGAATATTCCATCCACTTACCAAAACAAATGGATTTAGTGGAGCTGTTTATTGGGATCAAGAGATGTGCCCTAGTTATAGGATGTATGTCTCTAGAGGCCCCTAGAGTTCCTCTTTCTCTCTCTGCCTCATACTTGCACATCAAGCTGTAACTCTTGAGTTCATGCTGTTGTTCTTTTTATGACATTATGAACTCTAACCTTCTGAAATGACAAGACCAAATGAAACACTTTGTATTGTATATTTCCTTGATCATGATGTCTCATCATAGCAATAGAAAAGCCATCTTCTATAAACTAAGACATTACTTATCTTCTTTTATCTACATTACTGATAAAAGAGATTGTCATAAAGTGAATGTGAAATGTACTTAACAAGTTGCAATATTTTAGTCAATGGTCCCTACCTAGTGGGAGTGTCCTGGGAGGATGAAGAATGTTAGATGGTAGGAATTAACTGGTGGAGATAGGTCCCTGGATTAGACCTTGATGGTAATAATCTTGCCTCATTGAACTCTGTTTCCTTATCCTCTCAGATATGAGAAAGCAGTCTCCTAAACATCTACCATAACATGCCTTTCTTACAGTCACAGGCCAGCAAAATAGTTAATTCATCTTCTTTTAACTTGTTAGTACTTGTATGGTATTTACTCACAATAAGCAGTGAAGTAACAAACAAGAAGACCTCATTGTGATAACCCACTGCATGAGCATTTATTCCGAACACTAAATTGTATACTGAATGATTATGGCATAATTCCTTCATCTTCACATTGAGCTCTGTGTCCTATCTTACGTATCCTGCAGGTCTTTTGTTCTCAACAAGCAAACACTTTGCCTATTCCAAAGTGTATCATCAATGCTGTGAAACACTTCATTGTCACAATTCATTCATCAATGTGTGGTATCCTTTACTTATTGGTTAGCTTTTGGAATCACTAAAATGTAGTCTACTTTAGTTTTTCTACTATCATTTTTGAGCATTTAATGGTTAATACAAATGTTCAAGCAGAGAGGAACAAGAATTGCTTAGGAAGTAAACTTCAAAGCATGCATTCGAGAGACTCTGAATTAGGTTACTTGAGATAGCATAGTTCAATGAGCTGGAGTCTAAAACTTTAGCAATAGCAGAAAGCTAGCTGAGGACCAGATCACTCTTTCCTATTTCCTTTCTTCTTCTCTCCTATCTTTTCTCCTCTCCTCTTCTCTCCTTTGTTTTCCTCTCCTCTCCTCTTTCTATTCTCTTCTCTCTCCTTTCCTCTCTTTTCCCCTCTCCTGTCCTCTCTTCTCCTTTCCTTATCCTCCTCCTCTTTTTCTTCTTCCTCCTTTTCATTTTAAAGGAAGCTCTATATTTTAATCCTCCCATGTGTGAGCATGTGTGTGAGTCCATGCATGTACATGTGTACATGTGTGTGTGTTTGTGTGTGTGTGTGTGTGTGTGTAGGCCTTGTTTTTGTTTTCTTCTCCTACCACAGGGAAAAAAGAGGCATTGAATCCCCTATACCTGGAATTACAGGTATCTAGAAGCTGTACAAAATGGATGAATATAACTTAGCTTGGGTTCTATAGATGAGCAACAGTTCTATTTACCACTATCCTTCTTTCTTTCATTTGTTTTATTAGCTATTGTATTTATTTACATGTCATATGATTTCTCCTTTCCCAGTTTCCCCTCCAAAAAGAAAAAAAAAAACAAAACAAAACAACAAGAACAAACCCTTGTTGCCTCCCCCTCCCGCTGCTTGCTATACCCTACCCTCTCCCACTTATTGGCCCTAGCATTCCCCTACACTGGGGCACAGAACCTTTACAGGGCCAAGGACCTCTCCTCCCATTGATGATCGACTTTGCAATCCTCTACTATACACATGCTGCCAGAGCAGTCAGTCCCATCGTGTGTACTCCTTGGTTGGTGGTTGAGTCCCTGGGAGCTCTGAGGGTACTAGTTAGTTCATATTGTTGTTCATGCTAAGGGGCTGCAAACCCTTCAGCTCCTTTGGTCCTTTCTCTAACTCCTTCATTGGGGACCCTGTACTCAGTTCAATGGATGGCTGTGAGCTTCTGCTTCTGTATTAGTCAGGTACTGTCAGAGTCTCTCAGGAGACAGCTATATCAGGCTAGATTTTCCTTTCTTCAGTCTCTGCCCCATAGTTAGTCTCTGCAACTCCTTCCGTGGGTATTTTGTTCCCCCTTTTAAGAAGGAATGAAATGTCCACCTTTTGGTCTTCCTTCTTCTTGAGTTTCTCGTGGTTTGTGGGTTGTTCTTCCTGTATTCCAGACTTCTGGGCTAATAACCACTTATCAGAGAGTGCATACCATGTTTGTACTTTTGTTACCTCACTCAGGGTTACCTCACTCAGGATGATATTCTCCAGATCCCATTTCCCTAAGAAGTTCATAAATTCATTGTTTTTAATAGCTAAGTAGTATTCCATTGTGTAGATTACCACAATTTCTGTATCCATCCCTCTGTTGAGGGACATCTGGGTTGTTTCCAGTTTCTGGCTATTATAAATAAGGCTGCTATGAACATGGTAGAGCATGTGTCCTTATTGCATGTTGGAGCATCTTCTGGGTATATGCCCAGGAGTGGTATAGCTGAGTCCTCCAGTAGAACTATGTCTAATTTCCAGAGGAACCGCCAAACTGATTTCTAGATTGGTTGTACCAGCTTGTAATCCCACCAGCAATGAAGTAATGTTCCTCTTTCTCCACAACCTCTCCAGCATCTGCTGTCCCCTGAGTTTTTTATCCTAGCCAATCTGACTGGTGTGAGGTGGAATCTCAGGGTTGTTTTGATTTGCATTTCCCTGATGACTAAGGATGTTGAACATTTCTTTAGGTGCTTCTTGGGCATTTCGTATTTCTCAGTTGAGAATTCTTTGTTTAGCTCTGTACGCCATTTTTGATAGGGTTATTTGGTTCTCTGGAGTCTAACTTCTTGAGTTCTTTGTATATATTGGATATTAGCCCTCTATCAGATATAGGATAGGTAAAGATCTTTTCCCAATTTGTTGGTTGCCGTTTTGTCCTATTGACAGTCTCTTTTGCCTTATAGAAGCTTTGCCACTTTATGAGATCCCTTTTGTCAATTCTGGATCTTAGAGCATAAGCTATTGGCATTCTGTTCAGTCTATCCCCTATTTCCCTCCATCTTTGACAATGTGAACAGTTGCTTTATACGTAAGATTTCTACATTGTTGTTTCTGATTCCTTACTGTTTACTCATATGGGCCAAAATATAACAGAGATAGGTATTAATTAGTCATTATTCTGTGGTGAAAAGTAATAAACATTTCAAAACTGGATATTGCAAACATCTCACTCCATTTATTAATTAAGATCCATGTTCATATATTCTTTTAATAATATGTGGGGGCCCTGATTTTCTCAATATATGAAAGAAAACAAATGGCTTTAGGATTAAGTGGCCAAAATAAATGGCTCAGTGGTTTGAATCTGTATTATCAATGAGAATTTGTAGAATCCTCAGGTGGACAGAGGACCAGAAACATGGGAGGAATCTTGACTGATGAATTCCTAAACATCAGTAAACAAAGTTCAAGTGCAGCTCTCCTATAGATTCGCATCATGGCTTAGCACCACAGCCCTCTGTAGATTTTCCTATGATTTTGTTTTATTCACATACTCTTAACAGTTTTTCAAAGAAATTTGACCATGCAACAATAATACATTGCTTTATTTCAGTGAATGAGTTGGTAGATATTCACACAGATCTCATCAACATTTTCAATGTTTTACACATACTGCACACACATACACTCACACACACAAGCTCTCACATAGAAGACTAAAGAGCTAACATGATACTATAGCAGATATAAATAATCCAGCATTTAGAATAAAACATACAAGGATTTTTGTTCCTTCTATGGCTGTTGTTATGTGTTTATAAAATTCATGGTTGAATTTTCTAGATCGTTCATAATCATGTTCTTTGCAATGTCAATTTTATTATACTTATCTTGAAATATGTTTGAAAATATTAACATTTCATTTTCAAGAAATCATTTTGTCTGACATACAAATATAGCAAATTACATACTTAACAAAATGAATAAAACCATAATTTTATTGCCTTATATAAAATTACATTTTAAAAATTAAAACAGCTTCACATTTGAAGTTTCTTATTAAGCAATATTAATAACACATTTCAAGCTTGTACAGCTCATTGACAGTGAGCATTGCAGCTAGAGAACATAAAAAAAAATAAGTAAAAGTAGTATTAGTATCCAAAAACTGCTGATATTCTCAGTTAGGATGTTGCTCTATTTAGGTGTCCTGGGAAGTTTTCTAAAGCCTAAACCTATACTTTCCTGCTTCCCTATGGTTGCTTCAGCTTCTCTCATTAATCTTGCAGTAAATGATGCTAATATGGTAGTTGCAGGGAGCATCAGATTCTGCTTATTCTCTGCTTGTGATCCCAGTGGGTATGAGGTAGTAGCAATTAAGACTGTGTATGTATGGTGTTTTGAGGCACCACAAAGATAGACTAATTAGATTGCAAACAGTCTTAGTGACATTTCCAGTGGTGCTTTTGATAGGCCCGGTCCAAGGTGATGGAGTCTCAGGATATTGATGGATAGACGATCTCAGATTAAAGGATTGAGTACAAGAAATTAGAAGAGAACATCTGATGCCTCTAACAATGAATGAGCCATGACTATACTCATTGGTATTCATGATGAAGGGTCTTATGAAAAACCTCGCAATGCATATCACCTAGATAGTTGTCTTGATTTAAAGTGCTAATGATAACTGAAAATTAAAACAGTATTTATTTAATAAATAAGAAGCAGAAATGATGCCATTTTGGCCAATTTCAATCCCTGTGTCCTTAAGGATTTATAGTTCCTGGGTGACAATGCAATTTCAAACAATGGAGTCATTCATATTGACCATTTAATTTTTAAGTTTATATTGTACTTCAAATATTCCTTTCAAAACCCTCCTCCTTTTAGAAATAAGTATGCATGTAAACTTTTTTTCAAACAAGCTTTAAGGTGTGAGAATGAAGGAGCAAACACAGTCGACAAAGAACACAGGAAGCATTTGAAATAAAGTTCAGTCACATTTGACAAACCTTCCAACAAACAAAATTTGATAGATTAGGAGAAAATGTTCTCAAAATGTAGAAATGAAAACCTAGAGCACAGCCATTATCATAAGTGTCAGTGAAAACTGAGTACCTTAACTTGTTAAAGCTTTTCAAGTTTTAACTTGAGTAAGAGAGAGAGAGAGAGAGAGAAAGGGTATGCATGTGAAATCAGATGAGGACTTGTAATTATTCCTTTCCTTGTACTTTGTGGGAGGAATAGAATACAAGCCCCTTCATCCATTGAGACACTTTGCCCATCAGCTTCTCATTTGATCAGTCCCGGTGCTTTCCTTTAACTGGATCAAGGGCAGTCTGTTTTCCCTTATTAATACTTAGAAGTTTCATAAAAATCCTTACCCTTTCAAAAATGTAAAGTGAAGAATTGAACATAAAGAAGAAAGATAAAACATTATGTGCAAGAGATATGGTTATCAACAAGGAAGACAAACTGTTAAAATATCATGTTCACAGTGTCTACTCAGTGCCTACTGAACTTCCTAAAATATATGTGAGATTTTGAATAGTATATCACAATTTTGTCTTTAGAAATTTCCCCCAGATCTATGAAACATTTAAAATTTGACATCTCCCTCAGAGCTCTCAGGGACTAAACCACCAACCAAAGAGTACACATGGTGGGACTAATGGCTCTAGCAGCATATGTGGAGGAGAGGCCCTTGGCCCTGTAAAGGTTCTATGCCCCATTGTAGGGGAATACCAGGGTCAGGAAGTGGTAGAGGGTGGGTTGATGAGCAAGGGGAGGGGGAGGAAACAGGTTTTTTTTTCATTTGTTTGGTTTTGGTTTTGTTTTTTTAATTTTAATTTTATTTTATTTTTCTCTTTTCTTTTTTTCAGAGGGGAAACTGGGAAAGGAGATATCATATGACATGTAAGTAAAGAAAATATCTAATAAAAAAGAAAAAATATCAATTGCACTCAGATAGTTTAAGCTATAGCATAATTTAAAAAGAAGTAAAACCACAAAATAAATTTATGTTTACTTAAGGAAGAAAGCTGATGTCTTAGTGTATCTTTTTAGAAAGTTCCACTGCCAAACGATTTTATCTCAGCTTTAAATATTTTAATGTTAAATGTGACTCAAATCTTTGTGCTTCACTATATTTCTATTGCGCAATGGTGTTCTAGTATTTACTCCAGAATTTCCTCTAGTATTCAACTCTGCAAATTTCTTGTCCACTCAATTAGTTGCAACTGAAAATGAGCAAAATGGTAAGACATTCTCAACCTTAAAATGTTTAAGACTGGAAACATTGGTTTAAGCTGGAAACATTGCTCAGCTGTTAAAGAGGCCCTGCTGCTCTGGTCTATAAGGATTGGGCTTAAGTTCCAAGCACAGGAATTGGGTATCTCACAACCGCCTGAAACTGCCCGTTTTTCTGTCAACTTGACACAAGTTAGAGTCATCAGAGAGGAAGGAGCCTCAGTTGAGAAATGCCTCCATGAGGTTCAGCTGTAAGGCGTTTTCTCAATTAGTGACCTCATGGTGGGTGGTATCATCCCTGGGCTGGTAGTCCCATGTTCTCTACAAAAGCAGGCGGTGGAAACCATCCAAGCAAACCAGCAAGCAGCACCCCTTCTCATCCTCTGCTCCTGCCTCCATGTTCCAGCCCAGATTGAATTCTTTTTCTGACTTCCTTCAGTGATGGACTTTAATCTGGAAGTGTAAGCCAAATAAACCCTTTCCTCCCCAACTTGATTTTGGGTCATGGCATTTAGTTGCAGCAATAGGAAGTCTAAGATACACACATGCATACATATTAACACAAACCAATATAAATACAAAGTAATCACTTAAATTTTTACTCTATATAAGACATAATACCATGTAACTTCCACAACTTCTTTTTTAAGTGGTTCAGTTATGAATCTCTAGTAATATATATTTAACCAGCTTTCTCTATATACCTGATTGTGTTATTTCAAAGGCTGTGGAGCCTTTTAGGATTTGAGCCTAGTTAATAAACAAGAATTACTAGCTGCCAGCCTTTCTTATCCCCAGTGGCTTTTTGTACTCCATGGTCCACCCACTGGGAACATGATTCTTAGGCCACATGCTCCTATTGCCAATAATTACATTCCCATCACCATAGCTTCTGTCTTAATTATTGTCTTCAATGCTGTGATAAAACACCGTGCTCACAATCAGCTTTGAAGGTGAAATGAGTTACTAAATGGTACAGCTTAGAGTACATCATTCAGAAAAGTCAGGGCAGGAACCTGGGGGTAGAAGCTGATTCATGCCTATGAAGAAGTTTTGCTTACTGGCTTGCTTCCCTTGACTTGTCAGCCTGCTTTCTTACAGGATCTTGGAGGGTGGCAGTGCCCACCAAGTGCTGACCACCACTCTCCTACATTAATTATTAATCAAGAAAATGCTACACAGGCTTGTCTGCAGACTGATCTTAGGGAGGCACTTTCTTTGTTGAGATTCCCCCTTCTCAAGCTGACATACAAACTAGCCAGGCCACCGCCCATGCTATCAGAGATTGAAATCTCTTTTAACTTGTGAAAGCTTTCCCTCCATCATATTCTTTCTGTGTGACATTGAATCTCAGTGATGCGAACAATAATCAAAAGATGCATCTGAGAGGCAAACTTACTGCACAGATGCTCTTCCTAAAGTAACTTCTGGGTCCTATGCCTTTTGTTACTGATACACTTTTCTAATTCTTATTGTTCACATGTTTAACTTTATTGCAAGCATTTCCTTCATCTGAGACATACTTTTTATTTTGTTACAGAGGGCAGTAGCCTTTATTCTAATACCAGGGTGGCCAATGCTCACACAGCACTCCCATCTGTGCTCTTCCTTCTGAAAGCTTTCTCTTTCGTGAGTCTTTTCTACCCTTGAAGTAATAATCTCTGTGACACTTGTGCATGAGACTTCCTGCCTAGATCCTCCCCAGCACCAAGCTCTGGCTTGTTTGAAGAGTAAATTTTCATCTTGTATGCCTGTGTATACATTTATTAATTTATAAGATCAATATTAAGATGAAATGTATTCTTGGGTTATATTTAAAGTTCCTCTTTGGAGATTGGAGTTGCTTCATCAGCAGTTTACTATAGTTGTAATAATTGCATGTGACAGGCTAGATGTATTTTCTGTCCTATTTTCTAAATCCCTGGGTGAAAATAGAACCCATTACATCTTGAACAAACACAGAATATATAGACACTTTCTTCCACAGGCATAACTTCCTGCTACAAGTAGATAGAGTATACTTTTTCTGAACCAAGCATCACTGTCCAGGTTATTCTATGAATCCATGGGAAGTAATTTCTCTTGCCATTTAAAGTTTAATCTAAATTAAAAGTAAACTTTTAAGGTAACATTAGTGATTTTAACTTTAGTATTAACAAAATACAAAAGTAAGTTTCAACATGAGTTTTGCTAAGAAATGGAGGATGCACATATAATTAAGATAAGAAAATCATGAATTATTAAAAGATTTACTTTTGACTTTTCCTTGCATTGCTCTGATTAATAACTAATTTTTTTTCTCTAATCATTTCTCAGAATTCAACACCTTTACACACTGTAGTCATGGAAGTCAACCTACCTGATCGGTGACAAGGTTTTATGACAAGACCTCTTTGGCCAGTAGTATTTCCTACCTACCAAGAATTTATAAGAGACTAAATAAAAAGTCACTCAGCCTTTAGTGATGGCCGGTGTAAAGGCATTTTGTCCCATGCCTGATCATGTGAGGTAGAGTCTCAAGACTCAGTGTTAGAGAAACTGCAGGATGTTCTCTGGCTTCAGTACAAGTATGTGCCTATGCACACACATAAATATGTGCACACATAAATAATAAATTTATTTCAAAAATCTTTTAAAGACTCATAGCTTTTTAAAATCTAAGAGGCAGAGAATCTTAATGAAAGACTCCTAAGCCAGAGTTCTCTAATCATGAAATATTTACTGACAGCTCAAGGTCAAAATATTTGAGAAAAATAAAATTAACTTTATAAATAATTGCATTCTTTATAGTAATGTGCATTGTGAATGCTCATGCTCAGCGTCTTTTGTCACGTCCAATTTTGACCAAAAAAAGAAATATTTACAAACTCATATATATACATTCTTCTACCTTATAAGGACAAAATTTACAAATGCATAATAGATGTTCTTAAAATGTATTTTGGGAGATTCTGTTTTAGAAAAAAAGGATTTTTTTTTGCAGCATTTCATATTTTCTAATAAAGGTGATGAAATGTTCAAGAATACAAACCCAAGGTAAGAGTGTTATTTAAAAATGGGCATTTGGAGATCTTCAACAAATTCTGAAATGTGTCTGCATTGAAGGGGAGAGAGTGACATCACTGAAACAACTAGGGAAATGTTGGGGGTGGGCGGTAAAGAACAGAATAGTGCATATCGTAGAGATGTCTAGAAGTTTAGGTTTGGTGGGTATTGATTTGTAACTGGGAATAATCCTTCTGTGGCACGGCTGCCTCCCAGATCATGTGACAAAGCATGGCGACACCTGTTTGTCTTACTGAAGGGGGTGGTGTATGACTTGGGTTTAGTGGGTAGAGGCTGAGACCACTGTCAAGTGTCCTCTGGTGCAAAGGTCAAATATGCCATTGTCACAAAGGCCATGACAAAGGTCTATCTCCCTAAACTGTCATTGGTTACAAGCCTGAGAAACTTTACTTTAGAATATAGTATCTGTAATTGGTACTCCACCTGCAGCTGTGAGCTGGGATTAAGGCAATGTGTAGAGTTTTAAAAATCAAGACAATGGGCCTATGTTTTCAATTAGCCAAAGGAAATCGGTACTTGCATCTCTTTTATTGGCAAGAGGTGTTCACTCTCCATCAGTATGACAAAGTACGTGAGATTAACATGCAAAAGGATACAATGTATACTTTGACTCACCTTTCCAGAGATGTGAGTCCATGTTGACTTGATCTATTTGTTCTAGCTTTGTGCTGGCCCTACAGAATCATAAGCAACAACTGGCCAAATGACTTTTTAGAACTTTAAAATAATTGATTAGACTGATTCACCTCATTTTACTTATGGTACATAAAGAGACATCATTGTGTATAAGAACATGTTTATTCTACCTCATAATCAACACGACTTGTCTAATAATATGTGTGTATGTGTCTGTGTGTATATATATGTGTGTGTGTGTGTGTGTGTGTGTGTGTGTGTGTGTGTGTGTGTATGTGTTCGCGGGCGCGCGCATTCATACGAATCACATGATGAGATTCTGTATAAGACCTAAGCAAAGAGATCTACAGCTTCTTTAGAGTATCCATTGATTCACAATTTCTGACTTACTCCTGCTTTATGTCCATAATGTGACCATGAAAAAAGAAAAAGAAAAAAAAGTGCTGCACAATCCTGCCCACAAGATGGCAGTGGAGAGACAGTGTCTGATGACAGGATTGTGGTGTCTAGTCTGGAGGAAAACACTTCTTTTTTTCTTGCTAAATCAATTTATGTCTGTCTATCAGAAGAGGATAAAGAGAAATTCAGAAGCATTGAGAGAGGAGAAATAGGAGACAATATTCGTGGGACATTTTATTTTTTATAAGAAACAAAAGGCAAAGGTGTTTCCTATAGGCCATGGATCTGTTATTTGCTCATGTGAGCAGAGGATGGACTGCCTAGTCAGACGTCAATGGGAGTAGAGGCCCTTGGCCCTGTGAAGGTTCTATGCCCCAGTATAGGGGAATGCCAGGACCAGGAAGAAGGAGAGGTTGGGGTGGTGAGCAGGGGATCGGGGGCAGGGTTTTTTTGTTTGTTTGTTTTTATTTTTGTTTTTTAATTTAATTTATTTTTTCTTTTTTTTGGAGGGGAAATTGGGAAAGGAGATATCATATGACATGTAAATAAAGAAAATATCTAATTAAAAAAAAGAAAATGTCTTCACATAATCACAGTATTATAGTATTAAATGCATGTGTGTGTTTTAGCAGAAGCAGATCCCTTAAACAATCCCTGTTATTTTCTTTCTGTATAGACTGATTAGATATGCTACCTTTGATTTAGTGGCTATTTTACTGCTGAGTATGATCCCATTTCGTTATTCAGTTGCAAAGAAATCAGTGATTTTTCATTCACTTACAGAAATATATCGCTCATGGTCACTTTTTGGACAGCATGTGAGTATTCAGATAAAAATTTTGTTCTTTTAACTATACATTGACTTCATAATAATAGTTTGTTTTGTATATGATTTAATGATTTTATTATCTTAGCTCCAAAATAATTTAACAACTTGTTCTTTTAATCTGTTTTCCCAAAATTGTTTAAAGAAGATACTGCTATTATATACAGTTTATAAAGTATATATTTAACAGGAGTATTTTATAGTAAACTGAATATATACATATTTACATATATATAAAATGAAGTAATCATATTGTTGAAGTGGTTATCATTAACAGAGTGGTCAAACCAACACAAAATGTTTAGATGTCCTTTGAAGCCAATTTCAATCCACTACTTGTTAAAAAAAGACTTGGTTTTTAAATCAAGGAAATTTGTCTCCCCAAAAACACTCTGCTCTTAGAAAAAATGGCTTTGTAGAAATAATGTAGTTTTTAAACATTTCTTTGTGTTCATGTATGTTTTAAGAGTACACTTATTTTGGTGAAGTAAGTTTTTGTTTATCAATGTGGTTTCTCTTTCTTCTTCTCTTTCTTTCTCCCTCCCTCCTTTATGCCATTCCTTCAAACTGTAAAACAAAATGCCCTTAAAAAAAATATTGTGATAATGAGAAAAACAGCTATTATATGTTTAAGATTAATGGGAATACTGTCTTAAATCAGTGTTCTATTGCTGTGGAGTGACATCATGACCATGGAAAACTTACTTTAAAAAAAAAAGGCTATTAATTAAGAGTAGATTATAGTTCAGAGGTTTAGTCCATTATCATTACAACATGGTACATGGCAGCACACAGATAGACATGTTTATGGAAAACTAGCTGAGAGCCCTTTATTCACATCGACAGGCAACAGTAAGAGACACTAGAACTGGCTCAGGCTTTTTAAAGCTCAAAGCCCACTCCCCAAGAACACACTTTCTCTAAGAGAACACACCTACTTTAAGAAAGCCATACATAATCCTTATCAAATACTTCCAATCCCTCCCTGACAACTGAGTATTCAAATTCATGACTTTATGGGAGGCATTCTTATTAAAACTACCATAAAAGGTCCTGTCTTTTCTAGAAAAAATTAAGACATAGAAATATATTTAATAGCTAGTTTCTAATCAGTTCGTTTGACAGTTTTATAACTATATGCAGTACATTCTGGTAAAATGTACTCAAGGCCTGTCTTATTACCCTCTCACCTCCAACACTACCTTTTCCTACAAACAAGTCCTCCTTCCAGTGTCCTGTCTTTGCTTTGAGACCCAATGAGTTTAATGAGGGCCATGTGAAAGCACGTGTGATGCTAGCAATCAACAGTAGACTAGTCAGTGAAGACTTTAGTTCCCCAGGCAGATGTCAGCTTCAAATAGTTCCCAGGTGGGAGGGAAAGGTGTCATAGGGAATCCCCCAATCATAACTGAGTGATAATAATGATGTGTTAGAACAGCGGGTCGCATCAGAACATACCACTCACTAGGCCCAAACAGTTCCACGTGTAAGAGGTTTAATTGAGAAGGAGAGAGGGGGCAGTAGCAGAAAGAGAGGAGGGAGAGACAGAGAGAGAGATGGAGGAATGTTTCCCGTATATATGGGTTCTGATGTAGTGGCCACAGGTAAAGGTAGGAGGTGAGTCTAATGGATTCCTGGAATATGGTGGCTGTTGCCCTGGCAACAGGTCTGTGAGACCTGCTCACAGGCTTTGGATGCCCTGATGCTAACAAATAACACACCCAATTTATTTATTTATTTATTTATTTATTTATTTATTTATTTAGAGACAGGGTTTCTCTTTGCAGCCCTGGCTCTCCTGGAACTCACTCTGTATACCAGGCTGGCCTCAAACTCAGAAATCTTCCTATCTCTGCTTCCCAAGTGCTGGGATTAAAGACATGCGCCACCATTGCCAGCAACAGACACAGTTTAATGCAGGTTTTGAGTATGCAACTGTTTCTATGAGGTCTGTAAGTGAAACCACCAGGTGATGACCAGGTGACTTCATAAGTGCACCTTGAGGTACAGCTCTCTGTTGCTTGTCTCTGTTATTCTCCACCCCCCCCATGATGTTTCCTGAGCCACAGAAAGGGTGCTATGACTATTCTATTGAGGAGAAAGCACTCGACACTGGCTTCTTTTCAATACTTTGACCAGTCATGAGTCTCTGCATTGACTAACATTTGTTACAAAAGGAGGCTCATTTGACAAATGTTGACAGAATCACTTTTCTATCACTACAAACGTAATTATTTAGGAGATGTTTGACAACATGTTCATTTAGTCATTTATCAAAACAGAAGTAAGGAATTTGTCATTATGGTCTATGACTTCTCCATATTTGGACCTTGAGTCAACTCTACAGTAGCAGATATGAAATGCCTGCTACAGAACTGGTATCAGATTCAATCAGAATGCAGTTGACTACCTCTATGATAGCTATACACCCACCTGCCTCCTCCTATAAGATACTCCATGGATCTTAATCAGAGAAGTACTTGTACTTGTGTAATGCAATAAGGTTGTGTTTTTGCATTTTGTTTTTCTTACAAAAGTACAGACACTTTTATAACTGTTCTCCTTAAACTTACCTGTCAATGAACAATGGCTTGTTATCATGGAACTTTATTTAGCAATACCCTGATAATAGGCTGATAAATAAAGATCATGCTATCAGGATTAAGATAAGAGTTAACAGTGGCATCTATCCATTTATATTTAGAAATTCTTGTTTTATTTCTATCATATTTCATTCATTTTACCATAGAAATCCCTATTATTTATTAAAATAATATAACATCTGCTTCTTAACTAGATTTACTTAAGATAAACACTAGTATACTTCAGGAAAACAGTAAATATTAGCTGTACAGCAGCTCCTTCATACAAGTGTGTCTGTAAATAACTCCGCTCTGGCTATGAGATTATGTCACAGCAATTGTTCTTCATTGTGATTCGGCATGAAAATCACTGGGGCTCTTTAAATATATACAGGCTAGGTTGCCTGCCGTCCCACACCCATTAAGCTATAATCATTAGAAGTAGAGTCCTGTCACTGATTGCTCTCAGAGCTCCACAGTTGTTGCAGCCGCCAGCAGCCTCATAGGGACAGTGTCTTCTGGAAGAGGGGAAGGGGCCTGCGGGAAATTAAGAGAATGGGATGGTGAGAGGAATTAAAAAAAAAAAAAAAGGGACCGAGGCATGGTTTCTGCTCACAGTCCAGAGTGTATTATCAAACTGAGAAATCAAGCAGGCAGGCAAAAACCCGCCCTTAGTCCACCAACATCTTGTGGCCAAATTAGCATCTGGATGCTCATCTACCAGGCAAAGCCAATTCCTATGGGCGAAGCTGTTAGCTGGAACTTCTTTGAGGCAGAGAAGTAGAAGGAACAAAAGGGCTTTGTTTAAGTCAAGAAGCCTTGCCCCAGGTGGGCTGCTTGTGGCCGGGCAAGGTCTGAGACAGCCAGCTCCTGGCTGGGGGGAGGTCACACACAGTGTTTTTAATGTGTGGCTATCGCTGAGAACCAAAGGGTTGCAGGGTGCAGATTTTAAAGAGTGAAGAGCAGATATTCTGACCCAGGTACAAATTTATGTGTAAAGACTGCCACAAACAAGTAAGTATAATGATATAATCAGAGTAAAGATTTCATATAGCAAGGTTTCTTTTACCACGAATAACATAATATTTCAGTGTAAAGGACCCACAGTTGCCCAGCAGATTAGAGAGTTGCTTTCTGAGCAGTTCCTACTGGGACCATGCTTAGGTTCAACCCTTTAGTTTAATTACTCACCTCTGCAAGCCACTTGACTCTTAGAGGCAACAGTTCCATTTTAATAAAAAGAAGGAAGAGTGGATATTGACATAAATGCCCTGCTAAAGATCTGTCCAGCTGCAATTTTTGAACCATGACTTGCTCCTGCTTTATTTGTTTCTAATGATAATAATTGAAAGTTGAATTACAGAGGCTATACATGAGGTTCCACTTCAGTTTTTTTTTATAGTATATATAGATCTTGAAAACTAATTTTTCTTCCCTTGAGCTGACAGTTCAGCCAGCAAGCAACCTTTTTAACAGCCTTACCCAGAGAGGAAACAAGCTTGAGTATGCAGAGAACACAGGGCTGACCTAGTAATGAGGCCAGCACAATGGCATTGATTTTCTTTTTTGACCTTCCTTTCCATTTAACTATTTGTCAATACTGGAGAGAGGAAGCTGTGGAATAGAATTTTCAGAAGCTTTGAAAATAATATAATTCGTCCAACAAGGAAGCTGGAATGAAATTTTGACATAGAGTGAAAGCTGCAAGTAAAATGACAATTCTCACTTCTACTGCAGGCTCAACAAAATATTTTAAACAGTTAAGCAGTTAAAATATTTTAAGATGGTGTGTGTGTGTGTACCAAATGTGTATAGACATGAGTGCCATAGTGCATATGTGGACAGAGGACAAATTTGTGGAGCCAATTCTCAACTTCTATAT
Source organism: Mastomys coucha (assembly GCF_008632895.1). NCBI lineage: Eukaryota > Metazoa > Chordata > Mammalia > Rodentia > Muridae > Mastomys > Mastomys coucha. The sequence continues at coordinate 238,992,035 of NW_022196905.1, forward strand.
TTTTATAGGTTCCGGGAATTTGACTCATATCCCTAGGCTTGCTGGGTATGTTCCACATCTGCCTCCTGAGCCATGTTGCTGGCCCTCAAATATATATTTCATCTCATGGTTATCCTAAGGTTATGACTGACACTACTCTTATTTTCCCTGTATGAGAAGCTTAGCTTTCTTTCTCCCTTTTTTTCTTTTCTAAGCCTAATATCTTTCTTGATCTTTTTTTATCTTTCTTGACCTCACATGGGCCACTTCTCTGAAGCATCTCATAATATTTCTAATACATTCATTACTTTTTCTGAAGGCTGGGCACTCATTGCCAGTATAGAGTATCACTTGATGAGTTCTTCAAGGTCAAAGCCAAGTCTCATTCATATCCCTTACTCTTGGTATAACACAAGGCCCACAACAGGCCCTGTGTCTGACTTTCTGTCTGCTGCCTGTGGATCAGGACGCAACTATCAGCTATTTCCCCAAAACCATGCCTACCATCCTGTGACTTCATATATGGTGTGTCATGTACAGTGGAGGTAAAAGTAGCAAAGGATAATTAGAAAATGTTTGTTTGTAAATTATTTTGCTCTATGAAAAAAATGGTTCCATATACCCTTACTCATTATGTGCTAGTCTACAATAGAAAGTTTGTTGATAACCAGTTTTCTTTTTTTTTATTAGATATTTTCTTTATTTACATGTAAATTTCTCCTTTCCCAATTTCACCTCCAAAAAACAAACAAACAAGCAAACAAAAACAACAAGAAAAACCCCTGTTGCCTTCCCCCTCCCCATGCCTGCCACCTCACCTTCTCCCACTTCTTGGCCCTGGCATTCCCTGACACTGGGGCACAGAACCTTCACAGGGCCAAGGTCCTCTCTCTGACAGTACCTGACTAATACAGATGTAGAGGCTCACAGCCATCCATTGAACTGAGTACATGTTCCCCAATGAAGGAGTTAGAGAAAGGACCTACGGAGCTGAGGGGTTTGCAGCTCCTTAGGAGGAACAACAATATGAACTAACTAGCACTCTCAGAGCTCCCAGGGTCTCAACCACCAACCATGAACTGCACATGGTGGGTCTAATTGTTCTGGCAGCACGTGTATAGTAGAGGATTGCAAAGACAACCAGTTTTCTCACAGCATATTATTAGATACATACTCAATTCTTAAAGGGAAGATTAGCTGAGTGTGATATATTCTGAATGGACACTGATAGAGTAGATGGATATAATTCCAGTGTTGACCCAGAAAGTATTTTTAAAATTTATTTGTGGGAGGAAAGTGTTACTGGTCATTAGTGGTAGCATAGATATTGGTGACAAAATGGTCAATCAATATGTGTTATTGTTTAAAGATCAACATATGGATTATGAACATGTCTATGTAGCAGACATATCTGAAAGACTACAAGCAAAGGTGAACATTTTGAAAGTAGGCCAGCTACAGAGAAAAATATCCCAATAGTATGAATTAACATCAAGGCATACTGTGGCTTATGTATAAATTTCTGTTACTGGACTCAATTTAGTCTCAAATTCACTTCATCATTATGTATATATGTGTGTATGTGGTTAAGTATAAATGTATTCTAGATAGATAAAGTATTTGCAGAGGGGCAAGATCTTTGAGAATTAAAAGTACATATTTCACAATGATCCCCTTTCTCTTCTTATGGGTCAGTTAATTTCAGATTAATATCCCCTGTAGTGTGATCATTATCTATTAATCTATATGGCTGTCTATTTAGAATATGAGTCTTTTACAGCAGAACTACAAATCATATTCTGTTTATACTTATCTCTCCAGTGTATTTACAGACTTTCTAATGTGTGTTTGTATATGTGAGTAAAATTAGATAAGCATATTAATTCTTGATGCTGTGAAAGAGAATATGTAAAATTATTTATAGTTCTACATAGTCTGCTTTTTATATGTCTGTTCTGAAATGGTGTTTGAACAATGAAGACTTTCAGAGTTTTGGAAACTACCTTAGAACATTTAATATTGTACAATTTTTCCTCAGTGTAATGCTTACCTACTTTAGGAAAAGAAAACTAAAAAACAATATGTGTTCTGAGTGAGCATGTCCCTAAAGCCTTCTATAATTGCGTAGTTACTTTCCAGCTAATGGAATGTTGGGAAGAATTAGGAAGTGTGTCCTTGTTGGAGGAAGCATGTCCTTAATGGAGGAGGGATTGTCTGGTTGGAGGAAGTTTGCAGCTGGGGTGGATTTTGAATTTCAGAAGTAGACTCTAGGCCTAGTGCCTGTCTTACTGATTGCTATCTGAAGTATTGTCTGGTTGGAGTAAGTAGACTGTAGGCCTAGTGCCTGTCTTACTGACTGCTATCTGAAGATGAGGATGCTAATCTCAACAAGAGAACTTCTGGCCAGATGCTCAGACTGTTGTTCTCAGCTCTTCTGTAATGAAATCAAAAGAGAACGTCTATTTTACCAAAGTGTCTGATCTCTCCAGGGTGGCCAATATTTAACAGTAATGTCTAACGACACATGGAATAGGGATGAGTACAAATAGTTAACTCTTTTCCTATGTTTCTGGAATTTCTCATAGACTATTCTCACATAAAAACCATTTAAGGGTAGTTAGAAACGTGTTAGAATTAATGTATTAAAAAAAAAGTGTGGTATATATACACACTAGAATTTTATTCAGACAGAATGAAAACTAAAAGTATGAAATTCAGAGGAAAATGAGTAGAACTGGAAGATATTAAGTGAGGTGGGTCAGGCTCGGGATAACATACACTATAGGCGCTTTTTCAGTTACTCCTGCCTTGCAAATATTAAACATGTGAATTGCTATGGGAGTAATCTGCTTAAAGCCCAAGAAGCAGAAAATGAGTTGATGAGATTAGAAAGAGATGGACAGTGGGGAAGGCAATGTAACCAAGGACAAATTAGAAGAGAGAAGGATGAACCTGCAGCCAAAACTGAGTAAGAGAAATGAGGAACAATGGCAAATGAAATATACATAAAATTTTCATGAGGGAAGCTGTTACTATGTATGAATGTTAGAAAAAATAAAACAAATAGTTATTAATCATATCAACAAAAAGAGAAAATTTAGTTGGGACTGAGCCAAAATATAGCTTTGCTCTCTTTCAACAATATCCTTCTATTTACATAATTTATAATCAAAACAAGGCTTCTAGTATTGTCCCCAATGTGTAGTTGGCATGTCTTCATTCTCAGTGCTGAGCAGTGTTTATCCATAGACATAGAACCTGGTATGTGTGTCCATTCGAATGCTCATTGGTTTACATATTGTTTCTAGTTTTCATAAATAGGAAGTTTATTAGTAAGTAACAACCGGGCCAGTTAGAGTCCTGTGTTCTTTCCTTTCAGCAGAGATGCATGTCATTCCATCATGCTTGCAATGGTGATTAATTAGTGGGATTAAGTAACATGCATTCTAGGGAAGATCCTTTCATATCTAGGAGAAGCATGAGTGCCTGGCTAATTAGCAATGCCTCTCATTTGTGCAATAAGGGATTAAGACATACACTTTCTCCATCCCAAATGACACATTCTACACCTCTTTCCAGGGACATTTACCCAAAGATTTATATTTCTCAAATTCTCAGTAAGTTTTGTATTTGCTCTTCCTCATGTATACAGGTTAATAAGCATTGATTAAATGAGCTAATTATCTTATCTAAGACAAACTTCATAGATTTCACTCTAAGCTAAAACTCAATTTATTTTAGAGCTGGTATTTTCTTTCTAGAGTATAAGAGGAGGAAAACATAGAATGTTTAACTTTTGAGAGCTTTGATTTTCTTAATAAATGTCTGTCAAATAACTGGTCCTGGCAAAGTAAAATGTATTGTGGCACTAGAAGACATAAAGAATGGATAATTTTTTACAAAATAAAATTAATAGAGAAGTATTATGTGTTAAGTGTATTTAATATATGTAATGCCCCTTTAAACTATTTGTGTAAGGGGACATTATTTGTATTTTATTGGGTTTCAAGGTGATGAATTACTAATTAAGTCACTTCATGTGCTAAGTGTTTATGTTTTTAATTAATTCTTAAATTTCCTACAGTTTTTCTATTTGTTTAGAAATGGTATATAGAAGTACAAACCAATCTATTTCACCTTCATGTAACATACATTACGCATGTTTTCCTTTGTGGGAGTAGAATTTTGTTATCACTTATGGAGGCCAGAGTTTGATGTGTGCATTTTGCTTAATTGCATACTGGATCTGAAAACACACCCACAATCACAAACACATGCATGCACACATACATGTGTGCTTAACACACACACATATGCACAAACACACACAGAGAGACACAGACACATAGACAAACACACACAGAAACAGACACAAGGACATGGACACACAGACACACAATAAACTTTTAATTTTTCTATATGAGTCTAATCTATGTTTTATGTTTCTGTAGAAATTAGTAGTTAGATGAATGACACTTAGGTATTGTTCACCTGAGGGGTAAAATATATGTTTTCTACTCTTATGTCTGAGAGCATTCTCTTCTGCTTCAATCAAAAACTACAGCTGGATCAATTACAACTCTTGAGTTATAAAAAGCCAAGAAGCTTTACTCTGTGTCCTATTAACACTTGCTCCTAGAGATGTGACAAGCTGTACAGTAGCAATTTAATAGCTCAGAGACTGTGTGAGAGAAGAAACAGATAGGGGCTTTAGTCCAGATCTCAGCCTGAGTCTGTCCTTCAACTACTATAACTCAGGGTAGATGTGTGAGAAAACTGTCTTGTACAGAGACCAATGCAAAGCCCCAGATCCCTAGTAATAGAAGCGCTACCACCAAGGGAGACTTTTAAAGCCGGGAAATACTGGCCTCTGGGAATTCTAACCCCAGAATGAGCAAGCCTAGTGGCATTGTTACTTAAATTAATAAACTTCTGAACTCATTTGCCGAGATAATAGCATCACATTTCCAATTTTTTATACTTGAATGATTAGTTCCTAACTCAATACTTGTCTAGGTCTCCTCTATTAGTAATAATGTCTTCATTTAGATATGGAATTTACTATTTTTTATATTATCCCCCAAATAACATCAAGGTACAGATAGGGTAGCAAATACAGCCAAATGATTATTTTGCCCTTAGTGGAGGATCTCACAGGAAGGGAAGATTAGAGTATCTATGCACAAAGGCAAATTTAATATATAAATATAAGACATAAAAATTCTACATCAATACAAATCACACAGGCGAAGTAGCAGGAAACCTCTGTGAACCAGTCTAAAACTAATAGATATAGAACTGAATATTTAAAAGTACCGCATCCTGGTATAAACTCAAAGCACAAAAACAATGAAACTAAAACACAATGTCATTCATCTGACGTTTATATGTCCTTCTGTATAAAGGTGAACACAGTTTCATGGCACAAGCTTACAGGATAGAGCAATGCAATATTACATAGGACATGATAGAAGGCTTATTCTACAGGATGTGTTATGTTTTAGACATAAGTGGAAATGTGGATGATACCATTTAGCGCTAAATGCTCTTATTTGATTCCCTCAGCACATAAGCCTATGTAGGTCTTTCAGTTGTAGGTTTTATTTCTTACTTCATTAGTGAGCCATTCCCTGACTGCATATTCTGAGAGACCATAGGGACAATGATGTATTTCATCCTTAGAGGAAATTGCATATCTCAGCACAAGGAAAGAGAGGATTTATGAATCATCTTTCCTGGTGGTCTATTATAATAATATCAGTAACTGTCAATAATCCATTAGCATGTGAGCACTCAAATTAAGGCAATAATTACCTGTCACTCTCTCACTAACACTGCATGCAGTTAAGAGTCTTTATCTGATGGCATTTCCATCTGTTAAAGACAGAGAAGCTGTGAAATCAAAGAGAGGATAAACAAATATTTACCACTTATTTACTGAGATGTTAAACATTAAAGATATCACCATGTAAATGAAAAATATTTCTATCTAAATGTTGCTTTGATATTAAGAGTGAGTTTTCAAGTTTCCCTCTCTGCTGGGAGCTGATCCTGTGCCACAGCACTCTATACCCAAATATTGCCAGGAGAAAGCTGGCCTCCCAGGAATGCAGACAATCCTGTGAGTGCAGGTAAGACCACCACTTCTGCTAAGAGGGACCCACCCAGAAACCTCAGGATTCAGGGACCTAGGAGCAGCCTGGTACAGGAGCCTTCCGGTTTCCCTCTGTAACTGATCCTGTGCCACAGCACTCCATAGCCAAATACAGACAGTAGAGAGTTGGTCTCCAAGGAGTGCCGAAACACCTGAGAGCACAGATTAGACCACCACTTCTCTTCAGATTCCTGGCCTAAGAGGAACCCTCCCAGAGCCATCAGGACACAGAAACAAAGAAACAGCCAGGGACAGGATCCTTCTGGTTTCTGTCTCCACTCCAGAGCTGACCCTGTACCACAGGTCTTCATACCCAAATTCTTCCTGGAGAGATGTAGTCTCTCAAGACTACTAACACACGGGTTTGCAGGAGGGACAAGTCACAGTCAGAGACAGCAAGACCAGCTAACACCAGACATAACCAAATGTGAGAGGTGAGAACAAGAACATAAGCAACAGAAATCAAGGCTACTTGGCATCATCAGAACCCAGTTTCCCACCACAGCAAGCCCTGGATACCCCAATACACCAGAAAAGCAATACTCTGATTTACAATCATGCCTCATGATGATGATAGAGGACTTTAAGAAGGACATAAATAACTCCCTTAAAGAAATATAGGAAAACACAGGATAAAAAGGTAGAAGCTCTTAAAGAGGAAACACAAAAAACCCCTTAAAGAATTACAGGAAAATAAACCCGAACACATGAAGGAATTGAACAAAAACATCAGGGATCTAAAACTGGAAATAGAAACAATAAAGAAATCACAAAAGGAGACAACACTGGAGATAGAAAACCTAGAAAAGAGATCAGGAGTTATAGATGCAAGCATCACCAACAAAATACAGGAGATAAAAGAGAGAATCTCAGGTGCAGAAGATACCATAGAAAACATTGACACACCTATCAAAGAAAGTGCAAAATGCAAAAAGTTCCTAACCCAAAACATCCAGGAAATCCAGGACACAATGAGAAGATCAAGCCTAAGGATAATTGGTATAAAAGAAAGCAAAGATTCCCAACTTAAAAGGCCAGTAAATATCTTCAACAAAATTATAGAAGAAAACTTCCCTAACCTAAAGAAAGAGATGCCCATGAACATACAAGAAGTCTACAGAACTCCAAATAGGTTGTACCAGAAAAGAAATTATTCCCATCATATAATAGTCAAAGCACCAAATGCACAAAACAAAGAAAGAATACTAAAAGCATTTAGAGAAAAAGTTCAAATAACATATAATGGCAGACCTATCAGAATTACACCAAACTTCTCACCAGAGACTATGAAAGCTAGAAGATCCTGGGCAGATCTCATATAGACCCTAAGAGAACACAAATACCAGCCCAGACTAGTATACCCAACTAAACTCTTTTAATTACCATAGGTGGAGAAACCAAGATATTCCACGACAAAACCAAATTTACACAGTATCTTTCTACAAATCCAGCCCTACAAAAGAAGAAAATTGATTGAAAACACCAACTCAAGGAGGGAAACTACACCCTAGAAAAAGCAAGAAAATAATCTTCTTTTTCAACAAAAGCAAAAGAAGATAATCACACAAACATAAAAATAGCATCCAAAATGACAGTGAAGCAACAATCACTATGCCTTAATATCTCCTAACATCAGTGGACTCAATTCCCCAGTGAAAAGACATAGACTAACATACTGGATATGTAAACAGGACCTGTCATTTTGCTGCATACAGGAAATTCACCTCAGTGTCAAAGACAAACATTACCTCAGAGTAAAAGCCTGGAAAATAATTCTCCAAGCAAATGGTCCCAAGAAACAAGCTCAGGTAGCCATTCTAATGTCAGATAAAATTGATTTCAACCAAAAGTTACCAAAAAGGACAAGGAAGGACACTTCATACTGGTCAAGAAAAAAAAATCTACCAAGATGAACTCTCAATTCTGAACATCTATGCTCCAAATGCAAGGCCACCCACATCCATAAAAGAAATTTTACTAAAGCTCAAATCACACAGTGCACCTCATGCAATAATAGTGGGAGACTTCAAAACCCTACTCTCATTAATGGACAGATCATGAAAACACAAACTGAACAGAGATACATTGAAACTAACAAATGTTATTAACCAAATGGATTAAACAGGTATCTATAGTCCATTTCATCCTTAATCAAAAGAATATACCTTCTTCTCAGCACCTCATGGTACTTTCTCCAAAACTGATCATATAATTGGTCACAAAACAGACCTCAACAGATGTAAGAAGATTGAGAAATCCCATGTATCCTATATGATCACCACAGACTAAGGCTGGTCTTCAATATTAATAAAAACAACAGAAATCATGGCATTATTATGGGGACAGGTACATAGATCAATGGAATACAATTGAAGACCCAGAAATGAACCCACTCAACGATGGTCACATGATCTTCTACAAAGATGCTAAAACCATCCAGTGGAAAAAAGACAGCATTTTCAACAAATGGTGCTGGTTCAACTGGAAGTCATCTTGTAGAAGAATGCAAATTGAACCAGTCTTATCTTCCTGAACAAAGTTCAAGTCCAAGTGGATCAAGGACCTCCATATAAAACCAGATACACTGAAACTAATGGAAGACAAAGTGGTTCTCTCAAATACATGGGCACAGGGGAAAAGTTCTTGAACAGACCACCAATGGCTTATGCTCTAAGATCAAGAATCAACAAATGCAAAGGATACTATCAATATGACAAAATGGCAACCAACAGAAAGGGAAAAGTTCTTTACCAATCTCACATCGGATAGAGAGCTAATATCCAATATATATCAAGAACTCAAGAAGTAGACTCCAGACAACCAAATAACCCTATTAAAAAATGGGAAACATAGCTAAACAGAAAATTCTCAACTGAGGAAACTAGAATGGCCAAGAAGCATCTAAAGAAATATTCAACATCCTTAGTCACCAGGGAAATACAAATAAAAACAACCCTGAGATTCCACATCACCCTAGTCAGAATGGCTAAGATCAAAAACTCAGGTGACAGCAGATGATGGCCAGGATGTGGAGAATGAGGATGACTCCCCTCCATTGCAAGGATGTGCGTTTCTCAAATTGAATGCAAGGCACACAGCTTGTTTTCCTCCATTTATTACCATAGGATTACACTAATGTTTGCTTTATGTTTGTATAGGAATCACTTGTTTAAATTTGATCAAAATAAGATATCTTTGGAAAAGACTGGAGTTGTGAATAACACATACAGAAGACTTAATTTTAGTAAAGTAATACTAAAGGAAAAACCTCAATCTAGACCTATTCTACAATAAACATATTTATTCCAGGTTTTATCTGATGTGCATTTATAGGCCATCAAGGGACTTCAGGTTAAAGATTTATCAACTGGGGGAAATGTTGAAAGTCTATATATTTGGAGCCATTCACTTCTAGAGACAGATGTGTCATTGTGAAATTTATATAAATATATAATTGAGACGAGTTCTGAAACACTGATGGCCTTTTAAATTCATCTATAAATTAAGAGTCTAATTCCTAGCAAACACACCTGACTCATTAGATAAATGAGAATCCTGTACTCTGAGACAAATGGAAGGATTCCCCTATAACAAGGGGAAGGAAGGAAGGAAGAAAGGAAGAAAGAAAGAAAGAGGAAAGGAAGAAAGAGGGAGGGGTGAGGGAGGGAGGAGGGATGGAGAGAGGGAGAGAAGGAGAGAAGGAGGTGGGGAGAAAGAAAGAAAGAGAAAGAAACAAAGAAAGAAAGAAAGAAAGAAAGAAAGAAAGAAAGAAAGAAGGAAGAGAGAGGGGTGAGGGAGGGAGGAGGGATGGAGAGAGGGAGAGAGGGAGAGAAGAAGAGGGGGGAAGAAAGAAAGAAAGAGAAAAAGAAAGAAAGAAAAAAGAAAGAAAGAAAGAAAGAAAGAAAGAGGAAGGGAGGAAGGGAGATAGAGAGAGAGGGAGGGAGAGAGGGAGGGAAGGAGAGAAGGAGAGAGAGAAAGAAAGAAAAGAAAGAAAGAAAGGAAGAAAGAAAGAAAGAAAGAAAAAAGAAAGGAAGGAAGGAAGGAAGGAAGGAAGGAAGGAAGGAAGGAGAAAGAAAACCAAACAGAAGAAGCAGTCCAAAGAATCTGTCTGTGTCACCCAGAAAGCAAATACAAAAAGGTTTGCATTAAAAAAAAATAATATGAGAAACATCAAATAGTGTGCTTATGCACCAAACATTGGTTTATGAGTGGAATGAATGGCAGATTTTGCACACTGCACTGCTGGTACAAAGGAAGTGAATGTCCTTGTGAGAGAAACACTTCAGTCATACCCTTAATGCTGTGGCTCTGGTTTCACACAGGTGGAGAGGATACTCTCTGTTGATTTCTTATTTGTTGGTCCCCTTCTGATGTACAGATTACTAGATCATTACAGGACACCAGAGTTGGGTGCATGGTAATTGATTCACTCCCAACCCCTGTCACAAACAAAAACAAAAACAAACAGACAAAACATAGCCACAGTGGGTTATTCAGCCATGGATAGGTGTAAAGATAAACAATGCAGGAACAAAGTTCAAGCTGATATTAGTGTTGCAAAACTATCTTATATTCCCATAAATAGGCAAGTTATGATCTTGGCCAGCAGTATCCTTTCATACAGGGAGAAATATGTCCGATATGTTATTGGGAAAACTAGGCAAGATCTGAATGAGAACTTTGTTGATCACATTAAACAGTTGGTCAAATAGTAAAAATAATATAGAATAAGTTAGTAGTGATTTTCAAACCATGCCATTTGATTTTTTATACCTTTTTGCCTTCTATTATTGTTGATAAGAAATATATATTACTGTAATCATTTTTCTCCATGCATAATGAATTACCTTTTCTTTTGCTGTGTCTATCTTTTTCTTCCTTAACTTAGATTTTAGAAGTTTTATTTCTATTATGTTCAAGCATAGTTTCTTTCAATTTATTACTGCCACAGTTATCACTTTCCTGATTCTTCTCCCAAAATCTGCCTGCTTTTATGTTTTTCTCTGAATTCTTAGGCATTGCTTAAACATCATTAAACACATTTTGACCATATCTATCTCATCCTACTATACCAACTCCTCCCAGGATTCCTCATATCATCCTCTTAAATTCAAGTTCCTTTACTTTTATTATCATATATATATATATATATATGCATATATATATGAACATAAACATATATAAATATGATTATAAAACCTACTAAATTTAAATTTCTACCTGCATTACAATGGCATAGAGTTCACAACTGATCATATACAACCTCTCAGGTGCCTCATCCTGAAGAAAAGACTGCCTCAGCAGTCACTGAAGGCCTGTAGCACTTTCACCAGGGGTCGTCCTTTGCAAGCCCTTCCCTCACCCATGGAGGACTATTGACTGGTATGTGCTGCTTCTGCTGCATGAGCTGTAAGTGTCAATATTGCTTTTATTTCCTCAGATGAAGTTATGAGATGAGAGATGTAATCAAGCTGTGCAAATACATAGCTTAGGCTGAGCCCAGAAAATAACCCTAGTCCTAGGACTGGAAGCTTCTAGCCTCCATACAATCTGATCTTCTGTAAGCCTGGATCATAAAGGCTTCAGCCTTCAGCTTCCATCTGCTAACTTAGCGATAGAATGTTTCAGGCTTACTTACTACTGAATCAACTTACTCTTTTTAGCTTGTTCTGAAATCTGGCTGGCTGGTTCAATTCATCTGTTCTGGCTCAAACTCTTCTCCAAAGGAACTGACTCAAACTGGCTTCCCAGGGATTTTGAGTGGAACTGAATTGAACGGTACTGAATTGAATTCAGTTAACTCTCTTTTCCTCACTGCTCTTTAAGAAGCCCCTCTTTCCTGTCTGTGCTCAGGAGAACTGGGCATATTCTATATATTGCTGTCTCATTCTCTCAAGTCTTTCACTGATGCATCACTATCTCTTCTCCTTATTTAGATGTCATTGTTTGGGATTAAACATGTGCACTAAAGGTGTGTCTGTATTCCAGCCAAAGGGATCAAAGGTCTGTATTCTAGATAAACCATGTCTTTGGATGTAGGCCCTTTTGAAAGCAGATGTTCCTGGATTAAAATTCCTCTACAATGAATGGAACATTCCAGAAAACCCTGTTTTGTATCAGTCCTCTTGGTATTCTTTACAACCTTTTGGAATTTTATTGGAGTAGTTCATATAGTATTTGTGCTTGTCATCAGAGCATCTTTTATGGAGAGTTCAATTGGGCTGGGCACTTTTATGTCAACTTGATGCAATCTTAAATCATCTGACAGGAAGGAACCTCCATTAAGAAAATAACTTCTACCAGGGAGTGATGCACACCTTTAATACCAGCACTAGAGAGGCAGAGGCAGGCATGGTTCTCTGAATTAGATATCAGCCTGATTTACAGAGTGAGTTCCAAGGCAGCAAGGGGCAATACATCCTTGCTCACAAGCAAGGTGAAACCCTTTCTCAACAAGCAAATAAACTAACAAGAGAAGAAAAAAAGAAAAGAAAAAAAGGCAGAAAACTAGAAAGGGAAAGAAACAAGGAAAAAAGAAAGAAAGAAAATGCATAAATTTGGACTGTTAAAAGTTATATAGGACTTTTTAAAATTATTGATCAGTGAGGTAGAGCCCAGGCTTTCATGAGAGGCACCCTGGGCAAGTAGGTAGTCCTATAAGAAAACATGTTGATCAAGTCATGAGGACCATGCCAGTAAGCAACAAACCGCCATAGGCTCTACATCAGCTTCTGCCTCCAGGTTCCTACCCTGTTTGATTCCCTGTTCTGTCCAGTAACTATAGTGTGGAAGGGTAAGACAAATGAGCCCTTTCCTCCTCTACTTATTTTTGGTTAAGGTTTTTCATCACAGGAATAGGCATTAGTGCTATATTTATCTACTGAAGAACTCTAAATAGCCCTATTCAAGTATCTGGTACTCCAAGCTTCAGCAGTGGAATATCACAGTTAACCTAATTATTTACATATAATAAATATTTATATAAAGTACAAGGGTTGTTTCTTTATCATTACTCCCATATGTACACATACACACAAACATATATGTCTCATGTGTTCATATATATATCGTATGTTTGTGTGTATAATTAGTGACATTAAAGCTTTTGCAAAAATACAGTTATAATGCATTCATAATTCCATGTGTCATTTATATGTAAATGCATACAACAAGGCCATAGACTTTTGTTTAATGCATAAATGTATGCTGTCAATTGACTGATTGTGTCTAGTATGACTCCAATAATTTTGCAATCCAAATTGTGGGTTTGTTTACAGAGTAAATGAGCCTTTGAGGTTTCTCATTGTCTAAATTCACAGGTGGTTTTGAGTTAACATATTTTCATCTTGCCTCAGTTGCTACTTGTTTCACTCCATGTCTTGCCTTTCTCTTGATCTTATAAACCCTTGAAACAAGTAACTCATTTTTTGGGTTACTCCTTTCCCTTCAGAAGCAGACTACTTTTAATCAGAATAACAAGTGGTCCCAATCTTCTGTAGGAGTAAAAACTGTGTATTTTATCTGATCTCTATATCATTGAGACTCATCTCAAATGAGTTCAGAAATGTTAGTATAGAAGCAGCAATGTTCCTGGTGTGTGGCACACATCCCATCATTAGGAGATCTAGAACTCTTTTATTTTGGAGTACTGCAGCAGCAAAAGAACTTAGTTGGTTCTGAAGGATGTTAAGCCAAAGTGATTTTTTTTAAGGTTTTTCTGAGAACTGGTTATAACAGGTTGATTGATGCAAAGAAGACATCAGTCTGGCTGTTTTAGTTCTATGTACTGAAAAAATTTCCAGGAGTGGCAAAATGATCCCATTAGTCTCCTTGTCTGACCTCACCTAAACTGCTTCCACGGGAGCAGACCTCTGTAACTGTCTCATACCTGGGAAAAATGTAGAAATGAGAACTGTTAGAGTGCCTCAGGGCATGGTTGGAGTCTATAAGGGATCATAATAATACTGCACAGCAAAGCTCTAAATGGTAGAACAGACATTTGATGATAGCCTATAGTCTTGGATTGTGCTATTTGATGGAGGTAGTACCTGTAACATACAAACATGAAAACTATTAGTACAACTAATTCCAAATGAAAGCATAGATTTGGAAATAGGACAGGTTTGCTCTTATTAAAGAAAGAGAACACGGAAGAAAATTATCCCAAGATTCATTGGCATGCTTTGTCATAGGAATCAACAATTTTGATGATTCCCCTGCTAACAATGTCCATTACAAGTTAAACTGCTAAATATGCCAACCCCTTTCCTGTTCTTTCTAAACTCTGACTAGCTGTTCAACTCAGATGTTATGGCTCAAACTCTTTTCCAAGCTGACTGATTCAATCTGGCATGTTTCATCATCTTACTGAATTGCTCTTCTTGGCCTCAAACTAACTCTGGCAATCTGCTCAAATCTTCTGGCTCCTTCTCATTTTCTGGTTTCAACTGCCTCACAAAATGCATGAACTCACAAACAAACTCAACTGCCACAAACTGATTGTAAGATCTCTATGGAACAAAACTCCCCATCCACTGACTCTGACTCTCTGAACTCAACTGCATTCAATTGAACTGCACCAAACTGAATTGAACTGGACTGAACTGACTTGACCTGACCTGAACTCCATCTCCACGTCTGAATTCCTATTAACTGCATGCCTTGATAAGCTGACTCACAGTTTCTCCCTCTTCTGTTCTTAATTAAATACTTTTCTTTCCTGTGTGTTCTCCCGAGAGAGTTGGGTGTATCTAATCTCTGACTCATTCTGCCAAATCTTTCTGTGTTTGGTCACTTTGCCCCTCAACTAGACTTCATTTTCAAACAGGGCTGATTCCTTCTACAAAGAAACTTTATCTTAATTGTTAGGGATTAAAGGTGTGTACTAAGGGCCTGCCTGTATTCTATCTATCATATAGACAGAGAGAGGGAGGGAGGGAGGGAGGGAGAGAGGGGGAGAGAGAGGGAGAAAGAGAGAGAGAGAGAGAGAGAGAGAGAGAGAGAGAGAGAGAGAGAGAGAGAGAGAGAGAGAGACTATTTTCATATTTTTTATGCTAAGGTGCAACTTGCCCAGGGTCAATGAATTTCCAAGACTATAACATTGAATTCAAAGTTCTTTGACTCCAAGAACTATCACTTTTGTTGTTCAAAAGGATTCCCTCATAACACTAAAAGAAGTAGTATGGTCTGAGA
Source organism: Mastomys coucha (assembly GCF_008632895.1). Lineage (NCBI taxonomy): Eukaryota > Metazoa > Chordata > Mammalia > Rodentia > Muridae > Mastomys > Mastomys coucha. The sequence continues at coordinate 239,007,360 of NW_022196905.1, forward strand.
AGCCATGTTGTTTCTGTCATGGTATCAGTATCAATTTTCACTGATACATATTTTGAGATATTTCTGTACCCTGAATAAGTCAAAGATTATGTTTTCAGCATAAGCAATAGAGAAAGAAAGAGAGAGAATATGTGTATCTGTATGTCTGTATGTCTGTGTCCCATTCAGTTCTGCTTCAGTCTTGAGGGATTAATCATTTTGTGAACATCATATTCTACATCAATTTTGTTAACATCAATTGTCTACCATCATCTACTATGGCTACTATGTTGCTCTTCCATATTCTTTCTGTACTTTCTTCTGAACTTCCCTCATCCCTCCTGCTTTGCTCAATTTTCTTGTTTCTGACAACATTTCTGAACACCATGAATATGAAAAAAAGAGTATAGAATTAAAATTTATCTGGCAGATTGGAGATAACAAACTAACAATTCAGATGTAGGCTAGTTTATTTGGCTTCTATGTTTACCTCACCCATGAGTAGTGTTGATTTATCTTTTTTTTTATGACCTTTCTCATAATAGGTGATGGCTTCCTCTGGGGCAAATCACCAAGTTGAAATGATTTTAACTAACTCCAGGATAAAAAATAGAAAGAAAGAAAAGGTACTTTCTGCAGTCAGCAGTCTGGCTTGCATTCCCTGTAATTATCACCAAGGATAATTTCACTCTTCAATTATTTTCATTCCATTTTATTTTACTCTTTTATATCTTATGAGACTTAAATTCAATAAATGTTAATCTACCATCATAGATAAACTGTTCCCTTTGGGCTTCTCTAAGAAAACCACTCCAGATTATAATATAATAACTATGATATCTATAAAAGGCAACCAGTAATAAAAAGATGTTTTCATTAGAGGATATAATAAATATTGGTGAAAAGGAAATCATGAGAAAAATGAATAAAGAAAAGAGTGCTTTGATGTCCTGCATGAATGGAGAGCTCTTCTCAGTGAGCAGTAAGAGAGTCATTGCTATGAATCAAAACTTATCTCCTACATGTATCCATTCAGATACTCAGGTCATGCCCATATACATGAAGACATCCACAGGTGGTGTGGGTTTGCTTGTAAAGTTTTTAAATACTTTCTCATCTGCCATCATGTGTTTTTGCTTTTGGTTTGAGCAGCTACACTCTGTGGCTCTGGTCACTTGTTTCCAGACATGATGTTTTTCTGCATGTGAGGTAGACCTACGCTACTATACTAGCCAAAAAGAGTAAGCAGCACTTTGAGAAACCTTTCTTTTTTTTTCTTTTTTTTTTCTGCTAAAATGAGTTTATTATGGGTTTATTTTTCATTGCCTATCAAACAGATGTTGCCTGCTCTCAGAGGGATTTTCTGTACTTCCCAGTCACTCTGGCTGGGTGGATTGCCAGATGCTCCAGCACTCTGCAGAGCTGCTCATGAATGCCAGGGAGGTGAGTGGATCTGCCTTAGCTATTGGGAGGGAAATCAAAGTGTGCTGAACACGGTGGGGACATGGGGTAGCTGTGGCTTCGAAATGGAAAACTGCAAACAAGAACAGAACAGATGCAGACTAGTGCCTACTGCGGTGGAAGCAGCTTGCTACTGAGGAAAGAGCATCAGAATTGGAATCAAACCGACCTGCTGAAATTCCAGCCCTGCTGCTACATCCTCTGTCAATGGAAACCTTTGTCTCAACTCTAAACTGCATATTTTTTTCATTTTCAGAATAAATCCACGTTTGTTATGTGGATTAATATACCCTAAGATAGAGTAGTTGATCAATAACCATTAGATAATCTAGTTTTTTCTTGAACATTATCAAATTGGATGAATAGACCAGAGTATATTTAAATTCCCCCTCCTTGTCACTGATATATTCCACACATATTTATTATCTAACTTTCTATATCTATAAATTGATGTATCTTCCTAACATCTATCTAGGTATCCATCTGCTCATGTATCTAAAATATTAAATATTTTAAATATTCTTGCTTAAAATGTCTAAAATTTATGGGTACATCATAAGTAAGAAATTTATCTATCCCCAAACATAGACACTCACTGTACATGTATATGCATAGGTATATGTTCATTATGATATATATGCAGTAGTGGTGCATGCCTCTAATCCCAGCACTTGGGAGGCAGAGACAGACAGATTTCTAAGTTTGAAGCCAGCCTGGTCTACAGAGTGAGTTCCAGGACAGCCAAGCTATATAGAGAAACCCTGTATTGAAAAACCAAAAACCAAACCAAACCAAAACAATATTTTCTTGAGGTGAAACTATTGATACATACATACTTGGACCTCCCACCCATTGTGCTATACTTAATAATCTTGTATGTTTTTAGTTTTATTACTGGAGATATGAAGGTATATATATATATATATATATATATATATATATATATATATATATATACACACATACACACACACACACACACACACACACACACACATATATATATGAATTCTCAGTTCTTTTATCAGATCTCCTAATGAATGCAACTTCTTCATACATAGTATGGAGCTGTAGAAATTATGCATCCTTGGAGATTTATGTGGGTGTAATACACAAGCCTACTTAATGCTCATTCAGTGTTTTCTCCTCATTTACTAGCTATATATATGTATATACATATGTTTGTATATGTATGTGTGTGTGTATATATATATATATATATATATATATATATATATATATAATCTTTTGACTTTGACAGTGGCAAAAACTCACCATCTTTAAGTTCCTTAGATCAGAAACTAAAGTGTTTCCAGTATACTCACTCTGGCATCAAATGTCAACATTCCTGGGGACATGTACCTCAGGAGCATCCCCTTGGTAGGGGATCAGGATGCTGTGTTAAAGATATAATGAAGATTTACTTCTTGAAGGTAATATGGCTTTTCTTACAGGTATTGAACGAATATAATTTAGTCTTTAGACATACCAAGGGAAAAATGGAATATAAAAATTTTCAGGTTCAACCCTTGTTTTGTACATAAACTAAAAAGCAAATAAAGATCTATGTGCTTTAGTTTTTATAGCTTTGTCCAATTTATGTCATGGTATAGTAATAATATTCCATATAATTTCTAATTATGTTGATGTTTTGATAGTTCTACACTGAATAGGCATTAATCATTCTCAAAATTTTCATATCTTAGCTTACATTCAAAGAGTCCCCAAGATGTAGGACTTGTTATTATGAATTTTCCTTTAAATATAAGACAAGGGAACAATAGAGATATAATGTATTTTGAAGCCTGAAATTGAACATGGTCTTTATCTTCTAAGTATTCTTTTGGTAAATTCCAAAGGCACTAAGTTACACATTCCTTACAGTAACTACTGTATTTTTGAATTGGCCTTAAAATCTTCAATATTGTTTTAAATGCCTACCAGATTTGTGTACTTTTTCTTCTTTCTTTCTTTACCCTTTAACTTCTGTAAGTGAAATAAACACTAAATCAGTTCATGTAGATAAAATGCTGAGTACATTGGAAGCATAAAGAAATGTATGATAAATTATTACTAATGCTCATAGGCCTATTATAAATATGATTGTCTGGTAGTTTGAAGGAAGACAATTGTTGAATAATCCATCTGGCTTGATTAAGAGGGATTTCACTAAGATTAAGCTATCAATAGTTTTCAGAGCAGCAGCAATGTTCTTGGAGAACACAATGTAGGCTGAGCTTACGAATCACTTTCTATCTTGGTGGATAAAACTGAAATATGTTGAAGAACATAAACATACAAAGTATATGCAGTCATTTGTGTGTTGGCTTTGAAGGGAATAACTTCAACAAAAGAAAGCCATGTCAGCAGAGCGTTAGTCAATGCTTTGAGAGAGAGCAATGTTTAGCTAACATTCGTGTATGCATGCAAATTATTATCCAGAGTCCTGTAAAGATGATATGGTATATGGATATAAAAGAATCTTGTCTCCTCCAGGTATACACAAATTCAAAAAGTTCCTAAGCATTAAAAATCAAACCACCTGAGACAATACAGAATTTTGATCATTACCATCTTTCTGCTACCACATTAAGCAAAAGCAGCAACATCTGTTCTCCATGTAGGTAGCAAGCACTTCTCAGGTTGGGCAATTGACTCCCTACAAGCAGAGCAATTCAAGTGCCTGGTATCTCTCTCGAAGCATCTTTGTTCAAATATGTTTGATGTGTTGAAATAAATTTCCTTACATTACATTCCCACCAGGTGAGATTGCCTTTTATTTTTATTTTTTGTGTGTGTCTTAAACTGGGTTAATAAATGCATAGTATATTTCTCAGTCTCACAGATTGTTTCATTAGCTAAAAGAGAAAAATTCTTTGAATGTTTCTGTTCAACAGAATTCCACAAACTGTACTGAATAGAGTCATTGAGTGTCTCATGTCATAGTATATATTTTTACAGTATATGTCTGTCCGTGAATAAAATGCCCACAGCTTTATATTTTTAATGGCATGTGATGTTCACAGTAAAAGTCTTTACTTATAGAAATCAGTAGCTAAGTAGCCTCCTCAGTCAACGCTGGTGATTTAAGCCTATCCTTTTTCAACCTACTCTGTGTTCAAAATAGCGGCAATATCAGAAATTATTTTAAGTGCTGTTGGTTCCTTTGATCGTTAGATGATCTCATTTTAGTTGGAAAGGAATTCAAATGAAGTCATCTTCATACACAAGCCATCTTTGAGGACTTGTCCCTGATGGCATATGAGAGATATCTACTGTGTTTCATATTGCATTTTTGTTTTTCCTGCTCTTCTTGGGATCTTCAACATCTCTAGATTCAAGTCCTAGATAAACAGAGATATTTTCATCCTACCATTCCTACAGTTGGAACTGTTTGTACAGAAGGAAAAAAGGACGTGTTTTTTTTTCCTAAAAGAAGTAAGTGCTAATCCTGCCAATCCATGAGCATGGGAGATCTCTCACTTTTCCGAGCTCTTCTTCAATTTCTTTCTTGAGAGGCATGTAGTTGTTGTCATACAGATCTTTCAGTTGTTTGGTTAGAATTAGTCCAAGAAATTTATACTATTTGTGTCTATTGTAAAGAGAGTTGAATCCCTCAGCCTGTTTGTCGCTGGTATGAAGGAAGGCTACTGATTTATCTGAGTTAATTTTATATCTGGACACTTTGCTGAAGTTGTTTATCACCTGGAGTGTTCTGGTAGAGTGGGGTCATTTCTGTAATACTATCATATCAGCTGCAAATAGTGATACCTTTATTTCTTCTTTGCCAATTTGTATCCCCTTGATCTCTTTTTGTTTTCTTATTGTTCTAGCTAGCACTTCAAGCACTATATTGAAAAGATATGGGGAGACTGGGCTTCATTATCGTGTCCCTGATTTTAGTGAGATTGCTTCAAGTATCTCTCCATTTAATTTGATATTGGCTGTTGATTTGCTATATATTGCTTTTATTATATTTAGGTATGGGCCTTGAATTCCTGATCTCTCCAGTACGTTTAACATGAAGGGGTATGATATTTTGTCAAATGCTTTTTCTGCATATAAGGAAATGATCATGTGATTTTTTTCTTTGAGTTTATTTCTATAATGGATTACATTAATGGATTTTCATATATAGAATTAACCTTGCATCCTTGGGATGAAGCCTACATGATCATGGTGAATGATGGTTTTAATGTGTTCTTGTATTTGGTTTGCAAGAATTTTATTGAGAATTTTTGCATCGATATTCAGAAGGGAGATTGTTTTGAAGTTTCCTTTTTTGGATGGGTCCTTTTGTGGTTTAGGTATCAAAAGTAGTTGTGACTTCATAGAATTAATTATGTAGTGTTCTTTTTCTTTCTATTTTATGGAATAGCTTGAGGAATATTGGTATCAGGTCTTCTTCTAAGGTCTGGTATATTCTTCACTAAATCAACCTGGCCCTGGCTTTTTTTTTTCTTTTTTTGGTTGGGAGGTTTTTAATGACTTCCTTTATTTCCTTGTAAGATATGGGCCTGTTTAGATAGTTTACCTGCTCTTGATTTAACTTCGGTTTGTGGTAACTGCCTAGGAAACCATCCATTTCATCTAGATTTTCCAGTTTTGTTGATACAGGCTTTTGTAGTAGGAGCTTGTGATTTTTTGAATTTCCTCTGTTTCTGTTGTTATGTTTCCTTTTATGTTTCTGATTTTGTTAATCTGGATACTGCCTCTGGGTTCTTTAATTAGTTTGGCTATGGATTTATTTATCTTGTTGATTCTCTCAAAGAACCAGCTTCTAGTATTGTTGATTCTTTGTATTGTTCTCTTTGTTTCTATTTGGTTGATTTAAGCCCTGAGTTTGACTATTTTTTGTCTTCTACTCCTCTTGGTATGTTTGCTTTTTTTGTTCTAGAGCTCTCAGGTGTGCTGTTAAGTTGTTAGTTTAAGATCTCTCCAGTTTCTTTACCAGAGCACTTAGTGCAATGAATTTACCTCTTAGCACCGCTTTCATTGTGTCCCAGAAGTTTGGGTATGATGTGCCAACATTTTCATTAAATTCAAGGAAGTCTTAAATTTTTGTCTTTATTTCCTCCCTGACCAAGTTATCATTGACTAGAGAGTTCTTCAGTTTCCACATGGAAGAATTAACATAGTAAAAATGGCTATCCTACAAAAGGCAATCTACATACTCAATGCAATCCCCTTCAAAATCCCAACACAATTCTTCAAAGACATGGAAGGAACAATTCTCAAATTCATCTGGAAAGACAAAAAAACAGAATAGCAGTGGCTGGGGGAATCACTGTCCCTGACCTCAAGCTTTACTACAGAGCAATAGTGATAACAACTGCATGGTATTGGTACAGAGACAGACATGTTGCTCAATGCAATAGAAATGAAGACGATGAAATAAAACCACACACTTACAGGCACTTGATCTTTGACAAAGAAGCCAAACATATACAATGAAAAAAAAGAAAGCATCTTCAACAATGGCTCTGTTCTAACTGGCTGTGAAAATGTAGAAAAATAAAAATAGACCCATATTTGTTGCCTTGCACAAAGCTCAAGTCCAAGTGTATCAAGACCTCAATGTAAAACTTAATGCACTGAATCTAATAGAAGAGAAAGTGGGAAAGAGCCTTGAACTAATTGGCACAGGGGGAAATTTCCTAAACAGAACTCCAATGCCTCAGACTCTAAGATCAAGAATTGATAAATGGGACCTCATGAAATTGAAAAGCTTCTGTAAGGCAAAAGACAGCCAATAAGACAAATCAGCAAACTACAGCTTGAGAAAAAATTCTTCACTAACTCCATAGATAGAGGGCTACTATCCAAAAATATATGAAGAATGCAAGAAGCTAACCACCAAAAGACCAAACAACCCAATCAAAAATGGGGTATAAAAATACACCGGAGAATTCATAACAGAGGAATCTTGAATGGGCGAGAAACACCTAAAAGAAATGTTCAAAGTCCATAGTGATCAGAGAAATGAAAATCAAAATGACCCTGAGATTCTACCTCACACCAATCAAATAGCTAAGATCAAAACCTCAGATGACACCACATGTCGGCAAGGACGTGGAAAAAAAAAAAAAAGAACAGTCCTCCATTGCTGGTGGGATTGCAAACTGCTACAACCACTCTGGAAATCAATCTGGACATTCCTCAGAAAAGAGAAAATAGATCTACCTGAAGACCCAGCTATGCCACTCTTTGGAATATACCCAAAAGATGCCCACCATGCTACAGGGGCACATGTTCCACTATGTTCATAGCAGCCTTGTTAGTGATAGCCAGAAGCTGGAAACAATTCAGATTTCCCACAACAGAAGAATGGATACAGAAAATGTGGTTCATTTACACAATGGAATAATATTCAGTTATTAAGAATGAGGACATCCTGAGTTTTCGCAGGCAAATGGATGCAACTAGAAAATATCAGCCTGAGTGAGGTAACTCAGACCCAAAAGGATATGCACAGTGTGTACTCATTGCTAAGTGGATAGCGGAAAAAAAAAGTGCCAAATACCGAAAATACAGCCCACTGAACTCAAAAAGGTTAACAAGCTGAAGAAACCAAGTAGTAAGGATGCCATAGTCCCACTTGAGAGGGAGAAGAAAATGACCACAATGGAGGTCGGGGGGAGGAATAGGAAGGAAAGAGGGTGAGGGTAGAAAGGAGAATGTGATGTGTTACTGGGTCGGGAAAAGGACTGAAATTCCTGAAGGCCAGCAGAAAGAATGGAAACATGGAAGTAGGAAGTTGGGGTGACTCTCCAGAATGACATTGGAGGTGGGAGATTCTCAGGATTCAAAGAGAGGGACCTTAGATGAAATGTGCTACACTGGGGAGAGGGAACTTGTAGAGCCCACCTCCAGCATAAAGACAGGGCAACAAGTGAAGGATGAGGTTGCCATCCCACAGTCAAAACTATGACCCATAATTTTTCCTGTCTGAAAAAACTGCAGGGATGGAAATGGAGAGGAGACTGAAAAAAAGAAGGTCCAGGGATAAGCCCAAAGTGAGATCCAGCTCAAGGCGATGTCCCAAGACCTTACACTATTACTAAGGCCATGGGTTGCTCACAAAAAGGGACCTATCATGACTGCCCTCAAAAAGACCCAACAAGCAGTTGAAATAGTCAGATGTAGATATTTGTAGTGAACCAATGGACAGAAGCTACTGACCTCTGGGGTTGAATTAGGGGAAAGCTGGAAGAAACTGAGCAGGAGGGCACCCTGTAAGAGAACCAACAATCTCAATTAACCTGGACCCCTGAGATCTCTCAGATACTGCATCACCATCCAGGTAGCGTGCACCAGCCGATATGAAGCCCCCAACACATATACAGCAGAGGACTGCAAAGTCTGGGTTTAGTCAGAGAAGATGCACCTAACCCTCTTGAGACTGGAGGCCTCAGGGAGTTTAGAGGTCTGGTGAGGTCTTGAGTGGAGATATCTTCATGCAGACAGGGTGTTGGGGAGTAGGTATAGAATGTGGAACAGTGGACTAGGAGGGGAATAAAATCTGGAGTTTAAAATAAAAATAATTACAAATAAAATGTATAAATAAATAAAAAAAGTTACTTAAAAAATAGAAGTAAATGCCTTTTGGGGAATTTGTGTTTTAAAGAGTTAATCCTGAAGCCTGTAGGCTTTGACGTCAGTAGAGCCCTTAAGTCCACAGTGCCATTGTTTGGATTTCTCTCCCATCTCAGTTGCCTTCCTACAAGATATGCAATACCTACATCAAATTTGGTGAAGTAGTTCCACATGTTATTGGTGAAATAATATTAATTACAGTGTAAATATCAGCCATCAAAGATTCATTTTACAGAATTTTATTATCCAAACTTCTATTCCTATCTCCCATGCCCATTTTGTATACTTAGACTATTTGTCCAAGACACCATCTATATTAATATTAAAAATCACTTTTTATCCACTGATATTTGATGGGTTTTGTTACTGGACAAATTAAATTCTGCCTTCTCAAAAAATGTGATTATAGCTTTTCTTGTCCTCTTGTTTAAAAGCTGTGACCAAGTGCTGCACGTTTTTATTTTTGTTGTTGTTTTTCTCTTTTGATTACTCTAGGTAAGTGGAGAGCAAATGCTTGCTTGACCCATTGTAAGGTAGGATGCTCATATCTACTGGGAGCCTCAAATGATATATGTTAGATTTTTTTTTTACTTCCTTCTTTTCTTTGTGCTAACTCAAACCAGCCCCCAGTGTTCAGAGAGCCTTGGAAATTGATCACAGAGGACCCTGTTATCTGTTTTTTGGAAAGAAGTGTGATATATGCAGAAGTGAAAATCTTAATTTTCACAGTGTCTTACCTTTACCTTATCTTCATTTTATTACATAGGCTACTTGTAGTTGAATACTATTGATTATAAAAAGTGAAATTATTAGAACAGTGTTTATTTCCTAATAATAACTGTCTCACAATAAACATGGAAATTTCTCTGACATACACCACATCTGAAGATATGACTGTTTATGTCTGCAAATTCATCATTTTATATATAGTAACAAACCTTCCCAACACTGAGCCAACTTGCTTATAGAAGATAAAAACACATAATAAAGCAGACTTTGGCTGCAGAGGCTCCTTTTTTAATTGCAAATGTAAATGTTGCCAGGTGTTCATCTCCCTTGTTCTAATAAATAAATAATTAGAAAACATGATTAATATGAGACTTTGCTGCCTCGCTGTGAGGAGGGTTCTTGGAGAGCAATGTGGGGAATTGATTTAGAGGGCAGAATGTGTGCCGGCTTGGGATATTTCAAAGCGCTTCTTGCAAAAAGGGCAGCATATATTCATACAGAGATTGAATGTTGTTTTTAGGACCAGAACAAAAATTATGGACCCGGAAAGAGTGACAAATGTCCCCTTGGCTATTGGATGTAGAAGTTAGATGTGTTATTTGAAGTGATTGCCATCAAAATAATGTGACTTAGCTTTGTCATTTCTAGGATAAGTGGGCTTTGACAAGTGAACTAGTGTTTCTTAGCTTTCATTTCATCAGCTTTCTAATGACAATAGTAACACCTGTCTCGATTGTAAATATTGAATTCATTTCTCAACATGCAAATGGCTGGAACAAAAGGAGCTTTCAAAATGAAAGTTGTTTAGGCCTATTCTCTTTATCTGCAAAATGAAAATCATTTTCAGAAAGGAATACATATTATATCCCCTTACTGGAATAATGCAATGCTCATTAGCATATTACAATCTCTGACAAATCTCTGCAATAATGAAACCTGTATAATGTTAACACTGTAATCCACATATTTATTCAACCACAAAAATTATGCGATAACTTTTCTGAATGCGTGTTGAGAAATACAGTCCAATCATAATGAAACTTACTAGAGATGTTAAGATGAATAATGAAGACACTATCACCATACATAACAACTATAATAGTCAAGAACTTAGGAAGAACACTTTTCCTTCTGCCAACACAAAATCTGGGGAACAAATCAAGACCATCAGAAACAGAACAAAACTCCAGCACAGGATTTGTGAACTTACATTGTACTTGACAACACACTGCCTTCTGAATTTTCTATTCAAATCCTGTAGTGTGCATTTGACTGCTACATCTTTGTAGGGTGAAGAGACACTTCCTATTTTTTAAATTTATTTTTATTTATATGAGTACACTGCAGCTGTCTTCAGACACACACCAGAAGGGTGCATTTGACCTCATTACAGATGGTTGTGGGCCAATATTTGGTGGCTGGGAATTTAACTCAGGACCTCTGGAGGAGCAGTCATTGCTCTTAACTGCTGAGCCATCTCTCCAGCCCAAGGAGGAAACACTTTCAAACTGAGTTCTAATGAGATAAGTGATTTTTTTTTTTATTCACTGAAAAATTAGAAGGTTTTTTAGAAAGATATAAGTATTTTTTCTACCACTGTTAATGTTGGTGTTTCCTGTGGTTTGAATGTGACATGTGCCCCATAGGCTCATGTGCTTCATCACAGGTCATATCATAAACACACACACACACATACATACACACACACACACACACACACACACACACACACACACACACACCAATCATGGAGCTACAAGCGTGTGCACTTGTCTTGCCAGATTTCAGTGTTTACTCCAATCTTTTCTTGAAATACTTCCATTTTTCTCATATGTGATAGTTTCAGAAGATAGCTTTTGGGACAGTATGATATTATGGGTCTCTTGAAATAGATTTGAATTTATTTGGGATTATAAATGGGCCATAAAATTAGGAGGACCAAAAGTTGTATGTTAAGATTTGAATGTGAAATATCCCCTATAGGCCCATGTATCATAGTGGTTGGTCCTCAGCTCGCCATGCTACATTTACTGTTATGGGAACCTTTAGAAGGTGAAGTCTATATATAGATGATGGAATTGGTGCATGTAAGGGAGGCAAAATCTGAAAATGGTACGGCATATTGGCATCTCATCTCAGTCTCTCCTGCATGACTGCAGGCCAGATCTAATCAAGCATCCTCATTTTCCTGCTATTGCTTTGTATGGACTCTCTGGCAGGACACTAGAAAATGTACACTAGAAAACTGAAAGGTCACACAAGCTTCTTTTCTTTAAAATATATTCTTTACAAATAGTTGTTCAAAAAGATGTTTTTCAGTGAATGTAATTAATATAGTTTTTCTTTTAAACTGGATTTGGAATATCTTACTCTAGCATTGGAATTTTTTTTTCTCAATGAAAGTTCCATTGGCCAATAGGTAGCTATACACGTGATGTGAGCATATGCTTTCCAAATGTTTATTAGGACTGCTTCTCTCCTGCTTTTGTAAGCAAGTCTGTCAAAATGTGCACAAGCTTATATTGACATGTGGTAGAATAAGAACACACATGGCAACACACTAAAGCTATGCCCCTCACTAAGGTCTTTCTGATGAAGAACAAAATAGATGACCAAGTCTCTTCCCAGTAGAGCAAAGAGCCCAGAACCATCCAGCTTTGCATCTAAGTCATAGGAATAAATGGTGGCCTTAGTAAATCACATCTGTTATTTTAACATATAACATACACACCCTTGTATTTTCAAATACATACATTTACATTGCACAATGAGATACATAAAAGTACACTCAACCAACTGTGATACCACAACTAGAATCATAGTCAAAGGTATAAAACACCTCTCAGTGCTTCTTTGTAGCTTTCCCAGATGCTTTTCTGATTAGAACACTCGTGTGAGATATAATGCTTTTGACATTGGAAGCAATGACCTCTATATTTTTATGATGTAAAAGCAGTATAAATTTAATAATTTCTTTCAGAGTTGATATTATAATTACATGATTTCCCACTTCTATTTTCTTCTTCCAAACCCTCCTATATACCCTTCCTTGCTATTGTTCAAATTCATAGCATCTGTATATATCCACATATCTATATATCTATATGTCTACATACATATCATTATCTATCTATCTATCTATCTATCTATCTATCTATCTATCTATCTATCTATCTATCTATCACATATCTAACCTGCTCATTCTGTAAAATAATTACTTCTCGGTAAGTTTTCAGGGATAACCGTTTGATATTGGATAACTAATTGTTGTGCTCTTCTCTGGAGAAGACTATTTGCCACATTCTCAGCATTTCATATTTGCCTAGAGTCCGTTGTCTAGTGTTGAAGCCTTGTGGACCTTGTGGTCTTTTCTTGCCTCTACAAATCTGTTATTGTTGTCCTTATTCAGCACTTGTTTATGTAGTCATGATAGTGAGATTTTATAGTTTATCTTCTGACATTACTAGGAGTCACAATCTCATAGTAAACCATCTGATTCTCTGGCTTGTACTATCATTCCAAATCCTCTTCCTCATCGTTCCCAGAGCCTTAGGTGAGGGGATTGATATCTACATGTATTAGGAGTGGGCTCCACAATGCTACATTTTGATTGGTTGTGGTTTCCTGTAAAGGTATCCATCTGTTACAAAGTTAAGTTTCCTTGATGAGTATTGAGGACTTCAGTTATTGCGGATACAAGTATAAATATTTAAATATAGTTATGTTTTAAGGAATATGACAGTTTTTTTTATTGGGGTGGTTGTAGGTTATTCTCTAAGATCTATGACTTCACTACCTTGAGTAGTTTTCTAGGTTTCTTGTGCCAGACATAATTTCCTTCTTTTTGAGTGGATACTAACAAGGTACTTGCACCACCCCTTTATCTTTAGATTATCTCTCTATGCTGGTAATTATTTTGGTACATAGACTTCATAGTTCCATAGAACTATTGGTTGCTTTCCTTTTGTAGATGCTTCCAAGGTGATTTCCGATATGATAGGAAGAAAAATGTGTTTTATATAAACTCTAGAGGGGTTTTTTCTTATAAATCATAACTAAAAGTTACTCTCTATTGAACAACATTTCCATTTTTCCTGCTCTTGCCTCCATCCTTGAAAACCAAGGGTGAACTAGAACTCACTAATACATGTTATACTTGGATTTTAACTTTAAGTTTGCCTAGTGTAGAACGTTCTTATATATTTATAACTTGGTCTCTTTCAGTCTATATGACTTTAAATAGTTCCTTTTATTCTCTGTTACTACTATAAGTGTGATTTAGTTACATTTTAGGATAGAAGCTTTTGGTTTTTTGCAGTTCCATTTGTCTATTTTTACTTGTACGATTGTATAACATCTAAAGTAATTGACCACATATTTTTCTCACATTAGTAAGACATATCTGAAAGGAAAGCTGAAGAAAACAATTCCATCTGCAAGAAGATCAAAAGGAAAAAATGCTGAAGAACAAACTCTACCTAGAAAATGGAAGTTTTGATCACAATGACAATTGCCACTCTCTGCCCAAAGTAATCACAGACACAGAAAAATAAAAAGAAATGAAAAAGAATGTTGTGTTTTAAATATACACATTAGACTTACCAAGAGTTCTATGTTGACCCAAGCAAGTCAAAGATTCAGTAATAATTTGTTTAAAATGTGAATAACATTATTTTCACATAAGCAAAATGAAATGTATTAAACTTTACATGCAATCACAAGTAGAGTATAAGTAAAGTGATGTCAAGAATACAGACCAGCAGTACAAAACATCCTATGTTCTCTCTTTTATGTTAAGCCTACTTTTTTTGGATTTAAATGTTTGCTTAAATTGTAGTATTTTTAGAAGTCAAGAAGGGTCCATGGGAAATAATTTCAAGACAGAGAATATAGTGGAAAACAGATGGTATGATGTAGAAAATGGAAAAAAGAGGGTAGGTTATGTTTAGTTGCGTAGGGAATGGATGCATAGGATAGAAAAGGTAAGGTATAAAGGGCTGGGTGATGGTGGCACACGCCTTTAATCCCAGCACTTGGGAGTCAGAGGCAGGCAGATTTCTGAGTTCGAGGCCAGCCTGGTCTACAGAGTGACTATAGCCAGGACTATACAGAGAAACCCTATCTCAAAAACCAAAAAAAAAAAAAAAGAAAGAAAGAAAAAAGAAAACTAATTTGAAAAAATACACATGTAAATCTACTAAACTTCCCAAAATTCTTATATATCAATATATAAAGACATTTAAACAGAATTCTTTTAAATGGAAAATAATGCCACCAACATAGCATAAGCTTAAAGAAAAACCCTGTTCCTCAATATGAGTTACCTTCTTTTCATTTGTTGGTCAATGCTGGTTTATAGATCTCCATAACAACTCATACTTATGGCCATTTTTTTCTGGGTATGGGACAAAACTTGGTTGTTGGAGCCTATTCATGAATTTACCATATATTTATGTCATTGGGCATGAAAATTAGTGCTCATCAGAATCTTCATCTCTGTAAAAAGAGTGAAAAGTCACTATGTATGATATTGGGATAGAGGAATAATAAAAAGTCTTGTCTTTCTTTGAAAACTAGTGAGATACACAAATGGTTGACCTGGTAAGACAGAATATTGGTAAAATTGTGGCACAAATGTTTTTGTATTAACCAATAACATTTTTCTTCTTATTCAAAGCTTCCTCCATAGAACTAAACCCATGCCTGGCACTGTTAAGTGAGCCATATCTCAGGTTCTAGGAAAGATCCTATTATAATTATTCTGCTAACTAGGCATAGTCATAAACTGACTCCTACCTCTGGATTATGATCATCACCCTATATTAGCACATCCACACACTCTTATCAGAGATGTTTCTTTGTATAATAGATGGTGAGTAGCACAGATAGATATTCACAACTCAAGAAAACACAGAGAAAAAAAAGTGACTGTCACATGTTCATATCCATGTGAGATGTGATATTACAGACTCTTGTCTCATATTCAGGGATCATTTATCAATCACTGGTGGAAAGTTTGAAAATGCCAGAAGTTATGGGACATTTAGGAAACAGAATTTTAGACAGGGTGGTGTTATTATACACTGAGTTCACAAGTGGCTATGACAATATGTACAGACCTACAAAAGATCAAGCTTTCCAAAATCACAGCATGGATGGGAAAGGGGATGTATTCACAACACCCATATCAGAAAAGCAATCAGAAATGATGGCTGCCAGAGGGAGGGAGAGTTAGTTTTCTTGTTATGACAACTGTAAGAGGCTTCCCATGTCCTAGTGTATGGTCCTACAACCATGCACACACTGGCAGCATTAAATGGACTTAGTGTGTTTAAAAGAAAAAAAGTTCATTATACTGAAAGGAGAAAATATTGGTGAGATTCAAGGGGGAAGAATTGAAGAGGATGGCGTCGGGTGTAGATTGGTGCTCCCCACCAATGCTGACACAGTACATTTTAAAATAATTTAGATTTTTTTTTTATTGCAACAGGAGTGAGACCAAAACCATAAAGCTAGAGTTATAACCACAATTTCTGTTTTCTAAATATTTTATGTCTATAGTAATTTGAATCATATGGTAGTGAGAGCCCAAATCTTTGGGTTCAGACTCCAGCTTAGAAATTTTTACCTAAGGTTGAACTCAAGTAAACTAAGAGACTGGTACCTAACACAGCCTTTCAAGCTAACTCCCAACAAAACCTGTGTCTACTGCCAGTTTCCATGTAATTCCTCAGCAAATCTGTACTCCCAGGTTACAAGCCCATCCCTGGCACTTCACTTCCTAACAACCACCAATCAGGCAGAAAGCAGAAGTTAAGTTTATGGTTTGGCTCCCAGCACCAGCCAATTATGTTAAAGGCCATAAAGACTTCTGAATCAGATGTGTATCAGGCTAGGTACCCTTTTCATGTCTCTATAAATGTTTTCCTAAAATTAGGCTCAGGCTTCAACCTACCTGCTGTGTCAGCATTGGTGGGGAGCCCAAGCTCTAGCTTAAAGAAAGAGACCCTAATGAGATTGCATGGGATTTGGCTCCTTGATGGTCTTTTTGGTGTTCACGAACATTTCTTAGCACAACAGTAGATAATTAAACTTTATATAACTGACATAAAGAAAGTTTAATGGAACACATATACTCAAACCCAACAAGTAATTTTATTTTTATTTTTTATTAGATATTTTCTTTATTTACATTTCAAATGTTATCCTCTTTCCTCTTTTCACCACTGAAAACTCCCTATCCCATCCCACATCCCCCTGCTCACTACGCCACCCACTCCTGCTTCCCTGTCATGGCATTCCTCCACACTGGGGCATTGAGCCTTTTCAGAACCAAGGGCCTCTCCTCCCATTGATGTCCAACAAGGCCATCCTCTGCTACATATGCAGCTGGAGCCACGGGTCCCTCCATGTGTACTCTTGGTTGGTGGTTTAGTCCCTGGGAGCTCTGAGGGTACTGGTTGGTGGATATTGTTCCTCCTATGGGGCTGCAAGCTCCTTTAGTTCCTTTCTCTAACTCCTCTATTGGGGACCTTGTGCTCAGTCTAATGGTTGGCTGAGAGCATCCACCTCTATATTTGTCAGGCACTGTCAGAGCCTCTCAGGAGACAACTATTATCAAGCTCCTGTCAACAATCTCTTGTTGGTATCCACAATAGTATCTGGGTTTGGTGACTGTATTGGATGGATCCCCAGGTAGGGCCATCTCTGGATGATCTTTCTTTCAGTATCTGTTCCACACTTTGTCTCTTAACCTATGACGTCAAATATTTTATTAAGCAACAACACAACAATGTATTTAATCATTATTTATCAAATATTCTACAACTATATAATCACTTATTCCTCTTTATTAGTTAACAGACTATTCAAAAAATATTCAATTGACATAGAATTGTGAGATTTAATTTTATTTTTAGTAATTTAATTGTGAGTTTATTATTACATTCCTGGTATTAAAAACATTATCTCTTTCCTTGCAACGGATATTAGAATAATTTATTCTTTATTTATATTTTCTGTTTGCTTGATTATTTTTATCTTTTGTTTTGTTTTGTTTTTTGTTTTTTGTTTGTTTTTTTTTTATATTTGTTTGTTTGTTTGAGATAGGATTTCTCTGTTTAGCTTTGGCTGTCCTAGAATTCACTCTGTCGACCAGGCTAGCCTCAAATTCAGAAATCTTCCTGCTTCTGCCTCCCAAGTGATGGGATTAAAGGCATGTGCTACCACTGCTCAGCTTATTTTTATCTGTTTAAGTAGAGTGATTTGAAGAACAATGTGTGGTACTGAAGGAACATACAGCAATTAAAAAATTTTGCTGATCTCTCAAAGGAGTTGAGTTAGCAGCCCATTCATATACATAATAAAAATAAGAAAGATAAAGCTTAAAAATATAAAGGATGTTAAGAAATTGTGTGATAGAATTGTGTTAATAGAACTATTTTCTAATTTACTGTGTTTATATTTTTCCCTCTGTAATCTTGAATCTCGGTGGGTTAAACTGCTAAAGCAATTTGTTAATTACTTTATCTGGCTGCCTTTGTTTTGATACCATGAATCTAGTATCTTTCTGGATGTTAAAACTTTTAATTAGTTTATTTGGGTTTTGTTTTAATGTCTGTGATAGGAAATTTCAAATAATCCTAATCCACTTCAAATATTACTGATTACAAAGATGTATTTACAAGGATGTTCTCGTTTTACAGAGCATTCCATACTCAGTCCGGCCATTCAATATGATCTTAATACCAGTTACATTTCATCCATATTATATATCCACAGAATAATTGCTAGTAAAAGTACATTAAAAATAAAAGGATTGTGAATTCCTCAGAGGCAGCAAGAGAAGCGGAAAGCCAATGACACAAATCAGCTATAGCCAGATTGATTTAAAAATACGAAGACCTGCATCTCTGTTCACATTACCTAATACATTAAAAATGATGGGATTAAAAAAAAAAAGATTAGGTCAAGACAAGAAGAAACTATAAAGAAAGCAAAAAAATCAAGAGACAAAGTAAACATCAGAACCTGGTTTTGAAACAACACAGATATTTGTTGAAATAAGGAGATGGTGGATGATAGGTTAGAAATGTTAATGGAACCAGAAAACATGGCATCAGATTGTTAATGAGTTTAGGTCTGAATACTAGAAAGCACAGGAAAGGTTTTGGTGCAAAAGTGCACAGCTGAGAAAATAATCAGCAAGTTTGAAGATAGATAGATAGTAGATAGATAGATCAGATAGTTTGCCAATAGAAATTTTATAAATTTACTTGGAAAGATTAAAAAACAGGACAGAAAAATGAATAATAGCCAAAATTGACCTGGAACTATAGAAGACTATCACATGGCTTAATATTTGTACAATTGAAATATTCGCATTCAAAATGTCAAAGTCACAAAATCCCAAACAATTTCAAAGTAAAATCTCAGAAGATAGCAGAAATCTGCCGAAAGGACCTCTTAGCCATACTGTTACAGAGATAAGAGCTGATCTTATCAGAAAATACATTACATGACAATGAACAAAATCTGTAATGTATTGAAGGAAAAGCAACAGCCATCCATACATTCTATATACATTGATCATCTTCTTGGAACAACCTGTGGAAAGATTTATAAATGATGTGCTTTATATCAGCTCTGTGAATACTGTCTATTTAAATAAAAATATATACAATTCACAAAACTACCTTTATCTCTTAGCTCTCTTACTTGGAAAAACGTTGGTGTATTGCTATTTCCAAGATCATTGTCTCCATGATTGGAAAGTATATATGTCTTTAGGAGACCAAATAAGCTGAAGATAATTTTTATTGTACTTATACCACAGAGAATAATGTGTCTATAGGGCATTTATTGAATGAATGAATGAATGAATGAAAAAATAAATGAGTGAATCAAAGTTATTTTCATGTCAGTTCTTTATTACTAGTCATTAAATTCTTATCCATAATATGGAGTATTAATGATTAAAATCTACATATTTCACTTTGATCATGAACTAAGGCCAAAGGGAATTTTTAACTTAATAAATTAAAAATTGTAACATTGGAGGTATATCAGACTCGAGTAAATGAGGTAATTTGTTCTAAGTTATCTAGTGTACAATTGCAGAGAGAAATTGTGAGCCCAGATTTTATTTTCTGGCTTGACACAGAAGCAGCTGCTTTGTTGATGGTTAAATCAGATGTATTGATATAGGAAAGAGAATACAAGGTGTTCAGGCAGAATCTCTGGGAGCTGGGAAATAGAAGCTGATAAACTTCAACTCTCTCTCTAGTCCACCCAAAAAAATCTACTTTTTATCCTCTCGGGAAGCTTCATGTGCTTCTTCTAGTTCCTTCCTCTATACCTAAGCTCTCTAGATCTATGGGTTGTAATTTAGTTACTATTTATTTAACAAGTAATATTCATATTTAAATCAATACATATATTTATATTTCTGGTTTTGGTTACCTCTTTCAAAATATTTTTCTAGTTCCATCCATTAGACTGCAAATATCATGATACAGTTATTTTTAGAAGAGCTGATTAATCCTCATTTGTGAAAATATATTAGGAGTTTTGTGATGAATTTTTACTTGTTCCTCTATTTTACAGATGCCCAGTATATAATTTTGAACAAATGAATAAAAATCATTATTTTGAATTTGAATTTTGAGTGATAATTTATCAATTATGTGAGAATGAATGCATTAATCATCAAACAAATGACAACAGGACAGCTATTGTGTCAGTTCTGATGACTGAGAACAGCAATATTTGCAACCAATGATAGAGACTTAGAAAATATTAGGTTTTGCTCTTTAGAACTACCTTGGCATTTTCTCTTTTTCTACATGGCATCATAAAACTTAATCACAAGCCTAAGCTTTAAGAATATATTAGTAGCTAACAACAAATTTTCACTTTCACTTTAGCCTGATTATTATCAATAACATTCTAATCTACATTATTACAGAGAATAAAACACAGAATTAAAATATAATATAGAAAACGTATACATAGGTTTCATAGTCTATATGATATAAACTCTTGTCTGTATATTATCGTACACATAGTTGATAAGTATGTGCTATAAATATTGTTGAGTTTCTCAGTGGACACTTCAGTTTCTTGGCTCTGTATCACTTAACTTTCTGATAAATAAGTAAAAATTGATTTAATAAAGCTTAAGTAATTTATATTTTAACTTAAACTTAATTAAATATTTAAATAAATATTTAATTTATTTAAATATTTATAAATAAATATTTAAATATTTAATTAAAATAAATATTTGCTATGGGCAAATTTATCATTCCATAAACTTTAAATATTGAATGAATAGAATTTATAATATACAAAAAACCTTCCTATTGAACATATATTTTATGGTTATGTCATGAAGTAGCACTTATGAGTCTACACTAAAAAATGTCATTTTTTCTCTTATTTTTATTACATGAGGAGAAGTATAAAATACTTTATGTTTTAAGTTCTTTAATGGCAGTTTCATTATTTATTACTCTTATTACTTACTTCTGAATTTATTAATTTAAAAAAATTTAACTCGTAAGACCAATAAGATGCTGACAATAGAAACTGTCCCAATTGGTTACTAGAAGGAATGCTATACCCAGATACACATTTCATACGGAAAAGACAGTGTAAATGTTTATTTCATTTGCTACCAACTTTCTAATAGATAAAAGTCAAATGACTTAACTTTATAAATCTAAACCATCTTCTCTAACTGAAAATAATAAATAAATGTCACTAATCACTAGAAGATACATAAAGAATTTGAAATTATATCCACTTACTTTAATAAGAACAATATAATATTTTTCAGTATTTCTGACAATTTGATTTTTTGTGTAGTTAAGTATTTATATTATTATTCAGGTATACAAAGAAATAAAAAGTGAAGATATAATTTAAATTCACTAAATTTGTCACTTGCCTTATATACCACATCTGGGCCAGAATATACATTTTTAAACTCATGTAACTAGGCTTTATTTTAAGATGTACAGAGAAAAAAATTATGTGAGGAAACATATAAAATATTGAGTCCTTCATAGGAGTCATATGCCTTTATTAAATAAAGTTTGCAAGAAGTTCACTTGGCAGATTAAGTTGTGGATGTTACCAATGCTATAAAAATATTAATGTTATGTATGCTCTCATTGGCAAATAAGGGCTAATTGCTCAGACATGTATAGGTTAGTTTACCTGGCTCTTTCCCTCACACTTCCAAGTCTCTCAGACTCAAAATGAATGATATGTTTAAGGGTTTAAGTTTCATGGAAGTAAGTAAAAATTCATGTCCACATGTATTTTGACGTATTTTCTTGAAATTCTATTGTCCAAAGAAAGTCACAAGCTAAGACAAGTTCACAGAACTGTATGTTTTTACACCTAATTGAAATATTTGTTCCTGAGGGGAGGAAGAATATCCAAATAAATTTAGGGAGCCAA
The DNA here is from genome assembly GCF_008632895.1 of Mastomys coucha. Classification (NCBI taxonomy): domain Eukaryota; kingdom Metazoa; phylum Chordata; class Mammalia; order Rodentia; family Muridae; genus Mastomys; species Mastomys coucha. Next base: position 239,029,593 of record NW_022196905.1, read on the forward strand.
CAAACATTCCCAGTATTGGAAAGCTGCAATTTAATATAGATATATAGATGAGGCAGGATATATCTATATTTATAGAGAGGAAAGGAAAGGAAAGGAAAGGAAAAGAAAGGAAAGGAAAGGAACAGAGGGGAAGGGAAGGGAAGGGAAGGGAAGGGAAGGGAAAGAAAGGAGGGAAGGAAGGAATGAAGGGAGGGAGGGAGGAAAGAAAAAGGGAGGGAGGGAGGAAGGAAGGAAGGAAAGAAGGGTCTATTCCCAAGCCTATAGAACTAAAACGTAACTGTTGGATAGATAAATTTCTCTCCAACCTGTAGTATAGAGTTTGACAAGGAAACTTTCATTAGTCATTAACAGTGTTGGGGTTCTCTTTTAGATGATGAAACTGTGTTTGTGTCCACTGGGTTCATCCCTCTGGAAAAAGAAAAACACTTTCCATTTGTGGTGGTTTGGTTCAGCATCACCCCCATAGACTCAGGTATTTAAACACTTTGTTCCCAGTTGATTGTTTAGGTTGGTGGTACAGCCTTCTTGGAGGTTGTATGCCACTGGATGCTTGTTTAAAATTCATAACCTCACCCTGCTCCCAGTTTACTTTCTGCTTCCTGTTTGCCTATGAAGATGTGATCCCTAAGCTTCCCGTTTCTTCTTCTATGCCTGCTACTGGCTGTCTTTCCTCTCTGCCATTATGGACGTGTATGTCCCTGAAACCACAAGCACAAGTCTGCATTCTCATAAATTGTTTTTGATTGTTTTGAGAAAGCAATAGGAAAGTAACCAATACACCCTTAGTAACACCTTTATAACCTGTAAGTAACACCTATAAACTTGTTGCTCTGACAGGTTGGGCTTTGGTGGACATTTTTCTTTCTCCATTATCACTTCCTCAGAGAACCACACAGCAGAGGTTGCCTCACCGACCCTGGATTAGGTACATACCCAAATACCTATTTTCACAGAGAGACCTTTTATTAAGTGGGGAAGAAAAGAAAGTGTAGCTGATTTTTGTAGGCATAATATTTTCCAAATTTCTTTTCCAAATTTCATTGAAGGGTTTCATTAACCTCTCCTATAGCCCACTACTACCCAGAAGACATAGTAGAAGAGAATTTATTAGGATATGGGGGAGGGGGACTAGCCCTGTTTCAGCAATAGTTCTTTGCGGGGAAGCTTGATCTTCTTTGGCAGAAGCTCAGTCCCTTAGCAAACACCAAAAATGATTCAGCGGCTGCAGATTAGTCCTCTAGGCACACAGACACCAGGCATGAACCAGCAGCTACAGTCCAGTCATTCCAGCAAGCAGACAGCAAGCATCAGCTGTTCAACCCTGAAGAAACCACCAGGCTCGCTAACCAGCCTGAGTTAAGGCCACAGAGCCAGTAAGCTACCACAGGAACCTCCCTAGTCATTCTTGAGAGAATTTCTCTCAGTATTACAAGTTGTGCTCAACAATGCTATTTAAGGCTAACCAATACATACATGTCTTTAGAGACAAACAGGGAGGCAGAGCAAACCAACCTCATGTTCAGTGCTCATCTCCCACTCTCTGTGGAGTCATATTTATACCCCTTCAATCAAGTGTCCTTTCCCATGTTTACTGTATCAAAACATCCTTTTACCCGTATCTACTTCAGGAAAACATTCTTCCATGTGCTTGATTTAGACAGACAACCTTTCGCCTGGGTGCCCCAGCAAAACAACATTTAATATAACTAACTTCCCAAAGAATCTAGAAGTTTCCACTTTGGATTTCTGACTCAGGCAGGAAACAATAGCAAATGACCCTGCAGGCATGACTTTTAAAAGGAAAAAGAGGAGCTCTTTGTTAGAATAGGCTAGATGCAGTGGAATATTTTGATCGGGCATGTTAATTAGCAGAGCCAAAGGAGACTTATTTTTCTTTTTTTTAATTGGTTATTTTATTTATTTACATTCCAAATGTTATCCCCCTTCCCAGTAGTTTCCTCTCCAGAAGCTCTCCATCTCCTCCTTTCTCCCCCTACCTCTATGAGGGTGCTCCCCCAGCTGCCCACCCACTCCTGCTCAGTGGCCTAGTGTTCCAGAGGGGACTTTTGATTGATGAACTTAAATACTTTTATAGCTGAAACATTTTGGTCAACCTCAGGAGGAGAAAGTGGTCAAATAAGGGAGTGGACCATGGATGCTATATTTAGGAATATAATATAATAAATATGATATAATGTAATAGAATAGAAAACTTTTTTTTTTTTTTTGCAAGGCTGAGGGAATGGGAGAGAAGGGAAAGGCTTGCCAAGGCTTAGGCAGGCTAGAGTCCCTTCAACTACCCTATTAAGAATAAACAGATTCTGTTTCTATATGATCAGGAAAAGTCAATAATGCCGTGGTATAATCCATGTCCATGAGTCTATGGAAAAGGTATGTATTCTAATATGCCTGAGGAGGCTTGCAAACTTACATTTACTGTGTAGGATCAGAGATTCCAGAACACATTAATTTAAAAAAATGTAACTTTCATTTCATTTTATTGTCAGTAAGGTCTAAATCTGAAGTATTTTCAATTAACAATCTCAGATTACTTATCACCCTAAACTAGAATATCAATGTACCTCATAAACAAATGTTATTATGTATTATATTTCAGAAGTGTAATTACTATCCTTAGTTGATTTTTATTCATTCTAATAAGTTGACACAATTATTGTCCTGTTACAAATAAATAATGAAACAAAATATTTTGGAATGACCTAGCCAAGAAATGAAATAACCCTTCTACACAGCTTGTCACACACCAAGCAGCAGTTTTTGTGTGAACTTTTCCATCTAATATATACTAAATAATTTGTAAGGAAAATTCCATTATTGTCACTTTGGGCTGATATATTAAAAAGCAGAAAGATAAATAGTTTGTCCATGGTTATTCAAGTAGTAAATTATAGAGGAATTTTGATCGAGTAGTATGAATGCTCTGGCAAGGGATCACATCCAAAGGCCTAGCTCTGTGTGATCTGCCTTGAATACTGATATGTACTTAGTATACATATTTACTCTCAAACAATGAAATCTAACTGAGGGGAAAAAGATGAATTAGGGAAAGAATTGACAGAATGAATCAGTGATAGAATGTATCCATTTCTCACTAGAAGCTATTTAAGAGCAGCATAGGGAGAGGGGTACAGTCTATTGGGAGTCAGCTTGGGAATTGTTGTGGTTGTGGAGGCAATTACATTATGTGAAGTTGATTTTGGTGTAGTTCTATGAATTTAGCACAGTGAAGGTATCTTAGTTCAAGAGTTTATGCACAGACAGTTGAAGCTAGAGAATGAGAAAAATCCAGAAAATTAGAAGAAATTGTCTGAGTTAATTTGAAGCCAAGCAGAGCAATTCAGTGAGAAGCTAGGAGAAGCCAAACTAAATCAATCAGCTTGGAGAGAAGTTTGATTCAGTACAGCTGAAACCATCCAGCCAGTTAGAGTTCAGAAAGACCTAGAAATGGTGAGTTTATTCCACAGTAAGTCTCTGAGACAATAACTAGATCTGGGGATTGAAAGTTACAGCAAATGATAGAGAAAGGATTGAGTGATAAAAAATGTGATATGTATACATATATATAAATATATATATATACTTTAATATATTGATAAATGCATTGTCATATAAAAAACTATAAAGCTGTAAAACTGGGATTGCTTTGTAATTACCCTTCTTCTTGCCACATACGAAAATTATTCTCCTCTGAGAACTCTTGAGCCAAACAACTACAGTTCAAATTACCCTCAGTAAAGCTGTCTTCCATGTTCCTAGTATCATAGCCCATTATGCCTCACTTAGAGCATTCCACTAATTTCCTAATCCAGAATCTTAAAATCTACATTCCTCCAAATAAAAGCATGTCAGGCCTATCAGATTAATACCCAAATCCCTGGTACCAATTTCTGTCTTCGGATTTCCATTACTCTGAAGAGATACCATGACCAAAGCAACGCTTATAAAGAACAACATTTAATTTGAGCAGGCTTACAGTTACTGAAGCTTAGTCCATTATATTCATTGCAGAAAGCATGACAAAATCCAGGCAGACATTGTGCTGGAGGAGGCAAACATTTTAAATCTTGATTTAAAAGCAGCCAAGAGGAGACTGTCTTCTGCAGGCAAACAGGAGGGGGCGTGGGTGGTTCTCTTCCCCAGACAGCCAGAAGGAGGCTGTCTTCCAAACTGCAGAACCTGAGAACTAGAACACTTCAAATTCTCTCTATACAGTGTCCCACTTTCCGCAACTAGGCTACAGCTATCCCAACAAGGACACACTTCCTAATGGTGCCACTTCCCAAGGGCTAAGCATATTCAAACCACAAAAACAAGTCATCACAGATTCTCTTAATGGTTCTCATGGACAAGGTTTTTGTTGTTTGTCTTTTGTTTTATTTTTTTAAAGCTATTTTGACTACTACCATTGCTCTTATGAATATTGACATCCCAATAGTACTAGACTAGAAGCTCAAGGGTAAATAAAACTATTTTTCAATAATTCATGCTGCTGAGATTGACAAGGCTAACAAAAATTTCCTCATTAACTCTCTGCTACTAAAGTAGCTCTCAGATCTGCAGTGCGAATGCCAAATGATAAGCAGTGGTGGTCTCTAGCTTTGCTCCAGTTGCTTCTGTTGCTTCAGTGGCACTTCTGTCTCTTTTTCTTTTTCAAGTACTGTGCTGATATTACTTGGATGGATTAAAGAGAGGCTCTTCTACCAGTACAAGAGCCTTTGTGAAGCTTTCTGATCTTTTATCTCCTCCTGGAGTTTCCCATATTTGCATAATTGTTTGGAATCTGTTGTGTCTATTGAATCCCTTTCTTTTTCAGAAAGTTCAAGATTAAGGGCAGATGCCCACATGCCCACTCCTTTCAGAGGCAGCCCTTAGCCACTTTGTATCCCTGTGGCTTTTGTTGTGCTCATCTGCTCAGGAAGCTGGCTTCACAAAGACTCATTTGGTGTTTAATTGTAACCTCAGTTCCTCCAAGAAGGCTGACATACCTGCTATCCACTTCACTGTCTCTTTTGCTCTGTCTAGAAATACCTACCTTTGATTATGTGAGAATCTTCTGTAACTGTGCTCTTTGTGTGGAAAGCTTCAGAAGCCTTCCATTATAATGGTTTTGACCTGAAAAAGAGGCTATTTGGGGGCATGTGTGTAAAGACAACAATAAAAATAAAAGGAAGGGGAATGTTTTGTCTCTATGTAATCCAGAGATAGAATTTGATTCATTTTAGGTTTAAGAGACTGCAAGCAGCTGTGAGTTATGTTACTAACCTGCAAATACTTTTTCAAGCACTGATACTATGTTTCTGTTTTCTACATGACCATTTGTTGCTACTAGGCAGTTACAAATAGAAAGCCAAAATAGAGCCCCATTTCTAAGTAAAGCCTCTTCAGGAGGACACACAAAATGGAAGCAATCATAAACTAATTACAATTGTGCTATGGAAGGATTGTGCCTGAATGCATGTACACATGCTTGTGGAGGGCAGAGGTCAACCCTGGCTGTTATTCCTCATGTGTCATCCACATTTTTTTTTTTTTTTTTTTTTTTTTTTTTTTGGTTTTTCGAGACAGGGCTTCTCTGTGTAGCCTGGCTGTCCTGGAACTCACTCTGTAGACCAGGCTGGCCTCGAACTCAGGAATCTGCTTGCCTCTGCCTCCCAAGTGCTGGGATTAAAGGTGTACACCACCACTCCCAGGCATCATCCACAGTCTCATATATAGACAATGTGTCATCCACATTCTTATATTAGACAGTGTCTGTTAATAGCCCAATGATCATCAAATAAGCTCATGTGCTTACCAGCCTGCCTCATGTCTTCACCCTTTTTTGTCTCACTAGAACTTGGATTAAAAATGAGCCACCACACTGTTTAGGGTTGGTCTGGTGGTGCCATGTATTCAAATGCTAGATCCCATACCCCAAGATCTGGTTTCCCCATGATGATCGAATTCCCATGTACACAAACAAGCCTTTGTTGTACAAACCTTGTTCCCAAATGTAAAACTATTGGTTAGATAAAGATGTCTATAACCAATTACTGGAATTTGGATTACGGAGCTGGGTATTGCAAATAGAGACCAGAAGAGGAGGAGGAGGAGGAGAGAGAGAGAGAGAGAGAGAGAGAGAGAGAGAGAGAGAGAGAGAGAGAGAGAGAGAGAGAGAGAGAGAGAGAGAGAGAGAGAGAGAGACAGAGAGACAGAGAGAGACAGAGAGACAGAGAGAGACAGAGAGACAGAGAGAGACAGAGAGACAGAGACAGACAGAATATAGAGGAGGGGCAAGAGCAGAGAACAGGAGGTATCCATTAGATGGTATGGACCAGGAGCACATGCCTAAATAAAATGCATCTTCAGGACACTGGAATGATGGAACAGAAATAACCCAGAAAGATTCAAGCAACACAGCTTAAATCAAGTCTATATCTGGGGAAGTTGCCATTCCAGCCTTTAGAAAAGTTAACTAGAGTTTACATCCCAGTAATTTCCAAAGCTAAATAAAATAACCATAGTCTGAGTCTCATTCATTTGCAAGATAGACAGGGGTAAACATAAATAATGTAGTTTACATTTGATGCATCATATTGTGTAAGTCTGTAAGCAGCAAGTTCCTGGAATAACTATCCAGACTCAAAATATTTTATGTAAATATAGCTAGGGTCATCCCTGACTAACTAATAATTAAAAATGAGTCATCTATGCTAATCTACATTCTGCCACATGGCTGGTTACCTCTGCCCAGGAACTATCCATCTGTCCTCACAACTTCCTCTGACTCTTCTGCAACTTGTTCTATCCCAGAATTCTTTCTCCTTACGGTATGTCCCACTTTCTATCCTACCTTTACCTATAGGCCATACCTTATTTAATTGACAGGTAATGAATCCATACAACACACAAGATATTCCAATTATTTCATTTTTAGCATGCATTTGTGATGTGTGTGTGTGTGTGTGTGTGTGTGTGTGTGTGTGTGTGTGTGTGTTAACATGGGTTTGGGAACATATGTGTGCAGGTAGAGTTCTGAAGTTGGTATATCTGTCTTCCTCAATGATATCCTACTTTATTTACAAGGTATATTGCCAACCCAACATATATGTGTGTGTTCATGTGCATGACTAAGATATCTCTCAACTCTTCATTTTAATAGTTTATAAATTGCTTTTGAAGATTCTGATATAAAGTGGAGCTCCGATGAGTGAGGAGACCAGCCAGTAATATATATTTCTTTACTTCATCACAAGTAAATATTTACTTCTTTTTTTTACATACATGTATATTCATTCATTCATTGAGGCATCTGGAATATGAAATAGAAATAATATAAAAATTTAATGATAGCTTAATGAAAGTAAGGAATATTCATCAAAGCCTTTTACTAAATTGTTTACAACTTTAGTTCTTTGTATATTCAGATAAAGAATGGAAATAACATGCTAACATATAAATATCTGTTGCTTTTCCAGTTATGATCAATCATAGGTAATGTCTAACTTAAGAGAATTAAATGTTTGTCAGACACCTCCATGTACATTGATTGTTCTGGCAGCATGTGTATAGTAGAGGATTGCAAATTCGATCATCAATGGGAGGAGAGGACCTCGGCCCTGTGAGGGTTCTGTGCCCCAGTGTAGGGGAATGCGAGGGCCAGAAAGTGGGAGAGGGCGGGGTGGCAAGCATGGGGAAGTGGGAGGCAACAGGGGTTTGTTTTTGTTGTTTTTGTTTGTTTCTTTGTTTTTTGGAGGGGAAACTGGGAATGGAGAAATTTACATGTAAATAAAGAAAATATCTAAAATAAAAAAAAATGTTTGTCAGGACAATCATTTCATTATGTAAACCTGGCATGAACAATTCTCTTTATTTCATAATATTTTTATAGATACATTAACTCACAGTAGGCAAATTTTCCATGTATGGTTCAGAGACTTATTTATTAAATGGTATTAGAAGGAGTGAATTGACCTAAGTCAGGTAAGTCAGGTAAGCCAGGTTACTCAAAGAAAGAATGAGAGCCCTAGGAGTTTTCTCTAAAGACTCATGGAGGCCTATAGAACCTATACCCACATTGATCTGAAGCTAGAAAATACTAACTAGCTGGAAAGATGGCTTTTGTTAAACAGGTAGACCATGACATTTGGCAAAAACTCCAACACTTTGAGGTGTTTAAAGGTAAATGATTGTCAGAGCAAGTAGCTCTAGGAGAAAAAGTCTATAAAAAGAGAGACACCTATGAGGAGTGACAAAACAGGGGTTGGCAAAAATATTGCTAGCTGCCACCAACCCTGATCACAAGAACAACATGGAACTGGAAAACAGCTCAGAAAAGAGAAGAGCTCATGGAAAGGGGCTTCAACTGACAACTCACTTGATTATACCTGCTTCAGGAATTCAAGACCTCATGTACCATCTTCAGTGAGGTATTGGACTAGTACTTAGATAAGTTCCAGAGGGCTGACCCCCAAATAACTCTACTCCAATGTGTAGATGACTTCCTGATAGCTGCCCCTGATATGTAGACCTGCCAAGAAGCAACACAGGACCTGCTAGAAAGGACAAGCCAGCCTAAATATAGGTATCTCCTGAGAGGCTCTGACAGTACCTGACTAATACAGATGTAGAGGCTCACGGCCATCCATTGAACTGAGTACAGGGTCCCCAATGAAGGAGTTAGAGAAAAGACCTATGGAGCTGAGTGGTTTGCAGTCCCTTAGGATGAACAACAATATGAACTAACTAGTACCCTCAGAGCTCCCAGGGTCTCAACCACCAACCAAGGACTGCACATGGTGGGTCTGATTGTTCTGGCAGCATGTGTATAGTAGGGGATTGCAAATTCAATCATTAATAGGAGGAGAGGACCTTGGCCCTGTGAAGGTTCTGGGCCCCAGTGTAGGGGAATGCCAGGGCCAACAAGTGGGAGCGGGTGGGGCCTCAGGCATGGGGAGGGGGGAGGCAACAGGGGTTTGTTCTTGTTGTTTTTGTTTGTTTGATTGGTTGGTTGCTTTTTTGGAGGGGAAACTGGGGAAGGAGAAATTTACATGTAAATAAAGAAAATATCTATCTATCTATCTATCTATATATACATATATATATATATATATATATATATATATATATATATATATATATATATATATATATATATATATATATATATATGTATATATAAAGAATTAAGTCAACTGGGCTACTAAGGGTCTGCTAAAAAGACCCAGCTCTGTCAACCTGAGCTCACCTGTCTGGGATGTATACTCAATGGGGTGACAAAGTATGTTGTCAGATGCCCAGAAACAGACCATCATCAGCATCCCAGTCCCATTTACTAGAAGGCAAGGATGGGAATTTTTGGAATCTGCTGAGTTTTATAGACTCTGGGGCGGGGGGCAGGATTTATAAAGATATCTGGCCATTTTTTGAGGGCACTAGGGGACAAAAGATAAACTAGAATTGACAAGTGGAATGGACATAGTCTTTAAATTTTTGAGGAATGCCTTATTAGAACACCAACCCTGGCCTTCCTGGACATTCACAAACCCTTCCCCCTATATGCAGATGAAAGAAAAAGTACAGCAAAAGAATTGCTTACTCAAACATTAGGCCAATGGAAAAGACCTATGGCCTACCTATCCAAGAAGCTAGATTCAGTGACTCAAGGATGACCAGAGCCTATCTGAGGATTAGAACTTCCATAGCCCTACTGGTTAAGGATACTGACAAGATAACCTTGAGGTGGGAACTCATCATCACCACTGCTCATGCTATAGAGGGGATCTTGAAGAACCTGCCCAGCCACTGGCTCTCCAATGCCAGGCTAAATAAGTCCAAGCTTTGTTCCTAAATCCCTCTCACCTAAGGTATAAACTCATCATCTGCCCTGAATCCTACAACCCTGCCACTTGACCTTTCCTTAGATAAACCAACCTGACTGTTCCATAGTTCTGGGCCAAGTTCAGAATATTAGACTTGATGTGACTGATATACAGTGGCCAGATATTGGATGTATTTACTATACAGATGGGAGCAGTTTTGTTCAGAATGGAACCATGTATGTGGGGACAGCAGTAGTGGACTTGACATGAGACACTGTTGTTTGGGAAAGCTGGTCTACTCCCAAGAACACAGGCACAAAAGCTAACCTGATACCCTTGACCCAGGCTCTGAAGCTGGCAGAAGAGGTCATAGTGAACATCTACATTGATAGCAGGTATGCCTGTGCCACAACACAAGTGCTTAAGTCCATACAGCAAGGGAGAGGATTATTGACTGGAGAAGGGAAACTAAACAAAAATAAGGAAGAGATATTTGCTCACCTGGAGGCATTGTGGATGCCCTTCAAGGTGGCTATAACTCATTGCCCAGGGCATCAAAAGGGAGCATTGGAGACAGCCAGGGGAAACAGTATAGCTGATAATGGTGCCAAGGAATCCTTCATGGCTCCTATAGTTCACATTCTGGTAGCTTTACCACCCCCTACACTCCCAGCTGTCCCTTATTATATTGCAGAAGACAAAAGTGCTCTGGCTAAGTGCAAAGATATCTACAGAAAAGATGGATGGTTGTATACCAATGAAGGTCAAAACATCCTACCCAAAGAAATTGCCAGACAGCTTAATCTACCAAATCCACCAAGCCTCACCTTTGGGATACCAAAAATTGAATGAATTGCTCAGCCTAACACTTGATTGACCAGGCATTCTCAAATTGCCCCGCTTGTCAGGCCATGAATACTTCCAGCCCTGGCAAAGAAACTTCAGGAACTAGAATCAGAGGCCAACAGACTGGAGCCAAAAGGAGGTAGAACCAGGAATGTATGGGTATAAATATCTGCTAGTCTTTACAAATACCTTTTCAGGATGGGTAGAAGCCTACATAAAAAAGAAGGAGACTATCAATGTAGTGGCAAAGATTTTGGAAGAAATCACACCAGGGTATGGCCTACCCACCCAGGTTGCGTCAGACAATGGATCAACATTCACCTCTTTAGTGCAGAGCTTGGGGACTTGTAATTGGAAATTATACTGTACCTATAGACCCCAATATTCAGGTGAGGTTGAGTTGGACCCTGAAAGAGGCCTTGACCAAATTAACATTTACCTGGTGGTGACTGTGTGTTTCTCCTTCATTATGCCTTATATAAGGCTAGAAATACCCCCTATACTTTTGGTCTTACCCCTTTTGAAATACTATAAGGGAAGTCCCCCTCCCATGTTACCTAATCTCCAATCTGATATTCTTGCTGAATATGATCAATACAAATTTTTGAAATCTCTGAAAGCCCTACAAAGGTCCAGAGCAGCTCTGGCCTACCATCATTAACCAGATATATGAATCTGCTCCTCCCCCTAGCCCCCAGTGCTTTGAGCTGGTGAGAAAGTCTGGGTCAAGAGAGGTCACCATAAGACTCTGGAGCCTTGATGGAAGGGACCTCACATTTTGATCCTGGCCATGCCAAAGGATATAAAGGTAAGCTGATCCTGGAAGTGAATACATCATTACCACAGGAAGCCTGTGAGAAAAGAAATGAACTAGCAGCTGCAGTCCCATGGAGAGTGTGCACCAGACAACTCACCTCCAGAAAAATGGAAGGCTCCTCCATATCCCTCTTTAACTCGTTTCCTTGGTTTACTACCCTTATCTCACCTATAATTGGCCCCTTCACCATTTTACTGTGAGTTCTGACATGTAGACACTATATAGTTACTACTTCAGTGAGGTTTATCAATGCATGCATTTCCACTGTTCAATTCCTTGCTCTGGGGAGAAGGGAATGGGATGAAAGAGTGAATTGACCTGAGCCAACCTGACTCCATGTCAAGCTGCTAACTTCCAGTTCAGGAAAGCAGGCCTACTACTTCCCAGAATTGGACAAGTAAGTTACCATAACAACCATAGCCTTAAATCAAGAGGTAATATGACCCCCTGACACCCACAAATAGCCAAGAAGTAAACAGCTATCCCCCCTTGGCATGAAGCAAGAGAGTTAGTCAAGTAGGCTTGAAGAAAGAGCTAACCAATCATAGCATCATTCAGAGCCCCAGAGATAGAACCCACCAATCAAGATATAAATATAATACTTTTCCTTTTGGCTTTAAAACTGAATCTGAGAATTCAGTTGGGGTCCTTCCATCCCAATGGAATTAGGACCCTGCATGCGGGAATAAATGGTCTTTGCTTTTGCATATTTTTTGAGTCTGATATATCATTTTTCAGTGATCCACAGACCCTAACAGCACCATTGTAAACATCTGGGTTCTTCCTATCCATACAAAGAAGTTCCATAGCCACATGGCAGTACCCCTTTATCACATCATACAATTCTAGTTTATTGGGCACTTTTTGATAGAAATTCTCCCTAATACCTTATCCTTGTTACACACACACATTTTAATATCTTTTCAGGCAGTCAAAATCTACTGACTTCCAATTCAAAATGTTCCACTTCCTGTCTGCAGTCAAAAACAACACAAAATAAAACAAAACAAAACCAATCACACCCATACACTTCTTTTAGTTGTTGTTTGCTTTCCTGTATCAATCTTTAAAGAGCATTGTTACCCTATAAAGACCATATGGACATTTCTTTGATAGCATGGTCATCTAGGTGTTCACAGGTTTTACTTCTAACAGACATGACCTTTGAAAAAATGTCATCCCAGTTTTAAAAAGAAAGAATTTAAAAACTGGATGGCCAGAGAGCTCATCAACCCAAAGTTCCAGTAAAGCTCGGTGGAACAATGAAAACGCCTCCTATAATTTGCATTTCCACATTCAGATTTCTGTAAGGTGACTGTGTAAAGTCATCAAAGTGATAGTTGTTATCTTTTTAATACAATTCTTTTCTTTTCTTTTTTTTTTTCAACCCAGATGTAAAGCATCTTATTTCCCCTTTGGCACTTGTTTTTCTCTTGTTCTTTTAGTCTCTAATTAGGCCATCTGTTTCAAAATTAGTCTGCCATTGGGAATGGATTTAGTTTGTTTGTATTTGCTTTTGCTTGTCTCTCTGTTTCATTTCTTCCAATGACATTTCCAATATGGCTTTTACTTTTGCTAACCTGAGATCATTTATTTCTTTTTCAAATGAAGAGAACATTTCTTTTAAAATGATTCTTCTCTTAAAAAATAAAAATAAAAACAAAAATCCCAAAAAAAATGAAGTCAGAACTTCTCTACTTTCTATGCCATTTTCTTTTTGAGAATATCACAAATATCATATGAGGGAAAATAAATACAGGTAGAGGTTTCATTTTTAGCATCATGTGAATATACAGGCGGTAACCTCTTTGTGTTACTTAAAAGTGGTATTATCATTTCCTCTACTTAAATACTTAGAGCTGAAACTTAAGAGTCCTTTAATATGGCTATACAGTTAAGCATCTCTAATGTGTAATCTTAAAAACTTGATTTCTCTGAAGGACTGGTATTTTGCTATTGTCAAGGCAAGTTTCTGAACACAAGCCATTCTGCTATTGCATTCTGAATCTCTTTTTAAAAAGAGGCAATACGAATATGGGTTTTGTGCAGCAGTTATGTTCACTTTCCAAAGTTGCTTTCCAAATTTGTGAGTTTAAATTTTGAAAGCATAGTTTATAATGATAGAATATAGCAAGTAAACAGTGTGTGTGTATTTCACAAATACCAACTCAAAATATCACACATACATCTTTCACAATCAACGAAAGGGCAATACTCTGATCTTATCGGCAATGACTTGTGTTCCTTATATTTATTATTATTGAGTGTAGTGGAGAGCTCTTGTGAAAGTGTCATTTGCACTGAAGTTTTGAGCCATTTTAATTAAATGTAAAGGCCACAGTTCATGGCAAGTTGCTGTTAAAAAAAACAGTAAACGTACATCCCCTGTGGTTTTTGTTGTTGTTTTGTTTTGTTTTGTTTTTCTGAGACAATAAACGTTCCAGATGTGATTCCTTGCTATACCTATTCATTTTAAAACTTGGACTGCCATTTTCTTTAAAACTTTGATATGAATGAATGGTTTGTCTTTGCTGATGGCATGAACATCACACACTGTCAGGTTTCAGTTCTTTGTGTAAATAGAAGTTCATGACCCTGTCCTAGTTATATTGGAGCTATAGTGGTCAGTGGTTTTTTCCCCCTGCTTTCATTAAAGTGTTTCCCACAGTCCCAGGCAGGTCAGTTTGTATAATAGATGTGGATATCCACTGTCCTTAATATTCCATTGCTTAACTACCTTACTTAATTTACAGGGACATTTTAAGTACGAATATCTTTTTCATATGCAAAGGCAAGCAATAATTCAAAGAAAACCCATATATTCTTTCCTGAATTCAGTAGTTAAGACTTTTTCTTAAGTTTTAGATAACCTCTTCCCTCTTGCCCAGAAGGAATGGGCTCCCTTGCTGCCTGGTGTTTTGAGTTCTATCATAAAATGTCAGCGAGTTTCTCTGAAGTTCATCAGGCTTACCTAACCATAAAGAGCTTCAGTGAAATCAAAGGAAATTGTGATGGGTATACACCTTAAAGCATCTGAGGATATTGAATAGAGATACATGAATCAGTTATACCATCTGTCACCTGTACCTCAACATGCTATAATTAAATAATAAATTAATGAAGAAAGAGGAGAGTCCAGGATGATGAATACTCCACCAGGTGGTTTAGACAAGAACATTGTATATTTAAGATTTATTTGAATGGTGTCTAAATGTGTGCACACCTGACACCCTTTGCATTGAGCTGCTATTCTGAAGCAGAGAGCTTTATGCCTAAAGTATCTTGGTTAAACCAGGAGTGCGACCTCAAGGTCTCTGTGACCTGGACTATTGGTTATGTACCATTCACTCAGTACTCATGTAACTCACAAAACAGGAAGTACAGGATGCTGTAATAGCTCTATAGTGATTGAAAAGAAAAGGATATAGATAGCATTTAGTGACTACAAACAACTTCATTCTAGCAGGAGGATGATTGTGAAGCTGGCTGCTCGCTCTCATTGCTCAACAAGCTTAAGAGTAATGAGTCTTCATTGACAAAAGCATTAAGTAGCTCCACAGTGCCCCAATATGGTGGTTCATCTCTTCCATTCTTACACTTTCTCATCCCTCAGTCTCTGTCCCAAGTGTAGGTTTCCCAAACTAACAATGTACATAGAGGTCTTCCACCCGGTTAGCCATCTAAAGAACACTCCAACCTATGACATATGTACTGAGAGCTCATATGTCTTGTTCTTGTTTTTGAAAGTGACAAACCTTATTTAATCAGTCCTCAGAATGTTTTAATTCCATTATTTCTTTATAGCAAACTTAGTCATTGAACATTAATGAGGAAAATATTTTACAGGCACTCACAATTAAATGTTCAAGGCTTACTTGAGTCTATAATCTTTCCTAAGCACAGTTACAGATTAAAAATGATCTGAAAGATTTTATGTAATATTAGCACTTGGAATGCAGTCCTAGGAAGACTATGAGTTCAAGGCCAACTTGAGCTTCACAGACAGTTTGCCAGTGTTAGCCTAGGCAATGAGAAAGATCCTCTCTAAAGCAGACATCTTAAAGAAACTAGGATTCCTACTCATCTAATAAGTCACCATTCTGCTGGATATATTTTTATACTTATGTTTACTATCAAAAGCTCTGGAAGTCTTACAATGTATCTGTAAGTGTATGTTTGTGTGTGTGTGTGTGTGTGTATTATATATTATATATATATTATATATATATATGATTCACTTAATATCTTTCTCAATATTCTACAGTACTTAAGAAATGCAAAGAACTTTCAATAATAACCCGATCCTCCTATGAGTACTATGTTACAGGCATTGAGGGGATTAGCATTCCCATTTCGCAGATGTAGAAATTTCGCAGATTTACCAAATTTGGAGACACTTTTTGTGTATTGTAAATGGTGGTGATATAAATCAGCTTCATATATCTTCATATATCTATATGTATATATATGTAAATATATACACAAATATATATGAAAATATCTTTATTGAATATCAATATTAGTTTTATTACTCAGAATTATTTCTAACATAGAAACATATTACCATACTCTCTTGTCACAATATTTATGTGTAAGCATTAAAAATTACAGATTGTATGCATACAACAAATTGCTAAACTGTATTTGCTACTCTTTAAAATTCATTTCAAACAAAGGCAAAGACATTAATATATTGCCTAAATTTAAAAAGAAATATTTATTTGAATTCCAATAGTAGGTAAAAATACAATGGGCTGGACGATGTTCAATGTCTTGTTGTTGTTGTTGTTTTAGCTTCCATTGCTAGTCATTTAAAAGATGTGGAATCAGAACTGGATTTATCTGCCCTAACTTACCATTAAAGTTTGAAAGTTAATTCAAGACAGTTCTGCTAACACTTATGGTTTAATATTTGAGAAGCTAACTTTAATGTAGATAGATACATATAGATACATTGAATATAAAAAAGTGAAAGAACTTGCAATAAAAAGTTAATGTTCCAAACTTTTAGCACCCATAATATACTTAGCCTATAATATTCATTTCAAAATTATCTTGCAAAGCATTTGATCATGAAAATTATAAAATGAAACTACTTGTCATACAAATAAAGGTTTCATCATCTCTAAAAATATCTGTTTACCTGCTCTAAAGAGAATAATGAGAGATGAGTTTTCTCTTTTCTGTTCCACAAATGATTCACTTAATATCTTTCTCAATGTTCTACAGTACTTAAGGGATGCAAAGAACTTTCAATAATAACCCGATCCTCCTATGAGTACTGTGTTACAGGCATTGAGGGGATTAGCATTCCCATTTCGCAGATGTGGAAAGTAATACTCAGATGAGCTAGGGGATTTACCAAATTTGGAGTCACTTTTTGTGTATTGTAAATGGTGGTGGTATAAATCAGCTTCATATATTCAAAATTACTAATTCTGTCTGTTTGTATTCTGCTCGATGTTGGTATGGCAGTGTTTAGCTTTGTCTACTTGTGGATCATTAGGTCATTTGTGATGCAATTTAGTGAAGAATTAATAGGACCTCATTAGTGCAGCACATGGGAAAGGGGAAAGAGGAAGGGGAAAGAGGAAGGACAAAGAGGAAGGGGAATGAGGAAGGGGAAAGAGGAAGGGGAAAGAGGAAGGGGAAAGAGGAAGGGGAGAGAGGAAGGAGAAAGAGGAAGGGGAAAGAGGTGGGACTAGTGCATGACCATGAGAAGGCTTTTTTGTTTATTTGGTTGGTTGGGTTTTTTGTTTGTTTGTTTGTTTGTTTTTTTTGAGGGTTTTTTTTTTTTTTTTTTTTTTTTGGTACACACAAAATATCCTCAGAAAAACCATCATGTGAAATTTCTAAGTACCCAATCAAATCAGTTGAAAGAGTCAATGCCTTCAAAATCAGATAATGAGAATTGCCATAATTAATAGAGCTAAGCTTAGTCCTAGGGAGAGTGGTGGCAGAGTCTGTATTTCTGCTGGGAAGAAAGAAAAGGACAGTCAGGTTTCAAGTCAAGTAGGCACAAGCTCAGTTACAAGCACATTGTTATACCCATGGTATTCGTCTGTAGTCGAATATCCATTTTGCATTTGGTAAAAAGTGAGTATATCATGTTTATCTTTATCTATTATGCTCTGTGGATGCTGACACAATTTTTTTTTTGTTTTACTGGTTATTTGACTTATTTACATTTCAAATGTTATCCCCCTTCCAGGTTTCTCCCACAGCAAACCCCCATTTCATCCCCTCCCCCGCTTCAATGAGCATGCTCCCCCACCCACCCACCCACCCATTCCCACTTCCCTGCCCTAGGATTCCCCTTCACTGGGGCATCAATCTTCCACAGGACCAAGGGCCTCCCTTCCCATTGATGCTAGATAAGGCAATCCTCTGTTACATATGCAGTTAGAACCATAGGACTCTGTATGTGTACTCTTTGGTTGATGGTTTAGTCCCTGGGAGCTCCGGGGGTGGGGATCTGGTTGGATGATACTGTTGTTCTTACTGTGGTGTTGCTAACCCCTTCAGCTCCATCAGTCATTCCCCTAACTTCTCCATTGGTGTTCCCATGCTCAGTCTGACAGTTGGCTGCAAGCATCTGCATGTGTACTGCTCTGGCTCTGGCACAGCCTCTCAAGGAACAGCTATATCAATTGCTGTCAAGAAGTGCTTCCTGGCATCCTCAGTAGAGTCTGTGTTTGCTGTCTACAGATGGGAGGGATTCTTAGGAGGGCCAGTCTCTGGATATCATTTGCTTTAGTCTCTGCTCCTCTCTTTTTGCCTGCATTTCCTTTAGACAGGAGTAATTCTGAGCTAATATTTTAGAGATGAGTGGGTGACCACATCCCTTAATCGGGGATGTGCCTAACCTCTGGGTATGGTCCCTACAGGTTCTCTCTTCCCTTCGTTGGGCATTACAATTAATATCATCCTAGTTGGATCCTGGGAGCCTCCTGCTTTCCTGGCATCTGGTCATAATAGCCTTGCATTTGTGCTTCTCCTATCCTAGCCTCCAAAGTGTTAAAGTAGAAGCTATACAACTCTTTCTGAATACAGTTTGTAACAATGTGACATGCTTTTTTGGACACAGGGTCCTTGATATTCCATTAGAGAACAGAAGAAATTGTACCTTAATCTTCAAAGGTGATCTCTACAATTCAGGTGGACAGTAAGCTATGCTGTTGTAATATTTTGTCTTACATTAGAATACCGGATATCATACCTATGATAGAGATCAGCTTGATAAGCACCCACATTTAATATGCAAATAGACAGTGAAGATTACTAAAGTGCTTCTTGCAACTCTCAGGACTTCCTTAGAATTTAGTATGCCTGAATTTGTGTGGAAACAAATTAGTATGTACAGTCTGCTGAACTCTAGAGAAGCAATTCTTCTAAGTAGTGCAATGAACAAATTCTTTTGGTGATCCATAAACTTCTCAATTGAGTAGGCAAAGTGAGAAATTAAAGCCAAGCTATTTAGCCTCTTTTATATAATATTCATTAATACTTTACATTCCCATGATAGATTTCTTTGTGAGCATTTTTCATTATCTTTTTCTTTATAGCTATTCTTCATTCAGTTTTCAATCTGGGTGAAATAGTTGCCACTAAGGTAATTTGAATTAAATTTTCAAGCAGAATCTATTTGAATAAGTGTTTGTGAATTGCTATCAACTAGTTTTATTACAATCAAGATATTTCCTCTCCATTCTATTTTTTATCCACTAATTTAGTGAGTTTATCAAAAAAAGCAATCAAAATTGTCTAGTAAAACATGTATTTTATAAATTTATCATGGACCCAGAAAATGCATTCTGCTATTATTAACATAATGGGAAACAGAAACACAAGCTAGTTGCTGGTTTGCTTCCTCTCTCTTTCCTTTTCTCTCCTCTCTCTTCTCTTCTCTCTTTTCTTTTCTCCTCTTCTCTTCCTTCTCTTCTCTTCTCTTCTCTTCTCTTC